>NC_091472.1:169509836-169826086 GCF_036971445.1 Narcine bancroftii | reverse complement strand
TTTTCCCCAAGGCAGCCCTTAAGCAGAGATATTGTATGAAGTGGAGCAGATATATTTGGAGAACACTTATCTGAACTCTATGATCTTCAAAGCAAATTAATTTTTATTTTTGTGAACTGGGATGGATGATCACTTGTGGACACAATCATTTAATACAGAAATTATTACATTAGAGAAGATAGAAATGAATTCAATTCATCATCTTTGGATGAAGAGATTATCCAGAGGTCATGAAATAGTATCATCCCTTCAAAACTGATCAGCAAACTCCAAAACCTGGGACTCAACACCGTACTGTGTCACTGGGTTATGGATTTCCTCACCTCCAGACCACGATCAATGAGAATTGGTAAGAACACCTCCACAATCTCCATCAGTACCGTAGGGCTGTGTGCTTAGCCCCCTGCTCTACTTACTTTACACCTCTGATTATATGGCTTGGTACAACAATAACACCATCTACAAATTTGCTGATGATACCACGATAGTGGGTTGTATAAAGGAAGGTGACAAGTCAGCAGACAGGAGGGAGATTGAAAATTTGGCTGAATATTGCACAACAATAACCTTGCACTCAATGTCACCAAAACTAAGGAGCTGATTGTTGACTTCAGGAAAGAAAAACCAGAGGTATACAATCCAGTGATCATTGGGAGATCAGAGGTGGAGAGGGTGAGCACATTTAAGTTCTGGAAAGTGTTACGAACCCTGAGGACCCCAAAACTCAGCAGCAATAGATATTCACCAAGACAAATGGTGACTTAAACAAAAGTTGCTTTTAATTATCTTTAAACATGAAAACAGGATCACACTTTAACTTATCACTAATGACTTAACTAACCTAACTTAATCCCATTCTAATTCTAAGTGCACGTGTATGTAATGTGTGTGTAAGTTCAGAAAAGTTCTTTGATTCACAGTCCAATCTCGCTTCTCATTCCTCCAAGTTCACTGGTTGCAGGCAATTCTTATACTATGCACAGAATTTAACATGTATAAAGTTCACCAGGCTTTGGTTCTTGAAAGGTAAAGGGTTACCGCTCAGGAAGGTTCTTATCAGTTTTCAGAGAGAGATTTGTTGTTCCAGGTCACCCAAAACTGATTCCTTTTTAATCAGCCACTTCAGTGTCTTGCTGACGAAACTTGCCCCCTCAGAGTTCTCCAGATGATAACCTTTTTCTTTAAGGTTACCACAAAGTACCTTTTTGTTTCTCTTATTCCAAGTGAAACATTAGACAGCCAGTCCTCTCCTCTTGCATGAACCACAAGGGCTTTGACCAGCCTGAACTAAACACTCACAACCCATCTTCCAAATGGGGTTTTCCACAAGCTTGCCAGCTTGTCCTGTTCCAGTCCCAGCTGCTGCTGCAGAACTGTAGAACTGATCTCTGTCTCTCTCTCTCTCTCTTTCTCTATCTTCCTCTCCCTCTCAGAGAGAAAGCCTGTTTGTCTCTCACATGACCATCCGAGAACAGCAAGTTCCACTGCAGACTGTCTGCGGCTCTGACAAGCTCTTTCATCTCTTGCCTTTTTGTAAACAACATTAGTGAAGTCTCTTGGGCACTCTCCAAAGCTTTTGCAAAGGCTCTGAGGCCCCAACATGTCTAGCATTAGCAGAGCTCCAGTATTTTAAACAAGACCTGTTTTAAAGTGTTTGTATGTGACCTACTCTAAAAAACTCTGCCCTAATATATCTCCCAAAAACATATCTATATTCTGTCACAGAAGTCACTATCTCAGAGGATCTTTCCTCGACCCAACACACTAATGGTATTGTGAAGAAAGCACGTTAGGGCCTCTACATCCTCAGTAATTTGCGGAGGTTTGGTATGACACCAGAAACCCTGGTAAATTTCTACAGAGGTTTGGTGGAAAGTGTGCTGACCGGCTGCATCACAGTCTGGCATGGGGACGCCAATACCCCTGAGCATAAAGCCCTCCAAAAGGTTGTGGACATAGCCCAGGACATTGCAGGCAAAACCTTTCCCATTATCAAGACCATCTACAGGGAACACTGCCATTAAGGAGCAGCAGCAATCACATCACCCCAGCACACACACTGTTCTCACTGCTGCCATCAGGAAGGATGTACAGGTGCTACAAGACTCGCACCTCCAGGTTTAGCAACAGTGGCTACCCCTCCACTATCAGACTCCTCAATCAGGGACTCATTTAAGAATCCTTACTTTTGCACTTTATTGTTTTTTTAAAAATTCTCTATGCATTGCAGTTAGTTTCTTTTCATTTGTTATCTGTTCACACTTTGTTTGTTTATATGTATACATTGTGTACAGTTTTTTTTGCACACCAATTAGTGGTAATTCTGCCACGCTCACAGGAGAAAAGGAATCTCCGGTTTGTATGTGATGTCATGTATGTATGCTGACTATAAATCTGAAATCTGCACTGATATGAAGAGAAGGCATGAGAATGGGGTTGAGAGGAAAAATACATCAGTCATTTCTACCAGAGCAATTATACCAAACTGAGAACGAAGGGAAAGAAGACAAAATAGATGAGTTTCTAGCTAAAATTGAACTACCGAAATTGCAAGAAGAGGAGCAAAACAAATTGATAAAACCATTTGAAATAGAGGAAGTATAGGATATATTAAAAAAGCTACCGAACAATAGAACGCTTGGAGAGGACGGACTCCCAATAGAATTCTATAAAATATTTAAAGAGTTATTAATTCCTCCTCTCCTGGAAGTAATGAACCAAATAGAAGAAACACAAAACTTGCCAGATTCATGTAAAACAGCAATAATTGCAGTAATACCAGAGACGGGGAAAAATCCACTAACACCAGCATCATATAGATCAATATCTCTACTTAACTCACATTATAAGATAATAGCAAAACTATTAGCAAACAGATTGGCCGACTGTGTACCAAAAATAGTAAAACAAGATCAAACTGGATTTATTAAGAAAAGACGAACAACGGACAATGTCTGTAAGTTCATTAACTTAATCCATGCAGAACAAGGAAATGAGATGCCAACAGTGGTTGTTGCTTTAGATGCAGAGAAAGCCTTTGATAGGGTAGAATGGAATTATTTATTCAAATTATTTCAGAAGTTCAACCTATCAGAGAAATATATTAATTGGATTAAAGCATTATATAAGGGACCAATGGCGAAGGTGACAGTAAATGGATATATATCGAACCAATTTAAATTAAGCAGGTCAACTAGGCAGGGATGTCCACTATCTCCCTCACTGTTCGCTTTAGCAATAGAACCATTGGTAGAACTAATAAGAACAGAAAATAAAATAAAAGGGATAAAAATAAAAGAGAAGGAATATAAAATCAGTTTATTTGCAGATGACATCGTAGTATACTTAACAGAACCAGAATTATCAATAAAAGAATTACATAAGAAATTGAAGGAATATGGAGAAATATCGGGATACAAGATCAACGCAAATAAAAGTGAAGCGATGCCAATGAATAATGCGGATTTCACAAAGTTTAGAAAAGAATCACCATTTAAATGGCAAACACAAGCAATCTGATACCTAGGTATTAGACTAGATAATAATCTAGGCCATCAATACAAATTAAATTATCAGACATTGATGATGAAATTACAAGATGACTTAGAACATTGGAAAGATTTACCACTAACACTGATAGGAAGGGTAAATTGCATTAAAATGAATATCTTCCCAAGGATACGATACCTATTTCAATCATTACCAATTCCCTTAACAGAGACATTCTTCAATGAACTAAAGAGAATAATAAGGAAATTGTTATGGAAAGGGGGGAAACTGAGGATAGCGCTAGATAAATTAACAGAATGGTACAAATAAGGTGGTTTGCAGCTACCAAACTTTAAGAATTATTATAGAGCAGCACAATTAATATACCTATGAGATTTTTATCAAACAAGGGAAACAGCAGATTGGACCAAGATAAAATAGGGGAGAAGGTACCAGAACATATACTTTATAAGTGGGATGAAAAACTGGTGCAATATAGAAGTCCATCTACTCAACATCTGGAAGAAGATTCACGTAGAAAGGAAAAAAACAAATTACCAACTACCAATATTATTATTGACGCAAAATCAACTAATCCCTTTCACAATGAATAACCTTTCCTTTAGAAAATGGGAGAGAAAAGGAATTAAAAGAATAGAAAATTGTTTTTTGGGAAATAATTTATTATCATTTGAACAAATTTGGAATAACTCATGGTACAATATTTGCATACCACCAACTGAACACCTACTTAAAGGACAAATTGGGAAGCAGACTGAGATTATCAGAAGGAAGCAGCTTTGAATATGTGATTACAGACACAATGATAATTAAAAGATTTACAACAAACATGTACATCAAGCTGCAAGAGAAAGAAAATGAAATAAGCTATAAACCCAAACAGAAGTGGGAAAAAGATCTAAAAATAAAGATAAAAAATGAAATATAGGAAAAGTTATGCTCCGGAACTATGAGAAATATAATAAATACGAGGTTACGCATGATACAATATAATTGGTTACACAGGCTATATATCACGCCCCAAAAGTTAAATAAATGGGATCCAACAGTATCAGATAGATGCTTTTGCTATAAGAAGGAAACGGGAACAACAGTACATGCAATTTGGGCATGTGAGAAAGTGAAAAAGTTTTGGGAAGATCTAAATCAGGTATTAAATAAAATCACAAAAAGCAACATACCAAAAAATCTAGAGATCTTCTAAGTAATAAAAGAAGTAAAGAATTAGGGCTCAAACTGGATGAAGCTCAAAAAAGATTTATTATGGTAGTCTTAGCTGTAGCAAAAAAATGTATAATGTCAACTTGGAAATCGGAAGAGAGCCTGAGAGTACAGCAATGGTACATAGAAATGAATAAATGTATTCTATTGGAAAAAATAACATATAATTTAAAAAATAAAGTCACATTATTTGAACAAATTTGGGGACCTTACATGGAACACAACAGAGAGGACTTCCGCGGACCTCCACCCCCAAAAATGATAGAATGAGAAGAAGACGAAATGAACTGACCCAGTGTGTAAAAGTAGATGACACCATTTTCTTGTTTATTTTCATTGTGTGATGAGATTGTTTAATGGGTTTGTTGTATTGTATATGTTGAATGTTTAAGGGGTTTGGAGGGGATGGGAGGGAGGGAGGGGGGAAAAATGACACTGTGTATATTCAAGAGGGAAATGTTTGTGTATTTTGATTAATATAGTTTATAGTGTGAAAAATAAATAATTTTTTTAAAAGTCATGACTCGAATGAAAGAGCAGGCTCAATGGGCCGAGTTTTCTAATTCTGCTCTTATGTCTTATGTTCTTTTATAAATTAAACACAGAATTCGAATGATAACCGTTATCAACCTAGCCTACATAGGTTGAAGTAAAATCCACATTATCCAGAATTTAAGCAACCGGCATCCTCAAGTAACTGGCAAAAAAAAAATCACAGAAAATAAATGGGTAAAAAACACAAAAGTTTAAAATTGACGGCCTCCCTACTAATCATTTTGCCAGTTACTCAACACACAATCTCAAGCAACCAGAAAATTCACTTATCTGTGTCGCGCGTCGAATGACTCAAAGACTTGTTGACTCAAACCAAGGCTTTCATTAACAAATGACTGGAGCGTAGTACATCGAGGTTGACCAGTCCAGACTGACCTGGGTCTGGTTAGGAGCAGCCCTTTATGACCTGCCAGTAGCCGTGGCTACGGCTCTCAGCCAATCACTACTACTATATGTAAATATATACATTGGTGATAGTATCCTGTACAATCACATTCACCCCTTCTTTAGGAACTGACCCCGGGATGAGTACGAAGAAAAAGGAGGGGGGGTGTATAGCATGCAGTGTTCATGGGCTGTAATG
Source organism: Narcine bancroftii (assembly GCF_036971445.1). Classification (NCBI taxonomy): domain Eukaryota; kingdom Metazoa; phylum Chordata; class Chondrichthyes; order Torpediniformes; family Narcinidae; genus Narcine; species Narcine bancroftii. The sequence goes on along the minus strand of NC_091472.1, from coordinate 169,820,217 downwards.
GTCGGGAGGCCTGATTATCTGATGTAATCGCTGTGGCGTCGGGATCGGGGTAGCTGGCGGAGTATCATCTCTGGGGTCCCCGGGTGTGGGCGCAGTTTCGCCTAGTCCACAGTCATCGTTGGCCATGGGCTGGTCCAATCTGCTGCCTTTGTCATCTGCGAGGTGCTGCTGGTCCCACTGTCCCAGCAAATAACCTAGGGGAGGATTGGATGCAGTTTGGGTTGAAATGTAACAATGTTAGACTCTGCTTGGGCCAGGTCGTTTAGCGAGACCATGTCCTCCTGCCTGTCCAGATACTCGATATAGGTGTAGTGCGGATTAGTGTGTAACAGCGTTACCCGGTCGACTAGGGGGTTGTTTTTTGAGTAGCGGACATGAGGTATCAGCAAGACAGGTCCAGGGACTGTCAGCTAAGCCGGAGTTCCCAATTCCGACTTCCGACATCCGTTCGTGTGGGGTAGCGTTGGTGGCAGTGTATAACAGGGACCTGATGGAGTGTAGGGCATTTGGGAGGACATCCTGCCAGCAAGTGGTGGGGAGGCCTTTAGATTGGAGGGCAAGTGTGATCACTTTCCAGATGGTGGCATTTTCCCTTTTGACCTGCATGTTACTGTGCGGGTTATAGCTAGTGGTCCTGCTCGAAGCAATACCGTGCTCCAGAAAGTACTGTCTCAGCCCCGCACTCATAAATGAGGACCCCTGGTCACTATGGATGTAACTGGGGTACCCGAAAATGGTGAAGATGCTGTACAGTGCGTTTATGACTGAGGAGGCAGTCATGTCCGGGCAGGGAATAGCGAACGGGATGCAGGAGTACTCATTGATCACCATGAGAATGTAGGTTTTACGGTTCGTCGACGGTAGGGACCTCTTGAAGCCCACACTAAGACGTTCGAAGGGCCAGGTGGCTTTAATGACGTGGGTCTTCTCGGGCCGGAAAAAGTTGGGCATGAACTCAGCGCATACTGGGCAGGCTCAGGTCTCCTCAACCGTATAGGGCAGGTTACGGGCCTTTACAAAGTGGGGGAACCTGGTGACCCCTGGATGACAGAGGTCCTCATGGAGTCTCTGCACCCTGTTCCAGTTGTACACTGGCGCATGTCCCACGGGGAAGGGCGTTAGGCGGGTCATTGAGTTTGCCAGGCCGGTACAGAATGTTGTAGTTGAAGATAGAGAGTTCGATTTTCCACCTGACAATCTTGTTTTTTTTTAATTGTTTTTCACACTATGAACCATATCAATCAAAATATATACAAACATTTCCCTCTGAAATATACACAGTGGCATTTTCTCCCTATTTTTTCCCCCTACCTTCCCTCCCTCCTTCCCACCCCCCTCCAAACCCATTAAACATTCAACATATACAATACAATGAACCCATTAAACAATGTCATCACACAATGAAAATAAAAAGAAAATTGTGTCATCTACTTTTACACACTGGGTCAGTTCATTTCGTCTTCTCATTCTATCATTTTAGGGAGTAGAGGTCCACGGTAGGCTCTCTCTGTTATGTTCCATGTACGGTTCCCAAATTTGTTCAAGAAATGTGACTTTATTTTTTAAATTATATGTTATTTTTTCCAATGGGATACATTTATTCATTTCTATGTACCATTGCTGTACTCTCAGGCTCTCTTCTGATTTCCAAGTTGACATTATACATTTTTTTGCTACAGCTAAAGCTATCATAATAAATCTTTTTTGCGCTTCATCCAGTTTGAGGCCTAATTCTTTACTTAGAAGAAAGATCTCTGGATTTTTTGGTATGTTGCTTTTTGTGATTTTATTTAATACCTGATTTAGATCTTCCCAAAACTTTTTCACTTTCTCACATGCCCAAATTGCATGTACTGTTGTTCCCGTTTCCTTCTTACAACGAAAAGATCTATCTGATAATGTTGGATCCCATTTATTTAACTTTTGGGGCGTGATATATAGCCTGTGTAACCAATTATATTGTATCATGTGTGACCTCATATTTATTATATTTCTCATAGTTCCAGAGTATAACTTTTCCTATATTTCATTTTTTATCTTTATTTTTAAATCTTTTTCCCACTTTCGTTTGGGTTGCAATCTTGTTGTTTTTGATCTTACCCCGCTGTTTGCTGATAAACATAAATGAGATCGCACATTGGTCGTTCAGCAGTGTAAAGTGCCTGCCAGCGAGGTAGTGTCTCCAACGACGTACCACAATGGCCTGGGCCTCCTTCTCGACAGAGGAGTGTTGGGATTCTGGGACCTGGAGGGTCTTAGAAAAGAAGACAACAGGCCTACCGGCCTGGTTTAAGGTAGTTGCCAGTGCAAAGTCAGACGCATCGCTCTCCACTTGGAAGGGTATGGATTCGTCTACGGTGTGCAGAGTGGCCGTGGTGATGTCTGACTTGATGTGGTCGAAAGCCGCTCTGGCTTCTGCTGACAAGGGGAAGGAGGAGGTGGACTTAATCAGTGACTGAGACTTGTCAGTGTACTGTGGGACCCATTGGGCATAATAGGAAGAAAAAACCCAGGCAGTGTTTGAATGCCTTCTGAGTTTGGGGCGGTGGAAGGTCCATGAGAGGGCGCATGCAGTCGGGCTTTACCATCCCATTTTCCACCACGCAACCTAGAATTACGAGGCGAGTGGTCTGGAAGACACACTTCTTGAAATTGTAGGTCAGATTCAGCCGTTTCATGGTTTGGAAGAATTTCTCAAGGTTGGTGTTGTGGTCCTGTGGGTCGTGGCCACAAATGGTGACATTGTCCAGATTCAGGAATGTAGCTGTTAGGGCGTTCTGGTCTACCATCCGGTCCATCTCTCGCTGAAAAACCGTGACTCCATTAGTGACACCGAAGGGGACCCTGAGGAATTGATACAAATGCCCGTTCGCTTCGAAGGGCGTGAAAGGGTGGACCTCCAGGCGGATTGGGAGCTGGTGGAGGTCTGAACGGAGGTTGATGGTGGAAAACACACGGTATTGGGTGATCTGATTCATCACATCCGTGATTCGCGGAAGAGGGTAAGCATCCAAGAGCATGAAGTGGTTGACCGTTTGACTAGTCAATCACCTTCCGCAGCTTCTCCCCGTTCTTCACCACTACCACCTGCGCCCTCCAGGGACTTGCACTGGGCTCGATGAAGCCCTCATCCAGCAGTCTGCGCACCTCACTTTTAATAAATTTCCAGTCCCCAAAGCTGTGCTGCCGGCTTTTAGTGGTAATCGGTTTCCAGCCAGGGGTGAGGTTGGTGAAGAGTGCTGGAGGAGCGACCCAGAGGGTGGAGAGGCTGCAAGTGGAGCATCGGGGGCGCGGGGACTGGTGTGGGCTGTCGCTGGCAGGAGTTCTCCGGGGTAGAGTGGTGGCAGACAGAGAGTGGAGAATGGGGATCCCCAAAATGCAGTGACACCGTTTTTAAAAAAAAATGGCATTGGAAATTCAATCTCAACAACACAGGCGCACATAATTGAGATAGACAAGCAACTTAAACCTTGTAAATTTGATGCCCTCAACTTTCAAGGTCACCACACAAAAATTGATGCCCGTTGAGTGGGCTCTTGTGGCCAGTGAGATCTTCTGGTCTGTCGGGTGAACTGCCAGCGCACATCGTTGGACCAGATCCAGGTGAATGAAGCTCCCCGTCGAACCTGAATCGAACAGACAGTGAGCATTACTGGCTCTTCACCTTAATAGTTTCCATGGCCTTAAATAGGGGGTGCGGCTGGTCCTGGTTTAATGTCACTGATGCAGCAACTGATACAGGGAGTGGGGCTGCTGCCTGTGTTGGTGACTGTGGAGGCTGGCGTGACGATGTCACTCATCACTGGGGGGGGGCCATCTGGTGGATCCTCGCGTCACTGGAGTAGGGACAGAGCATCATGGGGCCTTGGCCTGGTGCGCACTACAATCGCACGGTAACGTCATCAGAGTGGGTGGGCCAACGGCAAGTTGCAGAGGCGGCAGTCAGCGTTGAGCTGCAGAGTTGGCGACACTCGTGGTACAGGCAGACCATCGGGGCCTGCTGACGTGAAGGTCCTGTTGGGCAGGGGAGCCACGTCAGGGATCAGCATCACAGCGGTGAGGGTGGAGCGTTGCGAGAGGGGCACCATCCATACGCAGTGCTTGTGTCGTGACATCAAGCATTGCCGCGCGATCAATTCCTCGCTCTCATTTGATGAGAGTTCCGAGGATGAGTAATTCGAATTTGGGAAAGGCGATTGGGCCTCACACGAGGCACTGTGCTTGGCATTGGCCATTTTGGACTGCCAGGCGCTGGTGAAGTGCTTTCTGCACTTCTGGCATCGGGCCTTCCTCGCAGGGTACAGGGATCAACTGTGCTTCTCCCTCCTGCAGATGTAGCACTTCAGGGCTGCGTTGGGTAGTGTGGCAGCGGAGGCGAGGCCATCGACAGGGCGTGGGGAGGCTGGGTTAAATACAGGCGTTCTACTCACATCGTAATGGGGGACCCAGCCCTGTGTATAGACGTCCATGCTTAGGGCTGCAGCCTCCATTGTTTCAGCGATTTGAACGGTCTCCACCAGGCTGTCTCCCCCATGCTCCAGTAATCGTTGCCTCACCTTATTGGATCGGACCCCAGCCACATAAGTGTCCCTGATGAGGTCGTTGGTGATCCCGGCCGCAGTTTTGTCAGTGCACGCACAAGCTCTACCCAGTAACCTCAGTGCCTGGAGGTAGGCTCTGCAAGACTCACTGGGCTGCTGCCTCCTGGTCGCCAGCATGTGCCTGGCATAAACCTTATTCACAGGCCGCTCATAGAGTCCCCTCAGCACATTCATGGCAGCCATGTAGGAGGTTGTGTCCTGGATATTTTTATAGGCTCTCGTGGACACCATGGACATCAGGACTAGCAGTTTATCTGTTTCTTCCTCCATGATGCGGTCTGATCGCTGCAGATATGCCTGAAATCACTCTGAGCAGTAGCTGACTGCGAGTCCATTTTGAGGCATTCTGGTTGCAGCATTTGCACCATTCATTGAAATTTTTGTTAATAAAATTATAGCGCGTCGGTTGACTCAAAGACTTGTTGACTCAAACCAAGGCTTTTATTAACAAAAGACTGGAGCGTAGTACATCGAGGTCGACCAGTCCAGATTGACCTGGGTCTGGTTAGGAGCAGCCCTTTATGACCTGCCAGTAGGCGTGGCTACGGCTCTCAGCCAATCACTACTACTATATGTAAATCGATACAAATATATACATTGGTGATAGTATCCTGTAGATTCGCAATCTGGCATATACAAATCCCCATAGGTGCCGAATATCGAATATAATCTGAGCCGTATGGTTCAGAACCATGAGAGGAGCTGCATGTAGCTGCAAATTGAGGAAGCCCCTTTCTGCTTGTACTTCCGTGAGTTCTCTGATGTTTTAGAAAAAAACACTACTGGGCCCAATCTACAGTCAGTTTCTACCTGTATATGGTCGTTCGCCTAATGACTGAGCAGTAGGAGCTGTGTAGGAGTTATGGAAGACACATCTCCATTTCTACTGGTCCGTATCAGCGGCAATACTGTATTATTGCAACTGCAGCAGTGCCGCCATTGTTTTCTGGCAAACATTTTCCTTGTTGGTTAATTTATCTATATGTTCATGAACTATAATTATTAGAATTTAAATTCTAAAATTGATTATTGAAATTGACAGTTAAATTACAACAATAGTGACTCTGTTACTCTCTAATAGATTTCAAAATCTACTTTAGTCCTTGTTGCTGGTGAAGATTTTTACTTTTAAAATTATTCAGGAAAAAACCCCCACAGTTGGCATACAGTAGTTTAAAAATAAGTTATGTATAAAGTTACAATTCTGGTGTTTGGGCAGGATTTCAAACTCTACATGACTGCACAATTCATTACTATGGTTACAATATTGAATAAAATATTGCATGCCGTTCAGTCACTCCTGTGGAATGAGTGACTTTTCCATGTTCATTTTACAAAGCTTGTGGAAAACTGGAACTGAACTTAACTTTTGATAGACTGAAGTAGTCACTATGGAAATAATGACAGCCGTGGATGTTTCAAAGAAGTTCTTGAATTGGGAATTCTTTGAATTCGGAACAACTTTTTTGAAACTGTTCAGATTCAGTTATAACCAAGTTTTTATAGCGGAAGTCATCAAAAATGCTGTAGAAGTTAGTTTTAAAAAACGCATGTGCAGATTTTGTTTTTCCTGTTTCTTTGTTTCTGTCAAAGTTTGCTTCTGTTTCCTAAGTCTATTCTTTCCTTCTAGTTTGCCCATGCTTTTATCTGTTGTATTCCAATGTCATCCTTTTATGTTTTTACCCACATTCAAAACAGATCCTAATATTACAACACTCATTACTCTTTTTATCTTTCTTTTTAAGGTATTCTCCTTCAGGAAGAAAAGATCAACTCTGTCATCCTGCTTTACTTGATGTCCATCCCAAGCTTCTGTATTCTTATTTCCGCTGCTTTTCTGCTCGAGAGTGACACTGTGTGGGAGCCATCCATTAAGTATGACAACAGACTTTGGATTTTCATTCTCTTTAGTTGTCTGGGCTCAGTACTGTACAACTTGGCAAGTTTCTGTGTCACCACACTCACCTCTGCTGTCACTCTGCATGTTGTGGGAAACCTCAACATGGTTGGAAACCTCGTCATTTCACAGGTCCTCTTCGGCAGTGAGATGACCGTGTTAAGCTACGCTGGTATCGGGCTTACATTAACGGGTGTGCTGATGTACCAGAACTCAGACTTGATAGCAGACTACTTAAATTCAAGAAGCAAGCATCAGGAAGATGAAGACAGTTTAAAAATTGATTGATACAAAGCTTTGACAGGAAATAACACATTCACAATTCAATGGGGTTAAAGTTGCCAAACTGCAGGCAGACAAAATACTAATGATATTACAGTAAAGCACATTGCCTTATTTAAGAAATTTTTATTCAGTATTTTCTTTTATTTAATTCTACAATGAGTCTGACTGGAGTGTATTTATTTCATTCTATACTTTTAGACCAGATGATTAAATAGCTGTTTTTATGGAAGATATGTTTTCATGTTATTACATCCAAGAAAAAGAGGACAATATTTTATTGCTCATTTCATGTGAATTATGAAAGAATTATTTTCCTTTCCTCTAGTTATTAAGAATTTCTGATCAGCCGAAAAGGAATGTGAGGCAGATAAAATGCTGTGTCCCAATTCTCACCAAAATCCATACTCTCTCTGAAACTTCCAATTTTAACACCTAAAACATAAAGGATGCCTCACTTATATCTTTACATTCAGGTCTTGCAGTTATAATCTGGAATATAAAGGCTTGGTGAAAATTTTGGAGCACAATGGTTCACCGTAGTGCTGATGCCTCTCAGATCCATTGATCCAAGTTTGATCCTGATCTCCAGTCCAGTCTGCTTGGAGTTTGCCTTTTGCTCTGTGACTGTATGGATTTCTTCCAGTTTTCTCCCATATCACAAAGGATAGTTAGGTCAGTTGGCTACTGTAAATTTCCCCTTGTGCAGATGAGTGGCGGGAGAATCAGTGGAAACTGATGAGCATGTGAGAAAGAATAGTTACAATGCATGGAACATGTGGAATGGGATCATTTTGGGGGCTGTTGTGGGTTTAATGAGCCAAATAGCTTCCTGTTATAAGGAAATTGAACTGCATTCTGGGAGTGGGTTCAAAACAAGAAACCCCATCTCCACCAACTGCACAGGGGCAAGAAGGGATAGTGAATAGATACTGCTCTTGAATCCCCAGTGTATTAAACTCAAGCCAAACCCCAGAGGCAAGAAGGGAAACAAGATCATGCATTTAAGTCCCAGCCTATGTAATGTGTTCAAAATTTATACTTGGGACTTAAATTGAAAGCACTATGACTTGGAAGTGAAAGTACCATGACAAAACTCCAGCTGACATCATTGTTGAGGCCGGAGCATTCAACAAAATGAACTTCCAATGTAGCTTTGGCATTTTGTTCTTTGCTATCAGTAAAACAAACCGTTCTTGAATCGAAGGAGACATATTACATCATTAGATGGGTCACATTTCAGGATCCTCGAGTGTTCTGTTTAAAGTAAAAGTGTGAATAAGAATGATTAATAAATTTGCACAATATAATTGACAAATGAAGTTCAAGTAAAGGTAAATGATTGGAAGAATAAGAAAGTTGTGTATTGGAAGGCACAATTCTACATAAGGTAGACTTGGAGTACCGATGCATCAATGATTAGAAATTGTTTCACAGGTTAGCAAGGCTAGAAAAAGAAGCAGGATCAGATTTATTGTCATAACCACGTGTCACGACATTTCTTGTTTTGCAGCAGGTCTCTTATGCATGATAGATGCAAAATTGCAATAAATTATGGTTCCGTAAATCCAATATTTAAAAATAAATAATTAGTGCAAAAAATAAAAAAAGTGTTGTAGTGTCTATAGGTTCATTATCTATTAAAAAATCTGATGGCAAAGGGAAAGAAACTGGTTATGTAACATTGGGTGTGCGTCTTCTGGCACCTGCACCTCCTTCCTGATGGTAGCAGTGAGAAGAGACATGGCCTGGGTGGTGTGGGTCCTTGAGGATAATGGCTGCTTTCTTGAGACATCACCTCTTAAAGATGTCCTTAATGGAATGCAGACTAGTGCCCATGATAGTGCTGGCTGAGTTCACAACCCTCCGTTCGGGGCATTTGCACTGCCATACCAGAAAGTGATGCAACAAGTCAGAATGCTCTCTGTGATCAGCACACCTTGTAGAAATTTGCAAAAGATGACCGAGCACTAGTTTATCTTGAAAGACAAAGTAGGAAAGTTGTGCCAAACCTGTATTGAATCTTGATGAGAACATATTGCATCTCATACATGCCTGGTCACCATGATTAGAAAAAGGGGATAGAGGAACTGGAGTGGGTCCAGAGAACAGTTACAAGGTTGATACCAGAAATGCCAGGCTATGCATTTCAGGAAAGGATGAACAGATGGACTCATTTTTTGTTGAGAAAAGAAAACTGAGTGTGACTGAGTTGAGTGCAGTATTTTAAAATTGCCAAAGGTTTTGAAAGAACAGTGTAGAGAATTATTCCACTTATGAGCATAACTATTGATCATCTGTATAATAATAACTAAAATATACAATCAGCAATTTAGAATAAACTTCTTTTTACCCGAGTGGTTAAAATGCAGAGCTTTGAACTACAGTGGGTGGTTGGAGTGAATGTTGCAGATGACTTTAAGGAGGGGCTGGAGAAGAATATGAGCAGAAGAAAGTTCAAGTGGGAGCAGAAAACCTAGCACAGTCCAGTTAGCCTAAAGACATTGGTATTTCTGTGCCACACATCTGATATTAACCTGTGCTTTCTCCAAGAATGCTATTTACTTTTATAGGAAGTTTTCACAGAATAAGTGACAGATCATGAACAGTTTGGATAATCAAGTTGTCAAGCAATACTCATGAATAATGGTCCTGTTCCTGTGAACTAAATGCTCAAAAATGATCTATCAAATTGCAAGTGAGTTTCAATCACCTATTGTGGTTCAGTATTTAGTCAAACCTCAGGGACTGAGACTCTATAGCCACTGATGCAATGTAATCAAAGTATATTTTTTGTGGTTGCCCTACTGATGACACAGCACAGTTCCTGGCCACCTCCCATCTAAACTCCTGACGCGTCAGCCACCCTCCCATCCAAACTCCTGACGCGCCGACCGCCCGCTCACCAGAGCTCCCGACGCCCCAACCAGGGACTCTCTCCTAGGCCTCGGCCGCCTGCCTATCTAAGTTCCTGATGCCCCGTCCATCCTCCCATCTGAGCTCCCAAAGCCCCGACCACTCTCAACTAGGCCCCAGATGTCTGCCCATCTGAGCACCCAACACCCCAACCATGGACTCTTACCTAGGCCCAAGCCGCCCTCCCATCCAAACTCCTGATGCCCCGGCTGCTCACCTCTCCGAGCTCCCAACACCCTGACCACCCTCCCATCTGAGCTCCCTACGCTCCGACCACAGACTCTCACCTAGGCCTCGGCCTCTGCCATCCAAGCTCCCGAATCCCTGAACTTGGACTTATCACCCGGTCCCAGCCAGCCGCCCAGCTGAGCACCCAGCACCTCGAATTACGCAGGTATCGTAATCAAAAAGTGTGTGCGTGTAATATTCAACAACTTAAATTTTACCCTAAAATTTGGATCAGAAAACTCGACTATTACACGCACTTGTATGGTATGAAGATTCCAAATTATATCACCAGTAAATCATTATTTATACTTGGAATAATTCGTATTAAATTGCACGAGGTGCGTCACAAAAAAGTTGCCTCTGATAGGAGCCAAACCAAATTTAAAAGAAAATGGCTGTGATTGTTGAAAGCCAATGAAATCAGCATCAGAATTATGACTCTTGATAGTGTCCTGGGACTAAATCTTCAGCTTTGTCAAATGTAATCACATTACATGGAATATTTTCTACCTGTGAACGGAATATCAAAATTGCACAACTGTGCCACAACTGTGTCTCAATGGAATAACCGGCAAAGAAAATAACTAATTTCAAAAAAATATTTTTTGATAGAAAAACACTGAATTATAATGAAAATAAATAGAGAGGAAGGACCCACAGACAACTTCTAGCATGGGAGGAGATAATTTGCCCTGTTGAGTCCTGCCAGATTTTGGTAGGAACTATCCTATCGATGTTATATTCTTGCCCTTTTCCCACACCCCTCCCTCCAATTTTATTTTCCTTCGAAGTACTTTTTCAGTTCCCCTTTGAGTGCATTCAGTTTGGCCACAACTGGAATATTGTGTCATGTTCTGATGCCACACTCTGGGAAAGATGTGAAGGTGTTGGAGAGGCTACTGGAATGATGCTATCGATTATGGACTATGGTTATGTGGATAGGCTGAAAAGCTGGATAAGAGGAAGTTCTGAGAATCCACATAGAGCAAATAGAAATAAAAGTTTTCGTTGACAGGGAGGGTAATACCTAAATAAAGATTTATCGTGCTGTTCTTGTACTTTGTGCTTCTTATTTATAAAGCTAGGAATGTGTATATTTTTAAACCATTTTCTCATCCTTTAATGTTAAACTGCAATTCTCTTCTCAATCCATCTGGCCTACTTTCTCGCACAGGTTCTTCTGTTCACCATTGGTCCTTTTCAAATCATTCATCTGACATTCATCTTAAATCCCCCTTTGTTTCACATCCTTCAGTCTCTCCCTGCCAACTGGACAACTTTGACTTTCATTTTTCCTTGATGGGAATGTATCCAACCTGTAGCTGGAACATCTACATTTCAAAGCTCACTAATCACTTGGTTACAGCTTTAGCAAGCAGCACTAGGAGTATTGTGTGCAGTTCTGGTCACCCAGCACTAGGAAAGGTATCATTAAGCTGGAAAGGGTACAGAAAAGACTCAGGAGAATGTTACCTGAATGGTAGGCTTGCATTGCAATAGAAGGCTGGATAGACTGGGTCTTTTCCCCTCAAGAGCGAAATAACTTGAGAGGGCACCTAATAGACCTTTACAAAATTATGAGGGACATAGATAAGACAAATAGTCATCATCTTTTTTTTCCCCTAGGGTATGAGCATCTTAAATTAGAGGGCGTAGATTTAAAGTGAGAAGAGAAAGAGTTGAAAGGAATCTGAGAAGCACCTTCTTTCCATTACCCCAGAGGGTGGTGGGTACTTTGAACAAGTTGTCAGTGGAGATGGAGAAAATTGTAACATAGACATGTACATAGATAGGAAAGGTTTAGGGAGATTCTGGATGAATATAGGCAAATAGGACTAGCTTGGTTGGGATGGATAAATTGAGCTGAAGAGCCTGAGGAACTCTGTGACTCTAGTTGGCTCCACTTTACACAAGCCAGATCCTTTCTTATTCCTGTTTGGTTCCTTCCAATTGTTTGATTTTAGATTTCTCCTCACCCATTTCTATGACTTGCTAATCTGAACCTCGTGATATGATAATGACGACTGCTGAAGCGTTTTCCCACTTGGCCCACATTTCCTAAAACAAAATCCAAAACATCCTTCTGCATTGGAATGAAAATGTACTGATTAATGGAGTTATCCCAAACACTTTTCAGAAAGTCCTCCACTTTAACTCTGTGCTAAATTTCATTTGATAACTCTTTTAAATCACTTGAAGTGCTTCATTTTACTTATGATGCTTTAAGAAAGCAAGTTATTGTTGACTATTTTACTGCAGAGATATCATGGGCAACTTGAATTTATTCATAGCTCTTATATACCCACCAGCATTGGTCATATTTGAGTTTTTAATCGTATGAATTGAGCTATAATTTTTCAGTCTAAACCGGAGACTCTGAGGGCACATAATGTTGTCAGGTCAATTAAATCAGCAATGTTCATTATCTTGCATTTTCTGGCACCTTTAGTTAGTAGGAGCTGGAAAAAATAGTTTGCACAGAATATTATTTTTCCTAACGATCATTTGAAGACAAGACGATGTAATGAATTTATTTTACAGAATGTTTAAAGCAAAATGAACCAATACATTATTAAAGAGCTTTAATCCTTATTATCTAATATTCTTTTTCAGTATTGGAGTCCTAAATTCTCCAATGAGTTAAATCTGATAGAGCAGTGGACTGAGCTTTCGCCTTCAGACTTATCTTGAGACATAAATAGTCTCTTTGCATTACTTCCAATTTAAATTGAAATCATTTTGATAACCCCCCCAGTTGACACTGGGCTCCAACCTGAACATCTGACATTGCTTTAACAGCCTGCTATTAAATTTGTCAAGTTGCAAGGTCAGTTTGTGCTGACTTTGCTTTCAGCCATGGAACCAATAAGGCACTAAAATTAGACTCCAGGATCTTGGCCAGAGAGCAAGATAAAAATCAGCCAGGGCTCTTCATTACAGGTACACCAATTCAAAAGCAAGTGTGATCTTGAGCCTACAAGGGAAAGTTGTATGAGCCTTTTATAAGGTATTAAAATAGCAATCTGTGTCTCTTTAATGTTGATTTGAAAAGCTCTAAGAAGATTGAGAAGTGCACTCCACTACTTAATACCATTGTTATCAGACACCCCTCATAATGTCCTACAGTTTGATGCAACCTCATCATCCAGTTCCTATGGATACACTTGCACACACCAAAAATAACCCCACCACCAGTGCTTATTTCCATGCACCAATGATCCTGAGGGTTTTAGCTTTACTGACAGACACCTGGGGAGGCTATGGGCCATATCACCTGCTGGGGCTTGACTTCTTTTCAAGGGAGACATGCAATGGTTTCAGCAAACAGCGCTGGGAGAGGTTTGCCGGGGAGATTCTGCTAAATGCAATATTTCCTGACAAGCCACCAGAAAATAGGGTGGCTTCCCAATACTGGTCTAAACTGGAAGTCCTTGAAAGTCTTCTTCATTGCATCTGTATCTGATAACTTCACTCCCATTCTCACCTTTTTAGCAGGTACATCAGTTAAAAATCAAGTGTGAGGTTATGAACTCACAAAGCCGACTTATCCAGTAAAGTGTGTCTCCCAAATGCTTCCTTTACAACACACCCATTTTCCCACATGGTTCTGCCTTGTTTCTCCTTTTGCATTTTCCCTCTGCCTTTTTCCTTTTCCATGTCCCTACCGCTCTGCCTGTCTCCCCTTTCCCTCTCTGTTCTGCCTGTTTGTCCTCCTACCTCTCTGCTCTGCCTGTCTCCCACTACCTCTCTTTTCTTGTTGCTCTGCCTGTCTTTCCCTCCCTCTCTGCCTGTCTCCCCCCTCTCTGCTCTGCCTGTCTCCCCCCCCTGCTCTGCCTGTCAGCCCTCCTCCCTCTCTGTTCTGCCTGTCTTCCCTTCCCCCTCTCTCTCTCTCTTCTGTCTATCTCTCCTCCTTCATCCCTCTCCCTGCTGCTCTCTGTCTCCTTCCCTCCCTGCTGCTCCTGCTGCCTTGGCTCCATCTTGCTGATACAGTGCACCGCAGAGCCGTATAGGTTACGACAAGGTTGGTGCTGAATACTGCAGAGACTGTAAGAGTGATGCAGACAAGAAATTGTGTCCGATTGTGCTGACCTCTATGCTGCTATGGGTGATATGACTGTCATCACAGTCCAGCTCATTTGCTCTGGGCAGGATGATCACCTTGGCAGGAGGTAGTCCTTATCCCTTTAAATCCATCCTGAGCCAGTGTGGGCCTTGAAAGAGGAGAACCAGTTATGACAGCTGAAGAAAGATTGAGTCACCGCAGCTGCCAGCAAATGCAGAATTGACATTGACATCTCGTTAATGGTACTTTAGATGATAACAATGTTTTTCAAAAGGTTTGCTTCCTGAAAAAAAATTGGGGATTATGATAGACAACTTCAAGCTGAATAAAAAGATAATTTCAGATTTGCTGTATCATGTAGGATTTATCCTGACTAAGCATGCTCAGGCCTAAGACAACAAATAAGCACCTGCACTGAGGGCATGTTTAGGCATGATTGGACTAACCAAAACAGCTTACTTTGTGGACAATATACTTAAAATGTGACAGGAAATCACAGGAATAGGTGATATCTAAAAAACAGTATGTGATAGAAAAGCTTTAAGGTGATTTTCGTGATCAGCAACCCAAAATCCATAAAATAGATCCAGAAATGTTCAGGAGGCAAAATCTTCATTTTTTTCAGTGTAATGGGAGCCCAAATGGCCACACAGATACAAACTATAACTTCTGCCCCTTTGGGATAATGGGGAAGAAGATGAGTTCTGGACTGGAAGAGAGAACAGCAAGTTGGGGCTTGAGGCCTTTATCGGCAGATTTGTTATTCTGACGTTGAGATTGAGGGTGATGTTGACTGTGGCACTGTGAGCAGTGCAGGGAGTTGTGTGTGTGAGCTGTGGCTGAGGCTTTTTGAACTCACAAGTGTGAGTCGGGACAACCTTATGGAAACGCAGCCTGCATGGACCTTGTTCCTTCTTGCTCCCGTGAAGCCTGGGTGGATAGAGTGATGAGCCGTGCACAGATTCAGCTGTCAACTGGTGGGGTGATCTGACAATGAATGCAGAGTTAGGGTGACTGGCCCTTTAAATCACATTCCCTCACCAATGAAAATTAATTATTCCACTGCTCTTTTTCAAACCAAAATGAATGGAAGACTCAATGATGACTCATTTTGGGTGTTACTGTAAACATTGTTTTGGCAAGTTAATGCTGGAAAAATAAAGCAACAGTGAAAATTTCATTCAAAGATGTGAAACTGATGTTACAGATGCCACAGCACCCATATATGTGTAATTGCTTTGCACTGCATTAATGTGGACTCCAACATCATAACATCATGTTTGTGTTTCAGAAATAAATTTCCATTCCTGCATGTTGCCTGACACACCACATGTCACCACTAAAGTAAGAAGGCATTGGTAGGAAGTTGAGATAGGATTTGAAGGGGGCTTTTATTCACAAAGAGAGTAGTTAGAAAATCAAGAATGCTACCTGAGGAGGAGATAATCTCACAGCATTTAAGAAGCATCTAAACCAGCACTGGAATTGCCAAGGGATAGTAGGCAAAAGACCAAGTGTATATAAATGGGATTAGTTCAGGATTTGTATAATGGTCAGCATGGACATGATGGGGCGAAGGGCTTGTTTCTGTGTTGTACATCTCTGATTCTAAATAGTGATCCTGTGAGGATGGTGATTAACATGGTGCACTTGTTGATAATTCATTATTGCTCGTACTTTGATGAGGGGCTCAAGCCTGAAATTCTAAGATTCTCCAGCATTGTGTTTTTGCACTATTTTGTGTGTGTGTGTGTGTGTGTGTGTGTGTGTGTGTGTGTGTGTGTGTTTGTGTACTCCAGGGATATCCTACTGGTTTCAGCTCTGTCCAAGAACATGGTAAGGAAGTTGTGGCCAGGATTACCAAACTGATAGGTTATAGACATTCATATTGACTGGCAGAACCCAATCAATCATATTGATTGGGCATTTATGAATCTGCAAAAGTTTTGAAGCAGTTACCAGACTGTTTCACCAACTTGTCCAGTGGAATTAAGCTTCCTTTTGCTGATTGATGGTCATTTGAAGAGCTTAGAAGTTCTTCCATTTGGATCATGTACTGCTGATGAATGGATAGGAGGGACTAGTGAGGTCAGCCTTAATAAAACACGATCTATAGATCAGGTCAGTACAGGTTGTAAAGCTCCTCCACTTGAAGAGAGTTCAGTGATTCTTAATCTCCCATTTCATCCAGCCTCCAATGGAGAGGCTGAAATGATCTATCCACACACTGAACGAGACAATAAAGCCACAGTTATTGGACAGAGAGGCCAAGCAATCTCTGAGTCATTGGTTCCACATTTCCATCACAGGACATTATCAGCCAAGATGTTGGAAAGTGCACAATAGCTCAGTGGGTAATGCTGGTGATGCCTTTCAGACTCAGGTTCAGTCCTGACTTCCGGTCTAGATGCAGTTTGCGTGTTTTCCCTGTGACCACGTGGGATTGCTGATTTTTAACCACATCCCATAGATGTTCAGATTTGTAGGTTAATTTGTTAACTCTACTGTAACTGAATCATAGCAGAACCACTGGGGAGTTTATGTTTATGTCAAAGATCATGTGTAACAGGGAAATGCAGAGGTGAAGCAATAAGACTGATGAGAATGTTCTGACAGTGGCATAGACTTATTTGGCTGATTGACCTCCTGGGTCATAGGAAAATATGGGTTGTTGATTGCAGTAGAGCAGAGCTTGGTCCTGCCAGATTTTGATAGGCCAGTAAAGGATAAGAAGAGGATCCAACCACAAACTTAAGGTTGAGAGAGATAGCTTTAAGCGGTGGTCACTGTGGAAATGCTCAACACAAGGCCAGAGCCTTGAGGAGAAGAAATTATTGTTCATTAAGGGCAAGCACACAAGGAGCAGGGTGAATCTCAGGTTGAGCACCAGGAATGGTTCTCTTGTCCAGACATTGCCAGGCGGATGAAGACCGAAAGTGTTGAAAGTCTCAGTAGGTCAGGCCGCATCTATAGGAAGAGAAACAGAGTTAATGTTTCTGGTCAAACATCCTTCATGAGAAGAGGGAAGGGCAGAAAAGAAGCTCGCTGAGCTACAGGGATGGTGAGGTGAGATGATGTCGCTGATGGGGTGAAACCAGGGTGACGTTGTAAATGAGGTATCCTGGCCAATGAGTGAATGGGAGTAGTTGGAGAATGAGGATGACAGAGTGAGAAATGCAGAGAAAGAGTTGGCCAGTCATACTGACATCCTCCACTTCCAGAGAAGTAAAAAGAAAACAAAAAGGGCAAAACAAGCTGAGCAAATATCATAGACATATAACTGATACAGTCAGGGAAATCTGGTTGGAGTTTTCAGTATCAAGTCCAAATGGTTGCAGGAGTTCAGGAAACCAGTAGATTGATGACATTTAAACCATCGAATGAGTTCTCACTTATAAATATCTCCTGGATGTCTGTTCACATGCATTTGAAACTAGAACATTACAGCACAGAAACAGGCCTCTTCAGTCCTTCTGGTTGGTGCCGAACTATTATTCTGCCAAGTCCCACTGACCTGTACCCAATCCATAGCCTTCCATACCCCTCCCATCCATGTAGCTGTCCAAATTCTTCTTAAATGTTAAAATTGAGCCCATATTCACCATTTCAGCTAGCAGCTTGCAACACACCCTCACTATTGTCTGTGCGAAGAAGCTCCTACTAGTGTTCCCACTGAACTTTTGCCATTTCAACTGTAACGCATGTCCTCTACTTTGTATCTCACCTCCCCTCAGTGGAAAAAGCTGACCTACATTTACTCCGTCTATCTCCCTCATAATTTTAAATACCTCTATCAAATCTCCCCTCATTCTCCTTCACTCCAGGGAATAAAGTCCTAACCTGTTTAACATTCCCTGAGGTCCGAGTAACATCCCAGTAAATCTTCTCTGCACTCTTTTTACCTTATTGGTATCTTTCCTGTAGTTAAGTGACTAAAACTGCACACAATACTCCAAATTTGGCCTCACCAATGTCTTATACAACTTTACTATAACATCTCAACTCCTATACTCAATACTTTGATTTATGAAGGCTAATATGCGAAAAGCTCTCTTTACAACTCTGTTCACCTGTGAATAGTTAATTTATGATAATTTATAATTTGTGTAGGATTATTATTAAAAATGAGTTAGTTAATATTTATATGGTAAAATATTGCAGAATTCACCGCTGAAACATTAACTCTGTTTCTCTTTCCACTACATGAGTTAATCTGCTGTTTCCTGCACTTTCTTCTATAACATATTGACAAAATCCAAATAAGAGCACATGTATATACAGGTAATAATTGGAAGTGTAATAGGTAATATTCATGACAATCAAAATGGTGTTCCTTTGAATGTTGGAGGTTCTTATGTGCCACTTAATAATTCATGGTGTCAAAGGAAATCTCATAGGGATCCATCATCTGTTCAGAATGCTGTCCAACCAGTAATCACATGACCTGGAAAGACAGGAAGTTCCAACCCAGAAATATTTTACTTCAGGGCAAAGTGCATTGAACTTAACTTCCCTTATTTCAGCTCATGGAAATCTGCTTTAGATACCTGAGTGCTGTTTGAACTGTGCTGGATTGAGCTGCTTGCATCCATGCTATTTTGGGATTCATCAAAGGAGAATTCTAAATTGCTTATTTTCCCAAACTGTTGGCTGCAACTTGTTTTAATTAACCTCCACTTTGCTGCTGGTTAGTCAAATATAAAAGGCATTATTAAAACTACTCCAAGGTGCTGACTGATTGAAGACAGCCAAGTTTCTACTTTACCAGAATGGTAAGAAAAAATAGAATGTGAAATGTAATATGTTTTAATGTAATGGATCTTCTTAAAAAGATAAATTGATCTGGAATGTTGTGACATTATATCCATGTGGTCTGTTCCTTAACAAATGTAAGGTTCTCAGTGGAGTCAGAATCAATCGTACTACACAGCTTGTGCTGTGTGCTGACATCAGAAACACTGGCAAATTTCTACAGGTCTGTGGTAGAAAGTGTGCAGACTGGCTGCAGCATGGTTCGGTATACGGACACCAATAACCTGAGCGTAAAGCCCTGCAAAAGGTAGTGAACACAGTTCAGGACATCGCAGGGAAAGCCCTCTCTACTATCAAGAACATCTATAGGGAACACTGCCATCAGAGAGCAGCAGCAATCATCAAGGATCCACACCACCCAGCACACACTCTGTTCTTGCTACTGCCATCAGGAAAGAGGAATAGGTCAAATTTCAGATTTATTCTCAGAGTACATATATGATATCACATGCAACCCTGAGATATTTTTATTCTGCAGACGAGGCAGAATTAGTGCAAAAAAACCTGAACACCGTATATACATGTAAATAAACTGACTGCAGTACAGAGAGAACAAAAAAAATCAATAAAGTGAACAAGTAAGAATCCTTAAATGAGTCTCTGATTGAGCATGTGCTGGGTGGTGTGGATCCTTGATGATTGCTGCTGCTCTCTGACAGCTGCACTCCCTGTAGATGTTCTCGATATTGGGGAGTGTTTTACCTGTGATGTTCTGCGCTCTGTCCACTATCTTTTGGAGAGCTTTACGCTCAGGGGTATTGGTGTCTCCATACCAGCCTGTAATATAGCCAGTCAGCACACTTTCCAACAAACATCTGTAGAAATTTGCCAGGGTTTCTGGTGTCATACCAAACCCCTGCAAACTCCTGAGGAAATAGAGGTGCTGACATACTTTCTTCATGATGCCATTGGTGTGTTAGTTCCAGGAAAGATCCTCCAAGATAGTGATCCCCAAGAACCTAAATTTGCTTACCCTCTCCACCTTTGATCCCCTAATGATCATTGGATTGTATACCTCTGGTTTTCCTTTCCTGAAGTCAACAATCAGCTCCTTAGTTTTGGTGATATTGAGTGCAAAGTTGTTGTGGCGCACCATTCAGCCCAGTTTTGAATCTCCCTCCTGTACACTGACTCATCACCTTTCTTTATACAACCCACAAGACTCGCACCACCAGGTTCAGGAACAACTGCTTCCCCTCCACCATCAGATTCCTCAACAACAAACTCAATCAAAATGAGCTTGCTGAAAGTGAGGAGAAGGTAAGCTATTAAAGTCGGGGGCTTACCGGGGCTTGAGCCTACTTGGTTCGGCTGGGAGTCGGAGGAGGAGCTTGGAGAGAGTCGGGCTGTGAGTCAGAGGAGGAGGAGCTTGCTGAAAGTGACAGGGTTAATTGGTCAAGGGGCCAATAAAAGGACTGAAAGGGGAGGGAGCGGCCAGCGAGGAGCAGCTCAGTGAGTGAAGGAGTGAGACTTCCTGGCTTTGGCTTATCAGGCTTCGGTGAAAGCAGGCAAGGAAAAAAAGGTAAGCTGAGTTATTTGCCTTCGTATTCAGAGTCATGCCAATAGGGTTAGTGCTCTGTACTGGGTGTCAGATGTGGGAACAATGGGTGACCTCCACCCTCCCAAATGCCCATATCTGCACCAGGTGGACCGAGATGCAGTTACTAAGGGAGCGAATTAAGGATATGGAGTTGCAGATTGATGACCTGCGGCTTGTAAGGGAGAGTGAGGAGTTAATCGACTCAACTTTCAGGGCGATAAATACTCCAGAACCCGTGTCAGGTAAGTGGGAAACCGTCAGGGGGGGGAAAGAAAAAAGTGAGAAAAACGGAGAGCACACCAGTGCTCAGCAACAGTTATGTTGTGTTGGATTCTGTTGAGGGAGATGACCAGACAGAAGATGGCCATGGGCACCAGGTCAATGGCAATGAGCCTGGCAGAGTGGTGCAACAGAAAATGAAAGAGAGAAATGCAGTAGTTATTGGGGACTCCATTGTCAGGGGTATAGAGAGGAGGTTCTGTGAGCCAGATAAGTATACCCACATGGTGTGCTGCCTCCCTGGTGCAAGGGTACAAGATATCACAAATCGGGTCCAAAATATTCTGAGAGGAGAGGGAGAGCAGCCTGATGTCTTGGTACATGTGGGTATAAACGACACTGACAAGAAAAGGGAGGAGGTAATGAAAAGGGATTACAGTGAGCTGGGACGAAAGCTGAAAGACAGGAATGCTAGGGTGGTGATCTCAGGATTACTACCTCTTCCAAATGCAAGTGATGAAAAGAATGCAAGGATAAGGAAAGTGAACATGTGGCTGAGGTGCTGGTGTACAAGGCAAAGATTTGGCTTCTTGGATCATTGGGATCTCTTTTGGGGAAGGCATGATTTTTACAAGAGGGATGGGTTGCACCTAAATCCAAAAGGTGTCAACATTTTGGCAAATATGTTTGATACAGCAGTGGGGCAAGGTTTAAACTAATTTGGCAGGGGTATGGGAACCAGAGTGATAGGGAAAAGGGTAGGGAAGATAAAGTAATGGCCAGGAAAAGTAAAATAGGAAAAGTAATGCTGGGAGGAGAAAGTAAAAAATCAGATGGTGCAGTGAGTTTTCGGGTCAATGATAGTGTTAAGAAAATTACAAAGAAAAATAGTGGGCAGAAAAATCAAAAGAAAAGATTACAGAAGTCACTAGATATTAAAAGGACAAAGAGCATAAGGGCACTTTATCTGAATGCCTGCAGTATTAGAAATAAGGTTAGTGAACTTGAGGCGCAAATCGGTACCCATGCCTATGATTTGGTAGTCATCATGGAAACATGGCTACAAGGTGACCCTAAATGGGAATTAAAGTTTCAAGGGTATCAGGTGGTGCAAAGATATAGACAGGATGGTAAGGGAGGTGGAGTTGCACTGTTAATCAAAGATGAGCTCCAGGAATGAGGAATGATATAAGATCTAAAGAGC
This sequence comes from Narcine bancroftii, assembly GCF_036971445.1. Lineage (NCBI taxonomy): Eukaryota > Metazoa > Chordata > Chondrichthyes > Torpediniformes > Narcinidae > Narcine > Narcine bancroftii. Next base: position 169,798,455 of record NC_091472.1, on the reverse strand, counting down.
TCCAGGAATGAGGAATGATATAAGATCTAAAGAGCATAATGTTGAGTCCATTTGGGTAGAGATAAAGAAGAACAAATGGAAAAAATTACTGGTGGGTGTTACCTATCGCCCACCAAATAACAATAGTTTAGTGGCACAGGAAATAAATAGAGAGATAAATGAGGCATGTAATAATGATATGGAAGTAGTCATGGGGGACTTTAACTTCCACATAGATTGGGAAAATCAAGTTGGTCGTGGGAGTCTGGAAGAGGACTTCATAGAATGCATCCACGATAGCTTTCTTGAGCAGCATGTTAAGGAACCCACAAGAGAAAATGCTCTCCTGGATCTAGTGTTGTGCAATGAGATAGGTAGAGTAAATGATGTAATAGTCAGAGACCATCTGGGAAATAGCGATCATAGTATGATTGAATTTCTCATTCAGATGGAAGGGGAAATAGTTAGATCTAAAACTAATATATTATGCTTAAATAGGGGGTGACTACCATAGGATGAGGGAGGAATTGGGCAGTGGACTGGGAGCACAGGCTAATTGATGAAACAGTTGAGGAACAGTGGAAGATTTTCAAAGAAATATTTTGTAATGCTCAACAAAAATATATTCCAGTCAGGAAAAAGGGCAGCAAGGGAGGGAAAAATCAACCGTGGTTAACAAAGGAAATAAAGGAAAGTATAAAATTGAAGGCGCAGGTGTACAAAGCTGCAAAGAGCAGTGGGAAACTGGAAGATTGGGAAAACTTTAAGAGACAACAAGGGGTTACAAAGCGGGTAGTAAGAAATGGGAAAAAGGATTATGAAAGTAAATTGGCACAAAATATAAAAACAGAAAGCAAAAAATTTTATAAATATATAAAACGGAAGAGGGTGGCCAGAGTTAACATAGGACCCTTGGAGGATGAGAAAGGAAAACTGGTAGCAAAAAATGAGGAAATGGCCGAGGCATTAAACAAATATTTTGTGTCAGTCTTCACGGTGGAAGACACGTCCAGCATGCCCAAGTGCGGAGTTAAGGATGCAAATGTTGGGGAGGGCCTTGATAAAATAGTTGTTACAAAGGAAGTAGTGATGGAGAAACTAATGGGACTAAAGCCAGACAAATCACCTGGTCCTGATGATATGCATCCAAGGGTTCTGAAGGAAATGGCAGAAGTTAAAGTTGATGCTTTGGTGGTCATATACCAAAATTCCTTGGATTCTGGGCAGGTCCCAGCAGACTGGAAGACAGCAAATGTCACGCCACTTTTTAAGAAGGGATGTAGGCAGAAGACTGGAAATTATCGGCCAATTAGCTTGACGTCTGTTGTTGGAAAAATGCTTGAAGCCGTCATTAAAGATGAAATAGTGAAACTTTTGGAACGTAAGGGTTCAATCAGGCAGACGCAGCATGGCTTTATAAAGGGAAGATCTTGTTTGACAAACTTGTTAGGATTCTTTGAGGATATAATAGGTGCGGTGGATAGAGGGGAACAGGTTGATGTTGTATATTTGGATTTCCAGAAAGCGTTTGATAAGGAGCAGCACAAGAGACTTATCAGTAAGTTACAGGAAAGTGCAGTCCGGGGAAGTATATTGGCCTGGATTGAAAATTGGTTGAGGCAGAGAGTCGGGATAAATGGGAGTTTTTCAGGTTGGCAGAGAGTGGTAAGTGGGGTGCCGCAGGGGTCAGTGTTAGGCCAACAACTGTTCATCATTTACATTGACGACTTGGAGGAGGGGACAAAATGTGGTGTAGCCAAGTTTGCGGATGACACCAAATTGAGTGGAAGAGCAAATTGTAATGAGGATGTGGAGAGTCTGCAGAGGGATATAGTTAAGCTGGATGAGTGGGCAAAGGTCTGGCAGATGGAAAACAATGTTAGTAAGTGTGAGGTTATCCACTTCGGCAAGAAAAATAAAAGAGCTGAATATTATTTAAAGGGTGAAAAACTACAGCATGCTGTTGTGCAGAGGGACTTGGGAGTGCTTGTGCATGAATCGCAAAAAGCTAGGTTGCAGGTGCAGCAGGTTATTAAAAAGGCAAATGGAATGTTGGCCTTCATTGCTAGAGGAATTGAATTCTGGAGTAGGGAGGTAATGTTGCAACTGTATAAGGTACTGGTGAGACTGCTCCTGGAGTACTGTGTCCAGTTCTGGTCTCCATAATTGAGGAAGGATATACTAGCTTTGGAGACGGTCCAGAGAAGGTTTACTAGGTTGATCCCTCGGATGAAGGGATTGACTTGTGATGAAAGATTAAATCGTCTAGGATTGTATTCACTTGAGTTTAGAAGAATGAGAGGAGATTTATAGAAACATATAGGATTATGAAGGGTATGGATAGGATAGATGTAGGAAGGTTTTTTGAGCTGGCCGGGGAAACTAAAACGAGAGGACACAGTCTCAAGATTCGGGGGAGTAGATTTAGGACAGAGATGAGGAAAAATAGTTTTTCCCAGAGAGTAGTGAATGTTTGGAATTCTCTATCCAGGGAAGTGGTTGAAGCTGCCTCATTAAACATATTTAAAATTCGGTTAGATAAATTTTTACATGCTAGAGGAATTAGGGGATATGGGGAGAAGGCAGGTAGGTGGAGTTAGGTCATAAATTAGATCAGCCATGATCGTATTGAATGGCGGAGCAGGCTCGATGGGCCATTTTTGGCCTACTCCTGTTCCTACTTCCTATGTTCCTATGTACTCATTTAAGGGCTCTCACTTTTGTACTTTATTGTTTCCACACCACCCCCCCCCCCACTCTCTGTATTCCACAGTTAGTCTGTTTATATTTGTTATTTATTCACAGTTATTTATTACACACTTTACATGTGTACAGTTATGTACTTTTTTTACACTACCAGTAAGTGGTCATTCTTCCTCTCCTGCAGGAACAAGAATCTCAGGTTTGTATGTGATGTATGTGATGTCAGATGATAAATCTGATCCTGTTATGGGGTGAGGGTCGGTTCTAGTTTTGGTATGAAGTGAAATAACCAAGATTTGCTGTTAATCTCTGATCTTTGTTAGCAATCTCTATTTTGGGACAGAAGGTTATGATTTAAGTATGATGCCAGAGATCTGACTAATGTAACAATGTAACAAAGATAAGCGTATACAGAGCCGTTGTCATACCCACACTCCTGTTCGGCTCCGAATCATGGGTCCTCTACCGGCACCACCTACGGCTCCTAGAACGCTTCCACCAGCGTTGTCTCCGCTCCATCCTCAACATCCATTGGAGCGCTCACACCCCTAACGTCGAGGTACTCGAGATGGCAGAGGTCGACAGCATCGAGTCCACGCTGCTGAAGATCCAGCTGCGCTGGATGGGTCACGTCTCCAGAATGGAGGACCATCGCCTTCCCAAGATCGTATTATATGGCGAGCTCTCCACTGGCCACCGTGACAGAGGTGCACCAAAGAAAAGGTACAAGGACTGCCTAAAGAAATCTCTTGGTGCCTGCCACATTGACCACCGCCAGTGGGCTGATATCGCCTCAAACCGTGGATCTTGGCGCCTCACAGTTCAGCAGGCAGCAACCTCCTTTGAAGAAGAGCCCACCTCACTGACAAAAGACAAAGGAGGAAAAACCCAACACCCAACCCCAACCAACCAATTTTCCCTTGCAACCGCTGCAATCGTGTCTGCCTGTCCCGCATCGGACTGGTCAGCCACAAACGAGCCTGCAGCTGACGTGGACTTTTTTACCCCCTCCATAAATCTTCGTCCGCGAAGCCAAGCCAAAGAAAGAAAGAATATTTGGGGAGAATTTATAAGATTTTTCGAGTAGGTTACATACATTCACACATTTTAAAACCACTCTTTATTTGAAAGACTGAAGAATTCACATTGCAGGATCTAAGCACCTTTTCACAAATAGGTGTTAATTGAACTGACTAAAATGCTTGACCATTGTCTTGCTGGAGCTGTCTATCAGTACCCTTTTTGAAAAGTGCATAGAAAGGTTACTCCTGGATTGTTTACCAAAAAAGATAACAACTTGAGAAGAAGAAAGAACTCCTGTTGATTTTTGCTGGAGAAGGTGGGAGTTTTGCAAGACACGAGTCACATGCTCTCTTTGGAGTTGCAGTTGGAAGAGAGTTATGTTAACAGCTCAGTCAGTCAGTGTGTGGGACACTGACAATTAACTGAAAAATGCAATCCAGGGAAAACTTTGAAACTGATGAAAGCAAGTTCCAGAGCAGTAAATGGCTGGAAGTGCTATCTGTCTGATGTATCTCTTGAAATAAATCTGTGGTAGCTTGAAGAAAGTGGTTACCATCTGGAAGACCCTGATGGGGCAAGTTTCATCAGTGAGACCCTGAGGTGACTAGTAGTGGTATCTCAGTTGTGGAAATCCTGGAGCAACAAATATCTCTCCCTGCAAACCCTACAAGAACCTTCCTGAGTGGTAAACATTTACCTTTCAAGCACCAAGCCTGGTGAACTTTATACATGTTAAATTCTGTGCACAGTATGGTGATTGCCTGCAACCAGAGAACTTGGAGAAGTGAGATTGAACTGTGTACCAAAGAACTTTTCTTGAATTTACATACACATTGCTTACACGTGCGCTTAGAATTAGAAGGGGGTTAATTTGGGTTAGTTAAATATAGAGTTAAGTTAATGTTTGATTCTATTGGTGGGAAATTAACATTCTTTTGATCATTTGATCAGGCCCAGGTCTCTCTTTTTGATGTTAATAGCAGAAGCTAAGGTATTGGGCTGGATTTTGCCTGTCAGTGGGTGAGACGAATTTCACCATGACTTTCCAAGTTTACTGTGCGAAACACAAGTGATATTGGTGCAATGCATTGTCCACTTTATTAACACTGGTTGTTATTCAGCATTGGTGCAAAGGGATTCCAATTGTTTGTGATGGGCTATTCACCCATTCAGTGGCAATGAGGAACTTCATTGAAAATCAGAAAAAAAATGAAATAAAGAGCACAAATTAAAGAATTGAAACAAATGCATGAAATCAAGAGAATCTGAAATACTACAATAAAATTTTTATTAAAATCAATAGTTTTGAATATTACATTCTTGAGGGAATTATAATCCACACATATAAAATTAGATTTTGGTGTGGGAAAAGTTGCCAAGCAGTTTTTAGCACTTCATATGCCATTAAGAACTTGCAAGACAAGCATAATATTTTTTGGATAATTTACAGTTTAAAAAAAAAATTGAAGTTCTAATCAGATTGCTGATTTTTAAGATGAAGAAAAGATAATAAAATAATGCACCTACTGAAGGATCAGGAGCTAGTGACAGCAATGTGTGGATTTCTGCAGTTAACTGCATGAGGATGCATCATGATGAGGCAAATTCTGTTACCGTCTACAGCTACAAAATATGTACAATTCTTTTAACCTTAACTTTGCATGCATTGCACCACCCTCTAAATGGTGCATTTCAAATAAATGTAAAAGCTGGAAAAACTACTGTAGAATTCCAGGTTTAGCTTTTAAATTTGCATATCAAGTTGAGGGAAATCAGTTGGGTGTTGGACAAGATAACCAGGTCAGACATATTTCTGTGAGGATATCTCCAAGCTGCAGGACAGGATCTTTGTGATGTCCGGCCAGGAAAGGTCCATCTTTAAAAATGGTTTGCTGTGATCATGTTTCCTACAAGTTTAAGTAAACAAGATAAACAAAGCTTTGGATAGGTGGCATGACATTACCTGTTGGCAATAATTAGACTATTTTTGGTCAGAATTTTGAGTAGCTTTTGAGCAGATATATTTGCATAACCAGGGGCACAATGTTCTAACATTTTGCTGACTTTATGTTCTCATTATCACATGCTGATAAGTCCAACATTTTCTTGTGCTTGAACAATGGTACTTCCATTTGTCTGCATTAAGTCTGTATCCTTCTATGCTGTGTCTATTTAAGTGCCTGTCTAAGTGCCTCTTAAGTACAGCAATTGTATCTGTCTTCACCACCTCATTTGGCAGTGCATTCCAGATATCAGCCTTTCTCTGTTTAAAAAAATACTAACCCCTCAGATCCCCTTTAAAGCACCTACCTTTCACCTTAAACCTATGCCCCTCATGTTTTTGATACCTATCCCATAGGTGAAAAGATACCCTAGGTACGTCTCTCATAATCTAATATTACTTCTTTCAGGCCGCACCTCAGCATCCTTTACTCAGGGAAAAGAAGCCTGGCCTCTCCAGACTCAACCAGAGCTAAAGCCCTCCCATCTAGATAATGTCCTGATGAATCTCTTCTCCATGTTCCCCACCACATTCCCATCCTCCAGTAGTGCAGTGACGAGAACTGCACACAGTATTCCAAATACGAATGCCACAATTTTTGTGCCCAACATCTCACCTGTTTACCAAGATATCTAGAGGGCATTTGATAAGGTGCTGGATAAAAGACAAACAGAAGATTAGGATGCCTAGAGTTGAGGGTGATGTATTAGCACAGATAGAGGATTGGTTAACCAAGAGAAAGCAGAAAGTTGTGATACAGGGGTGTTTTTCTGGTTAGGTGGCTAGCACTGTCGGTGCTGGGCCTGCAACTGTTCACAATGTACATAAACAATCTGTGAATGGGGCAGAGTGTAGTGTATCTAGGTTTGCTGATTAAACTAAATTGAGAGGAAAAGAAATTGTGTAGAGAATACGGAGAGTCTGCAGAAAGATATAGAGAGGTTAAGTGAGTAGGCAAGGATCTGGCAGAAGGAGTACAACGTTGGTGAATGTGAGGTTATCCACTTTGGAAGAAAAAACTGGAATATCCGAGCATTATTTAAATGGCAAGTGATTGCAGCGTGCTGCCATGCAGAACGACTTGGGAGTGCTTGTGCAAGAATCGCAAAAGGTTGGTTTGCAGGTGCACCAGGTGATCAAGAAGGCAAATAGAATGTTGGGCTTCACTGTAAGAGTGGATGAGTTTAGGAAGAGGGAGGTTATGCTGCAACTGTACAAGATACTGGAGTACTGTGTGCAGTTCTGGTCTTATTCGAGGAAGGATGTACTGGCTTTGGAGGCAGTACAAAGGAGGCTCACCAGGTTGATTCCAGATATGAGGGGGTTAACTTGTGAAGAAAGATTGAGTCATTTGGGACTGAAGTTAGAAGAATGAGAGGCGATCTTAAGAAACATATAAACTTATGAAAGGCATCGATAAGATAGAGGTAGATAAGTTATTTACATTGGTGGGACATAGCCTCAAGAACCAGGGTAGTAGATTTAGGATGAGGAACTGCTTTTACCAGAGGGTGGTGAATTTGTGGAATTTGCTGCCCATTAAAGCAGTGCAGATTACCTCAGTAAATATATTTAAGACCATGTTGGATAGATTTTTACGTAACAAGGGAATTAAGGGACATGGGGAAAAGGCAGACAGGTGGAGATGAGTCGATCATCAGATCAAACATGATCTCATTGAATGGTGGAGCAGGCTCGATGGGCCAGATGGCCTCCTCCTGTTTCTATTTCTTATGTTGAAAACTTTTGACAGCTGATATCACCTTTTGTCTGGGTTCTCCCACCAGAGGAAATAACTTTCTCTCTGCCTGCCCTTCATCAATTAGACCTTCTCTTGCTCAGGGTAGCAAATTAAATTTGTCTGCAAAAGTTGAGCCTTTTTTTTACTCTTAGCTTTGTTCTGATGAATCTGCTGTGACCGTCTCAAAGGCTAACATATCTAAATCTGATAAATTACCCTAAACTGAACAAGGCGCTGGAAGTTAAGTTAACTAGAGCTTTATGAAACTGTATAATAAATATCACCTTTCTCAAGTTCAGTCCCCTTGATATGAAAGAAAAGATTTTTTAAATTGAAATTTAAAATTTAGACAATCAGCACGGTAACTGCCCTTTTGGCCCATGAGCCTGTGCCACCCAATTATTTTCATTTGACTGACAACCCCAGTATATTTTGTACGGTGGGAGAAAACAAGAGCACCTGGAGGAAATCCACGCCAGACATGGGGAGACCGTACAAACTGCTTACATTCAGCGCGGAATTGGCACCCAAGTCCTGCTTGGTGGCGCTGTAACAGCATTGCGCTATCCACTGCACTAACTGTCCTGCCCCTACGCTAACTGCTATTCTATTATATTTTATAAATTAATTTCGCAATTGTCCACTAGTTGTCTGTAGCTTGGATATCTAAGTCTCCTTATCCTCCACATTTACCAGATTCTCGTTATTTAGGGCAATACCTTTCTTTGATCCAAGAAACAGTTCCCATGTGTATTCCTATTCACTTTCCTTTATAATTTTCTATCTATATTTACCTACAGTATTTACTGTGCCATCTACAAACTTAGATATGAGGTATCATTGCAAACCTGGATGCAAGTTATAATATTTCATCCATCATTGAAATAAATAGTGAGAAACTGAGGCACCAGTTTTGAACCTTAAGACAATCTAGTCACATCATTCCATCTTTTACCTCCCAAATTCTTACCAGTTTCTCATATATATTGATAGGTTCCCTCCAATTCCAATTTACGATACTTATCTCTTAGGTGGAATCCTTTGAATTACTTTTGGAAGTCAATACTTTTGGAGACACTTGCTTTTCTCCTTCACAAAATAATCTAGTCATATTTGTAAGACTCTTGGCAAATCCAGTCTGGGACTCAACTCTTTGTACAAGGTTCAAAAATTTCCCTTCAGCAAGGCCACAACTGGCTCTGACTTGTCCATGCTGACCTTTTGCTCATCTACACTAATCCCATTTGCCCAAATTATGACTGTACCCTTCTATACTTTGTTTCCTTAAACATCTATCTAAATGCCTCTTAAATGTAGTGCAGTAATTGTAACTGATTTTTCTCCTAGCACATTCCAGGTATCAAACATTTGTGTAAAAGAACTTCAACTGGTTCAATTTGTTATATCATTTTTGCAATCTGAAATATTTCATTTATGTTGCTGTGAGATTGTTTTGGCATCTTTCAGTACTATGAAAATTATTGGGAATGCATAAGATTCATAGAATTACAACAGAAAGAAGGATATAATCAGACTAGTAACACAGTGTGTTTATTAACGTTTCCGTGGAACAGCCGCAACGAGGCACAATTCTAAAACAAAATCCTCAGGAATTTTGGTAAACAGCGAGATTTGAGATTAATGAGTAATAAAATATCATGTGCTGCTGTTGATCGGCAACCAGCAACAAATTGCTCATTGTTTTGGTCTGTATTGTTCGTCAGGAAGGTGCCAGCTGGAAACCCAGCCAGAGTAAATTCCTAAAGCCCAACTTCCAAAGGAAACCATCTGGAGAAATTCTGCTTCACTATATGTTTAACAATCTACATGCTTCTGTGGAAAATTTACACGCTAAGTTCTACAGCACAACTTTAATTTTATTCGTCACCATGCATTAACTTTAAAAATATAATTTTCACTTTGACAGTGTTTACATTCTGTGCATTATGGAAGCCAAAGTTGACCATTTACAAAGATGTCTTGATGGGATTTATAAGGTAAGATATTTGTGTCGATTTGCATCTGCCCTCTTACTGCCAAGAACTAACTAATGTATTTAGAAAATACTATGTAAGGATGTCAGATTCCTCTGGGAGAACAGGACAAGACAAAATTTATTATTTTCTTGCTGCTTTGTGCTCCTGATTTATTTAATGCTGGTCATGGCATTAGGGCTCTGAAAAGGAGAAAAAAAATCCCATTCTTTATAGCTTTTTTTGCAAAGCAAAAAAAAACGTAGTTCAAATATGATGCACGACTTAACAGCATTAGTAAGTTTGCATAGTTCAATTAAAGTAAGGGAACATTTAATGCTTTGTTAATTTTTTTAAAAATATCATGTTAATCAGCAATATTGCATCAACATCAGTGCAATAATATCCATTCAACTCCTTGAAAGAAAAATGATGGGAATTTGGGTAACAGGACTTTATGAAGGCTTTTGACAAGGTCCCACATGGTAGGTTGGCCCAGAAGATTTTTTTGTTGTGTTTGATTACAGGTTTAGGTCATACTGTCAAGGAAGTGTGGGAAGTTCCCTGCAGCGCATTTTGTAGCAGAACACACTGCAGCCACAGTGCATGGTGATGGGGACAGCAGGCTGCTTTGCCCAAATAGTACTGATCTTCTTGGATGTAGTTGGTGGAACATTCAGAAAACTGCAGAGTATTCATCCCACTGGTGGTAAGAGTGTTGGGGAGTCAGTCAGCAAGAGATGTCTATGAGATTCCTAGCTACTGACCTGCTCCTGTTGCTGGTATATATATGTGACAGGTCCACTTAAGCTCTTGCCTGATTAATGCACATCCCCAAAAACACAAGAAAATAGGAGCGGTAGTAGGCCACTCCGCCCCTCCATCTTGACTTGCCATCATTTATGATATCTCCTAGGCCTCAACTCTTGTGCCAGTTCTCAGTCTTTGTCACTCTGCAATCACAGAGTTATTATGATTGTAAGGCTTTAACACAGGCACATTCTGAACAAGAACCCCAGACGTCTCAGACTGGTCAAATTTGATACAGGTATGTGTACGGACGCTTTGTGAAATGCAGATGTGGATATCACATATTGGAAACGGAATGGGAAAAAAACTTTAAATGATTTTGTTTTATTGCAAATGTGGTCTTTTCTAGGTCATTCAGAGTGCGAATGATATTTTGCGTGGAATTAGCCAGCCATCTGTGTGCAGTGAAGTGCTGCAGTCTCCACGGGGAGTGGCTTACATTTCAGGTGAGAGGCAGGGGTGATCCCAGCTGATGACCCCATCCCACCCCCATTTGTCACTGAAATCCTCATCTAGGTCCTTTGTTACCTGCAGACCTGTCCAGACCAAAGTTCTTAGAGCAGTTTGCTACTCTTCATAAATTTGACCTCATTCTAAACTTGGTCTCTATTCTGTCTTGGAGCAATCCTTAAATTTAATTTTTAATTTAGACATACAGTGCGGAACCAGGCCATTTTGGCCCACGAGTCCGTGTCCCCCAATTTACACCCAATTAACCTACACCCCCGGTTTGTTTTGAATAGTGGGAGGAAACTGGAGCCCCTGGGGAAAACCCACACAGACACCGGGACAATGTACAAACTCCTTGCAGACAGCATGGGATTCGAACCTCAGTCCCGATCGCTGGTGCTATAAAGGCTTCGCACTAATCGCGATGCCACCAGGGTCCCCCCTAATCATCCATTTCTTCCATAAACATTGACCAATGCCAGCTTCTGCTTTCACTATTTTTCTTGATTTTAAAGTTCCACACTGGTGTTGCCCCTTCAATTATTTGTAGTCCCCACTGGCCTTGCAACTCTCCAATTTCTGCAAATCCTGAATAGTTACAGGAATTTTCCCAGAATTGGAGAATTTGGAACTAAAGAGCACCAATTTAAGGTTAGAGGGAAAGATGTTAGCAGGATCTGATGGGCAACTTTGACACAAAGGGTGGTGGGAGTATGGAATGGGCTGCCACAGAAATTGGTAGAGGTGGGTACAATTACATGGTTGGCATAGTGGTTAGCGCAATGCCTTTACAGTGCCAGTGATCAGGACCAGACCAGGGTTTGAGTCTCTGTAATGAGTTTGTACCATCTCTCCATTTCTGCATGGGTTTTCTCTTGGGGCTCCAGTTTCCTCCCACCATTCAAAACATACTGGGGGTGTAGGTTAATGGGGTCTAAATTGGGCACCATAGGCTCATGGGCCAAAATGGCCTGTAACCATGCTGTATGTCTAAAAAAATTTATGATGCTTAAATGACATTTGGACAGTTACAGTACGTGAAGAGGAAAGGGTTAGAGGGATGGGTGCACCTGCAAGAAACTGGGCTACCTCAGAGGGAAACTTGGTGTGGTTTTTACTAGTTGGCATGAAGGGCCTATTTCTGTCCTGTAAAGTTCACCAAAATTAATCAGTCTGTCTGCTAACTGAGTGCTCTCTCCAAGTCCTGGACTCTGAAGCTCCCTTTTTCCTTTCACATTTTCCCGTCATAAATTTCCCTAATTTTTAAATTTCAATAATTAACAATAGGTTATATCCATACAGATATTTAAAGCCCTTCCTGCGACCATTAACAGATAATCTTTGATAGTGACTGAAAAATTGAATAATTTTTCCATTTCCATTTCCAACTACTCAGTTGAGATGCCTGCAGACTAGCAAGTCTCCCAGGATGGTTAGATATAGAATAGTCACACGGATCAATCCCTGACAAGTATAATGTCCCTGTTGTCAAGTCCTTTTTGATGCCACACATAATATGAAAACTCTCTTGTTTTTGTAGAGACATGGAAGAAGTGAAAAGGGTAGTGTCTGCACAATCAAATTCAAATATATTTATCATCCGATTGCACAAGTACAACTTGATGAAACAATGTTTCCTGTCTTCAGGGCAAAACATGCAAACACACAACCAGACAAGCAATATATATGCAAAACAACTTAGTTTCATGAGCGTTTTTCCCAGTCATAGATTGTACTTAGTTGGTTAGGGATTTCATCGTTGTGAGGTGCCAAAGTGGGTTCTGCACTCTCGTGCGTTGCCATTTTTTAAAAAATTGTTTGTGACAAAGCTAGTTTAATGGTACTCCTGTAATATGTCTTGGGACTTTCTACTTAAATGTTCCACATTTACTGCCAGGGTTTATTCTTCTTACTCATTTTCTAAGAGCTGACTGTCACCAGTGGCTTTGGCCCGTTCCTCATTGTCCTTGTGAAAGTGAACCTTGAATGCCTGGAGGAATTAAATAGACAATAGACAGTAGATGCTGGAGTAGGCCAATTGGCCCATCGAGCCAGCACTGCCATTTTTCAGATCATGGCTGATCATTCTCTGTCAGTTTCCATTCCCAGCCTTATCCCCATAACCCTTAATTCCCCTGCACACAAGAGCCTTATCTAACTCAAATGAAGCAACTCTTATGATGCTAATTGGTAGGGAATTCCAAGACTGTGACCCAGTGATGAAGAACATCTCCAAGTCAGAATGGCATAACATGGATAAGGAATTAGTGTACTTCAGTAAGAGTTTTAATAAGTGCTTCTATTAATGGCTGGAGGAAATTAACAGGACTTGCAGTGTCCATCGGAAGTGGAGATATATAACTGATGTTTCAGGCCTGAGCCTTTATTCATGGACTCAGGCCTTAAGTGTTGTTTATTTACGCATCTTTACCTTCCATGGACGCTGCAAGACCTGCTGAGTTCCTCCAGCATTCCTGTGTTTTTACCTCCGCATCTTCAGACTTTCACGTTTCACTTCAATTAATGACTGTAGCTGGTTTAATTTCCCGTATTATAAGGCTGCCAAGACATACTAATGAAAGCATACAGTTCACATTGATGGAATAGGGGTCGATAACAGTAAATAGAGGAGAAAATACCACTGACTTCAGTGTGTGCTAAATTAAGTTCTTAATCAAAAGTGAAACCAAATGGTGCTTTTCACTAAATTATTCTTTAATATCCGGAAGTGTAAAAAGTTTGGATTAGAAGACTATTTGGCTTGATCCTTCCTGAGTCAAATATCTCAGCGTCCATAGGAGGTAAAGATATATTAACGACATTTTGGGCCTGAGCCCTTCCTCAAGGAATAAGGAAAGAACAGGAAGGCATCAGAATAAAGACTGAACACTGGCCAGGAGAGGAATCCAGACCATCAAAAAGTGTTAATGTGATACGATGGGAAGAGGTGAGAATTGATTTTGGCTTTGTGAAAGGAGACAGAGAAAAGGGAAGAGAGAGAGATAGGCAAAGCTGAGGGGAAAGGTGACAGGGAAGAAGGAGGGAGAGGGGCTTGCAAAGACTTGGATGGTTTACTATTGACTCACCTTTGGTTTGGAGGAAGTGAGATAAAAGAATTGTTCAGAGTGAGCACACATACAGACAGCAAAGGAAGGTGTAAATTAAAAAAAAACCCCAGCAGAAGCCAAAAATCTGAAATAAAGGCAGAAAATGACTGGAAATACTCAGCAGGTTAGGCTGCACCTTTACAAAGATATAGTGGGTTAATGTTTCAAGTCATTCTGACTTGGTTTCTCTTTCCAGAGATGACCAGCTGAGCGTTTTCAGGCCAAGGAGAGCAGTAATGGAGGAAGACTGGTTGGGCCACTATTCAAGGAAGAATCTGCTGGTCATCATGGTGTGGGATGGAGGTGTAGGGACTTTGGATGTCAGTGGTAAAAATGAGCAAGTTGTGATTGTCAAAAATAGAAACTGAAGTAGGGGAGGACGTGTATATGACAGATGTAGGTGGGAAGAGATTGGACAATAAGAGAACGAGACAAAGTATGAAGAAAATAATTCTGTGGGATAAGAACAGGCTGGAAAAAAAATGAATTTAACGGGATTGTGTTGCTGGTGGATCTTGTATTACCTTCAGATAGATAACATTTTTTATTGTCGTAATAATACAAAAAATGTAATATACATGAAATTTACTTTTGCCTTATGTAAGGCAAACAAAGAATTGCCATTTGCATTGCCCAGCACCCCTAACAATAAGAGAAAGAAAAGCAAAAGAGAGTCCCTTCAGAAACATGGTATCTGTGTCTCCAGCACTTCTGCACCTGCACAGGTTCCATTTCAAACCTTTGTCAACCTCAGCTCCAGGTCCAAATTTCAGATACAATCAGGAAGCTTTCATTGGTCAAGACCCATCAAGAGCCCTCCTCATCCTCAGTACCTTCTCGAATCCCAGTTCCAATACCTGGCTCCCATAAGCCAGTCTCCAGCAGCCTGCAGACTGGTGTGAGTCTTTCAACTGCAGGTTAGTGAAAACACAACCTGTGTTGTGAGATTGAGGTTAGTGCTTGCAGAGGAAACAATAGGATCAAATCTGAGGTGGAGCTGAGATCGAGAGGGTGGTGTTGTCGAGCTGGATTTCAGCCTCCTTTGGCTCAATAGTAGCACCTCCCTTGTTGGCAAGCTTGAGGACAACGCTAGGGCTGAATGCTGCAAGTTCAGGTCGGGATGGGTTAGAATGAGAACGTGGGTGGGGGAAATTGAGGTGGTGAATGTCATGCCCAATCTTCCACATTTGGATCTCGGAAAGGTAAGAAGCCAAAGTCGAGGGTCCAGATGGATTGAGAATCCTGTTAGATTTATTTTTTTTCCAGTCTTTTCTTATCCCACAGAATTATTTTCTTCATACTTTGTCTTGTTCTCTTATTGTCCAATCTCTTCCCACCTACATCTGTCATTTCAGGCTGGGGTGGTTTTTAAATGTCTTTTGTGATAAACTAAGAAACCTAACATAATAGATTGTGGAGTTCCATAGTTAATTTGTTGATAGATGCACATGTCCACAGCATATTGTAAAAGATTGCCTGTCAAGCACATTATCACACTGGAAATTCTCTTGCAATTCCTAGGTGTCATTGAGGTATATAAGGTGGCAAAGAGAGTGGAAGGAGGAATGAAGGACCTGAGAATTGACAATGAAAAACTCCATAATTGTCTGAGGGACATTGAACTTATCTGGAATAACTTGCAAGGTTTCTTCTCATTTAGCCCTTCTGTATTACAAATGTTGGTAAGTCCAGAAATTGCCATCCGTTAATATAAATTATAAAATGCTTTAATTGTTCATTTGATACCACTTCAATACTTTATCTTTCTTCTTTGGCTTGGCTTCGCGGACGAAGATTTATGGAGGGGGTAAAAGTCCACGTCAGCTGCAGGCTCGTTTGTGGCTGACAAGTCTGATGCGGGACAGACAGACACGGTTGCAGCGGCTGCAGGGGAAAATTGGTTGGTTGGGGTTGGGTGTTGGGTTTTTCCTCCTTTGCCTTTTGTCAGTGAGGTGGGCTCTGCGGTCTTCTTCAAAGGAGGTTGCTGCCCGCCAAACTGTGAGGCGCCAAGATGCACGGTTTGAGGCGATATCAGCCCACTGGCGGTGGTCAATGTGGCAGGCACCAAGAGATTTCTTTAGGCAGTCCTTGTACCTTTTCTTTGGTGCATCTCTGTCACGGTGGCCAGTGGAGAGCTCGCCATATAACACGATCTTGGGAAGGCGATGGTCCTCCATTCTGGAGACGTGACCCACCCAGCGCAGTTGGATCTTCAGCAGCGTGGACTCGATGCTGTCGACCTCTGCCATCTCGAGTACTTCGACATTAGGGATGAAAGCGCTCCAATGGATGTTGAGGATGGAGCGGAGACAACGCTGGTGGAAGCGTTCTAGGAGCCTTAGGTGATGCCGGTAGAGGACCCATGATTCGGAGCCGAACAGGAGTGTGGGTATGACAACGGCTCTGTATACGCTTATCTTTGTGGGGTTTTTCAGTTGGTTGTTTTTCCAGACTCTTTTGTGTAGTCTTCTAAAGGCGCTATTTGCCTTGGCTTTTACCCCCTCCATAAATCTTCGTCCGCGAAGCCAAGCCAAAGAAGAATTCAAAATATTATTCTTGTGTTTCTTTGAAGATGACACGTTTTGAAATTGGGAAATAATAGAACATGGAAAGTGTTGTCTATATCTCCTCCAATATTGAGAGTTTTTGTACACAGAGCCTCTGAAATCCGATTTTTCTGAACCATACATTCCTCTCCACCATTGTAAACAAAGCCCTTCACCTTATCTTATCCAATCCCCATGCCTCTGCCCTCACCCTCTTTCTTCTGGAACAGAATAAGGATAGTTTCCTTAAGTCCTCACCTTCCATGTCAACAGCCTTCATGTCCTTTCTCCACAATTTCCTCCACTTTTGAAGAAACTCCCAACACTTGACAATTCTTTCCCTCGCCTCCTCTTTCAGCATTTCACAGGGTCCGATCCCTTCATGGCTCCCTGGTCAACTCTTCCACTCTCACAATTACATTCAGCTACATTCAGACTCTTCAATAGCCACAGGTAAGGTGCTGAAGAAGAGAGGATAGTCAGTTATTCCTTTATGTAAGAAGGGCAGCAAAGATATGTCAGCTAATGACTAACCTCCTGCAAACCTGTGAGCTTTACGCCAGTGGCAGATAAGATATTGTAAGAAAAGGGACAAGATTTATGCACATTTGGAAAGGCAGGGGCTGATCAGGAATGGTCAGCATGGCTTTGTGAGAAAATTCCTGTCTCATGAATTTAAATGAGTTTTTTTTTTGAAGAGGTCTCCAAGAAGAGCATTGAAGGCAGGGTGGATGTTTGGTAGGGTGGTCTCAGAAGGTTAAAGGACTTTGGATCCAAGGTGACCTGGATCCAAAACAGGCTTGGTGTTAGGAACTGAAAGGTATTGGTGGATGAATGCTTTTCTGATTGTAAATTTGTCACCTTGTACTCCAGGAGTTGGTGTTGGAACCACCGTTGCTAAAAACATGGATGTAAATATATGAGAAATAATGAGTAGATTTGCAGATGACATGAAAATTGGAGATGTTTTAGATAGCAAGGAAGTTTTTCTAAGGTTTCAGCAGGATTTGGATCAGATGGAAAATTGGGCAGAGCAATGGCAAATGGAACTTACTCCTCACAAGGGCAAGACTTGGAAGTCTAATAGGGTGAGAATGTATGGTAGTACATTAAGGAATGACTACATAAGCGGATTGTGTGGTGTAGAAGGCATATAGTATGCTTGCCTTCATAAGTCAGGACGCAGAATATAAAAGTTGGGAGGTTAGACTGCACTTTTGTGCAATATTATTTGCCACATTATAAGAAGACAGGTTGCATTGGAGAGAGTGCAGAGCAGATTCGCCAGGATGTTGTCTGGATTGGATGACTTTAGTTGGGGGGGGGGGGAGAGATTGAATAGGTTGGGCTTATTTTTCCTGGAGCGATGGAGGCTGAGAAATATATAAATGAGAGGCATAGATAGTGTAAATAGTCTGAATCTTTTTTTCCCCCAAGGTAAAATGTATTTAAAGTGAGAAGAAGAAGGTTTAATTAAAGAAGGAAGTTTAAGAGTGGAAAGTGGTTGATATCTCGAACTCACTGTCACAGGAGATGGGGTAATCTCTCTGTTTATGAGATATTTGGATGGACCTAATGTGAGTAAATGAGATTACTGTGTATAGGCAAAAGGTAATCAAGAATGTAGAGAGCTGACAGGCCCATTTTAGTACTTGCAAATCTATGATACTGTTCTATGTTTGCAAACAGATGCATTTATTAAGTTTAACATCATGCATTGATGCAACCTATAATGTCTGACTGCAGTATGTGGAATTCAAACAACTGGCAAAAAAAATTGAGGAAAATAAATTTTAAAAATTAAAATAAATAACAATAAAATAATATGTAATAAATGTGTAAGTTTAAATTTGTATGAATCTTTGGTGAAGATGAGAGCAAATGTTCAGCCAGTGGAAGGCCTTGGTCGTGCTTTGCTCGTAGCAGCTGTTTGAATAAAGTTGTGTGAAACAGCAATGGCGTCGCTCAGGATGAAGACTTGGTTGATGCTGCTCACCGTTGAGAGTGACTCTCTTAAAATTTCTTCCTTATTCCTGCTTAGTAAGTTGCCCTGGTCAGATGCTTTATCTGTCAACCTGGGGGAGGGGAAGTTAATTATCGATAAAGCTATTGTTCGTCTTTCAGGCGACTCCATGGAAGGGGAGGAACCTGTAGATGTAGTGACAGTTAAATGTTTTCAAAGAATGTATCTGAAAATAAAATAAAACATTTTAAGGTTTGTATTAAGCAAAGTTTGTTCAGTGTAAGTAGAGTATAGTATTTTTGTCTTTTAAACTATGTATTTTTAATGCAAGTGTATTAGTTAGACATTGTAAGAGCAAGTCAAGCAACCAGAAAATACACTTATCTGGCATCTATCAATACCCAAAGGAGACAGATTCCAGGGATTTTACTCTACATACATAAACCCAGTGGAAAAAGTACATCTATTAATTTTGCAAGAAGAGGCAGTGATTCTCTACCTAATGGAAAGTTTCTCTTTTCATATTCCATAGCCTTCTGACTTGGCCCCTGACTGTTCAGAAAATGCCCAGAACGAAAGCTGTGGAGTCTGCCTGCTCATAATAGCCAATGAACTTAATGCAAGTATAAATGATTCTGTTTGGATATTTGCTGCTGCATTGAACCTCGGGGCAGAGTTTTACATTGGAATGGATCCATTCTATGACATTTTCTATCTGTGCTGTGAATTTTTTGCATCAAATTGGTTAGACGTACTTTCATAGACATACATCATGGTAACAGGTCCTTCCGGCCCATGAGTCCATGCCACCCAATTACACCCAATTGATTTACAACCCCCATACATTTTGAAGGGTGGGAAGAAACTGGAGCATCCAGGGAAAATCCACGTAGACACGGGGAGAATGTACAAACTCCTTACAGACAGTGCCAGATTAGAACGTGGGTCGCTGACGCTACAACAGTGTTGCGTTAACAGCTTATAGGATGCGTTCGGTCCTCGTGTACCTTTATCTCACCAGGTTTGGGTTAACCTATATACCAAATCACTGCTGGATGCAATATTAATTATTTTGG
This sequence comes from Narcine bancroftii, assembly GCF_036971445.1. Taxonomy (NCBI): domain Eukaryota; kingdom Metazoa; phylum Chordata; class Chondrichthyes; order Torpediniformes; family Narcinidae; genus Narcine; species Narcine bancroftii. The sequence goes on along the minus strand of NC_091472.1, from coordinate 169,779,082 downwards.
AGTAGATGCCCCTTATTAAATAAAGAAAATGCTGCAGGCTTTGAAATGAATGATTTAATGTTTTCAAAGCATGTCTGATTACCCTGAATGTATATTTAGAATCTTTAATTATCTGTAGCAGATTAATTTCACTCTTCCTTGTTTTTCACAGGGCACGGTAAATTCAGTGCTTTACAACGGATGTCACTATCATGCAAGCTGTGCAAACTTTTGGTTAAATTGTGTGGATTCAAATTTGCCGGCTCTTATTGAAGCTGATGGAAGGGAGTCATCCTCAGATAGAGCAGATCTTGCTATTACTGCACTGAGTTGCATAGGACACCATCAGTGAAGACTTCGCTCTTCCTCTCACTCAGTGACTGCAAAAGACATTTCAGAATCAAAGAGCTCTACAAAATCAACCAAATACACTTTATATTATATATAAAGAAAAACACTTTTAGATGGATTGAAGGAACAAATTGATTACAAATGAAATTTTGGGTATTTTTTATGTCTAAAGGATAATTTAGCTTGACAAAGCAGTTTATGGACAGGGTCAGTTGAGCGATCGTGAAAGTGAGGCTTGCAAGTTGTCTTTTTAAAACAAATTATACTTGAACAAGATCTGGGTCAGGATATGAATTTCTCCATTAATTTAGTGCAACACCAAATATAGCTTTCCTACCTTTGTGGAATTTCTCCATTCCTATATTCGCCCAGTGTACATAACTCAGTTGACAACTAGCTGCATTCTCTCTCATGTGGTAGATCACTTCATACATTTTCCATTTTCTAGGCCTGTAGAATGGTGGGAGGGATAGATGGGAACTAGCTGAAGAAAGAGCTGAGGTACTGATCAGCTTTGATTTCTTTGCCATTGAATTGTTCTGTGCTTTGATGCCTGGATCCCCGATTCAAATACAATTTTATAAGTAACACTGAGCATACTGTTAATTGTGACAATGCAAATTTAAGTAGAAACAAAAATTATTGAATAACATTATGCTTTTGACTATTTGGCCTACAGTATGTTTAGGAGAAGCTCATTTGGTCACTTGAATCTTCCTATTATTCCAAAAAACCTTTAACAGTAGATAAACATCTTTTCCTCTCCATTGCCTTGATAAATCTATGATCTTGGACTCGGACAGATTTATTTGTTGTATATGGTTTTTAGACTGCAGGTATGTAATGGCACAATCAAGGAATTGCTACATGGGCAGTCTAAAAAGGAATGTGCAGGAACTTTGAGTCAATTCCTGCTCCAGGAATTGTAGACTCCTACAACTTTTTGCAGTGTAAATTGTACCAGAAAAATTTGTTGACGGTCATCCACTCTACTGCACGTCCAACCACCAGGACTGTTGCACTCAGGTACTTGCAATCTAAAAGGCGCCCAATGTGAACAACCACACAGACAGTAATTAATTTTTTTCTGCGATTTTTCCTGACATTTCAGTCTTAAAAACCATAGTAATTGCAGCCTTCTATTACAGAGAGATATTTGAAATGTCTTGTCCATAAATAATCCATAAGTAGCCTCTGTTTTATACAAAGGCTATACTATTATGAATGTACAGTTTTAGTTTGAGTTTTCTAAAAGCTCAAGTGCATAAAATTAATACATAATGTGCACACTGATAGGGATGGTTAAGAAGGCTTATGATATACTAGGCCTTTGTTAGTGGATTGAGTTCAAAAGCTGCAAGGTAATCTTGCAGCTCTAAAAACTGGTTAAATCATATTTGGAGTATTGCATTCAGTTCTGGTTGCCTCACTGTAGTAACCTTTAGAGATGGTGCAGAGGAGATTTACCAGGATTGAAGAACATGTCGTATGTAGCAAGATTGACTGACCTTGGGGTTTCCTCTTTGGAGTGACAAAGGATGAGAGGTGACTTAATAGAGGTATACAAGATTATGAGAGGTATAGATAGGGCGGGCAGCCATCACCCTTTTCACAGGCTACAAGAGCAAGGAGGATACTTCAGAGGTAGTTTTTTATGTATACAGGATGGAATGAATTGCCAGGGTGGTGGTGGAGGCTGGTCATTCAAAAGACTCAGACAGGCATATGGACATTACAAGTAAGACACCGAAATGCTGGAGGAACTCAGCCGGTCTCACAGCATCCATAGGAGGTAGATACAGTATGTAACCAACCTCTTGTGCCCGACCCCTTCTTCAAGTATTAAGGTGTATGGATGTAATAAAAAAAGGGGGTTATGGGAAGGATTAGACTGAAGTGGAGTAGGTTTACATAGGTTGGCACAATATTATGGGCTGAAGGGTGCATACTGTGCAAATGAAAGGGCAATTCATTAACACTTGTGGTGCATCTTGATAAACTTATAAGGAGTACCCTGGAAATTGGGCCCTTTCACTCACAAAACCAGTATTACTGAGCCTGATGTTTGCCTGGTGTTGGGTGTGTACCCAGTGATGCCCCCTACTCAGACACTGCAGACTTCCATCTCTCCTGGATTCGTTGGGAGCATTTCTGTGCAACTAATGGCCTCTGCACTCACAGTACAGCTACAAGTAGAGAGTGGTACATTGGTGCATTAATGTTTATTTAAGGAACAAACTGGAATTGACTGCTAGCTGTTGAAAGAACTTCAAACATATTCGAGTGTATTCACAAGATTTTTATGTGAAAAGGTGACTATAGATAGTTTACCTCTCAGAAACACACACAGCATGCATGTCAATTAATCCTGTAATTTGCTTTTGACATGTAAAGCAAAGTAAAGAAAATGATAAAAGACAAGTGTTATTCAAAAGGGGCTGAGAAAACCATGGGACAAAAATAGTCTGAGATAATTTAATACACTGAGAACTTCAGCGAATAGTGACTCAAGGATAGAATACCTTTCTTATAAATGATCAAAAATTTAATGTTAAATGATTCCAGAACTTAATAAACAAATTATTGAACAACACAAAAGGTGTTTGGAAGATGTATTTAAAATTATTATGGGTATAGAGTAAATGTAAGTAGGATACAAACCAGAGGACATGGGGTTAAGGGTAAATGTTTTGGGAGGACTTTCGGGGGAACTTCTTCACACAGAGAGTGGTGGGCACATGAAACGAGCTGCCAGTTGAAGTGGTTCAATTTTAACATTCAAGAAGAATTTGGACAGGTACATGACTGAGAGGGATATGGAGGGCGATGGAGTCAGTGGGACTCGGCAGAAAAATAATTCAGCACAGCGTAGAAGGGCCCATTTCTGTGTTGTAATGTTCTTCTTTGGCTTGGCTTCGCGGACGAAGATTTATGGAAGGGTAATGTCCACGTCAGCTGTAGGCTCGTTTGTGGCTGACAAGTCCGATGCGGGACAGGCAGACACGGTTGCAGCGGTTGCAAGGGAAAATTGGTTGGTTGGGGTTGGGTTTTTCCTCTTTTGTCTTTTGACAGTGAGGTGGGTTCTGCGGTCTTCTTCAAAGGAGGTTGCTGCCCGCCGAACTGTGAGGCACCAAGATGCATGGTTTGAGGTGATATCAGCCCACTGGCGATGGTCAATGTGGCAGGCACCAAGAGCTTTCTTTAGGCAGTCCTTGTACCTCTTTGGTGCACCTCTGTCTCGGTGGCCAGTGGAGAGCTCGCCATATAACATGATCTTGAGAAGGAGACGTGAAGTTGTTCTGGAGACGTGACCTACCCAGCACAGTTTGATCTTCAGCAGCGTGGATTCGATGCTGTCGGTCTCTGCCATCTCGAGTACTTCGATGTTGGAGATGAAGTCGCTCCAATGAATGTTGAGGATGGAGTGGAGACAACGCTGGTGGAAGCGTTCTAGGAGCCGTAGGTGATGCCGGCAAAGGACCCATGATTTGGAGCCGAACAGGAGTGTGGGTATGACAACAGCTCTGTATACGCTAATCTTTGTGAGGTTTTTCAGTTGGTTGTTTTTCCAGACTCTTTTGTGTAGTCTTCCAAAGGCGCTATTTGCCTTGGCGAGTCTGTTGTCTATCTCGTTGTCGATCCTTGCATCCGACAAAGCAGCCGAGATAGGTAAACTGGTTGACCGTTTTGAGTTTTGTGTGCCCGATGGAGATGTGGAGGGGTGGGGGGGTGGGGCTGGTAATCATGGTGGGGAGCTGGCTGATGGAGGACGTCAGTTTTCTTCAGGCTGACTTCCAGGCCAAACATTTTGGCAGTTTCCGCAAAACAGGACGTCAAGTGCTGAAGAGCTGGCTCTGAATGGGCAACTAAAGTGGCATCGTCTGCAAAGAGTAGTTCACGGACAAGTTGCTCTTGTGTCTTGGTGTGAGCTTGAAGAGACTGCCATCTGTGCGGTACCGGATGTAAACAGCGTCTTCATTGTTGAGGTCTTTCATGAAAGCCATGTAATGTTCTATTGTTTCATGATTAGACATGCTATTTGGATAACTGGGAGAGTTTCCAAGAGGTGATAGTGTCAGTATAATGTTGAACAAAATGCATCCCTGGGCACTGGAGTAACATGGCTGCCAATACCCAGAGTTGTTGGCAAGAAGGTGGAATTATGCAGCAGAAGGATACTTAAGGATGTTTCAAACCCGGTTAGTCCAAACCAGTCCCAAGAGGAATTTGCAGAGTCTCATAATCATAGATTAAAACTGAATAAAATGACTCTTTGTTCCTCAGCCAATATTTATTAATGCAAAGTGAGTTTCAGAATTCTGATTCTCCACGGCCAAGGAGTTTCTTTTTTTATGTTGAATTAATGAGGCAGCATTAATAAGCAGGAAAGAAAACAACTTCATGAGGTCAGAGGCAGAGTGTAAAATGAGCCACACTCGAGGCATGTTTATTGTCAAGATGTAAGATTCTAAAGATTGGGGAGACAACATAAAATAACAATTGATTACAGAAGGGTGATAAGAATAAATATGGGATTAAATATGCAGAAATTTGAAGGTAGCTGGACATCTGTGAGGCTCAATTTGGAAGCACATTTATGGTGCTATTGCGGCCAGTAAGCCACTAAACTGAAAGAATCGTGCTGAGACTGCAGAGTTCCGTAGTAATGACTGGTTTCAAATCACGTGCTTAAAAGGGCCATCCAGCCCCAGAGTCCTCAGGGCCCCAGCAGGGCAGAAGTGACGCCAATTTCTGGGCTGCAACTTTGCCCTGCTCTGAGCGTCTCCGTAGCTGCCGCTGGCTGCGGATTTACCTGTGGCTGCTGACGCCTGTTCGCTCACCATGTGGGTGAGCCGCTACACTATATAAAAGATCAGTGAGACTGTCTCCACGTGGCTTGGGCGGGCTGTGACCACCCCACCAGCCATCTGGCCTCTAGCATCTCACCGCCCAGCGGGCAGGCAGCTCGTCTGGGCAGCTGCTGAACTGAGTCCGAGGCACCGCAACCAGCCGTCTGCACCAGTGAGCTTCAGCTCACCAAGCTGCTCACAGCGCAGTTGGCCTGCAAGTTGTGGCGCTCCAGGTGTAGCTACTAGCTGTGAGGATCTTCATGACAGCCACCGACAGCCTGTGCCATTCCTTACCTTGGTCATGGCCATCGTCTTCATGATCTGTTCGGCCACTGTGCAGCCGAACTTCTTGTGTCGCCTGGCCTCCACTTCTTCCTTGTCGCCATGTCCGGTGCCTTCACCTTGTATGCTGATGCTACCACCTCCAGTGGCGGAGAGCTCAGCGCCCATCTTTGACACCTGGTGCCCAAGGGCCAGCGCGCTACCACTTGCCACAGCTCTGCCGAAGGTGGGATGAATGGGCAAAACAGTCAGCTTCCTTACCCACAATTCCCCTCTCAGCCGGAACTGTTCTGCCAATGCCAGGGAAATGCAGAGCAATTCCAGCTGCCTGGGGAATTGTGGGTAAGGAAGACGAAGGCGGCCATCTTGCCCATTCATCCCGCATTAAGCGAGGTGCCGGAGCGGCCCCGAAGCAGCCCAATGAGATGCTGGCCTGGAGGCATTCAAGTGAGCCCCGGCAGTGCAGTAGCACACCCCTGCGACGGAGATTCATTATTGGGCAGATAAGGCAAGGACAGTGGCACCCTCAATGATTTTGCGAGCCTCCTTCAGACAACAGTCCAGGTAGATCACATCCATGGGGGTCCCATGATCATCTCTGCCACTCTTATGGTCCTGTGATTGGATTATTATGTGCTGTATATTGCCTGTGTTTATGTGTGTACCATCGTCCGGAAAGGTGGTGTTTTGTCTGGTTGTATATACACAGGCAGAAGATAATAAACTTGAACATTCAGTCAACCCGCATGGGGGCCGCCGCTCAAGCAGACCGCGCATGTGCTTCGCCTGGACTTCATATATTTGCATATTGATACAAAAGCATTTCAACCTCGAGAGCATCATCACATCATAGTCCCCAAGATGAAAGCAAAGTAGTGAATGAGTTATACCAATTAAGTTTTACTGTCGGGGAAGTTGACATTAAATCCACCACAATGGAAAAAGCGTTGACATTTCTGGGGCTTCTTAAGGCACTGATGCTCCTCTCCATGGACGTGCTCGCTTCGGCAGCACATATATTAAAATTGGAATAATACAGAGATTAGCATGGCCCCTGCGCAAGGATGACATGCAAATTCGTGAAGCATTCCATATTTTGCCATCGGTCCTCGCCTGAATGCTTTCTCTGCCCACTTTACGGATCCACCCTTGCTGCTTGCATTTTAAGGACTTGTGCCTGTGATGTGAGACATGGAAGAAAGCCTCTACTTCCTCAGGAATTTGTGGAGGAGCTAGTGGAGTTGTTCAAGTGAACCGGTACAGACTTGAAGGGCCGACATGTCCTGTTTCCATGCTGTAAACGGTTATATGGGCAAATGAACTTTAAAAAGCCACAGGTGTAGGCTATTCCTCAATTAACAAGTACCAATTTGCTACCCTCTCCCCTTGAATCGTGGAAATTCCCCATTGATTTGGAGAGTCCACAATTCATCTCTGCAGAGGCGCTCAAATGGATGGTATCATGATTGCTTGCCTTGGACAGAAGAAGGCCCACAAGTTCATGGGCATTTGGTCTTGGAAGGCCCAAATCATTTGGAGTTACAAAGTAAAGCCGTGTCACTTGGCAGGGAGGGTACCTGATTCATTGTTTCTTTCTCCACCAAGTTTATTTCTGGCATCCCAAATCCTGTACCAAAACCTGGGAGGAACAAATGGCCAAGCCAAAAGGATTACATTCAAGTTGCTGAGCAGCCAGAATAATCTTGGTGATTAGGTATGTTTTTAATAATGCTGGCCCATTCACAGTGCTGCTACTCTTGTCCTGCCTATTCTTTATTTTGTCTGGTAGTCCCAAGTTGAAAGTGTTTAATGCACCAGACAAAGGATGTAAGAATCGTCAGCGTAGTTCTAAATCGCCTCTATTGCTATTTCAGAGGTTGTACAGAAACTCTATGTGGAAGCACTTGTTATATTCTGAGATTCTATTTGCCTCTTGAAAGATTTCCACAAACTCAAATTCGCACATGCAAACAATTATAAGTAAAAGTATCACCTCAGTTTTAAACCAATCATCATCCTAGCCCAACTTATTTATAAGACAATGTCTAAAAAGTTATAAACTGTAGATTCTGGAATCGTGTGTGCCCGATGAGGTGCTGGAGTAACTGAACAGGCCAGGCAGCATCTGTGGTAGAACTGGTAAGTCAATATTTCGGGTCCTGGTGCCTCTCCATGGATACGGAGTTCCTCCACCAATTCATAGGCTCAAATGTGTATTTAAGTTGACAACTGTGTCTCTTGTGTTTATAATCTAAAGCTTCATGATCTTGCAGCAAGGTGCAAGCTAGAAATAGTAATTTTCCACAAGCTGAAACACCAATCCATTCTTATTACCCAGGTTCATCAGGTTTTCCTTTACGACGCCATACAATCGGTGACATCTTTCCCTCGCGTCCAACCGTTAAATGCTGATGTTAAAAACCGCAGCTGTGCATCAAGAGACACACAGGAAAGTGGAGATGCTGGGATCTGAAGCCACACAGTTGGCTGGAGAAACACAGCAGGTCAAGCAAGCAGCATTAATGGGAGAGAAAGAATGGCTCCCTTCTCTCTACTATCTCTCCTTTTCTTCCCACGTTGCACCACTGGCACCCTTTGTCTTCTAATCACCCACCCCACTCTGTGTGGTTCATCTTCCTCCACCTGACCCCCTTGTGGTTTTTCTTGCCTCTGGCATCTTCCAGTCCTCCACCTCTGTCCATCATGTTTCACCTCGACCTCGCTCACCAATCCCAAATGGGTCCCCTGTCCCACCCTATAAACCACCTTCTCGACCACATCGACCAAGGCTTTCGGCTCGAAGCATGGACCATTCTTTTCCTCCCACTGATTCTACTTGTCCCACCCACCACTGATCCTACTTGTTCCCCCCCACTGATCTTACTTGTATCCCCCCACTGATCCAACTTGTCCCCCCCACTGATCCAACTTGTCCCCCCCACTGATCCAACTTGTTCCCCCCCCACTGATCCTACTTGTCCCCCCCACTGATCCAAGTTGTCACCCCCCCACTGATCCAACTTATACCCCCCCCACTGATCCAACTTGTTCCCCCCCTTACTGATCCTACTTGTTCCCCCCCACTGATCCTACTTGTCCCCCCTACTGATCCAACTTGTCCCCCCACTGATTCTATTTGTTCCCCCCCACTGATCCTACTTGTCCCCCCACTGATTCTATTTGTTCCCCTCCACTGATCCTGCTTGTTCCCCCCCCCCCCACTGATCCTACTTGTCACGTTCAAAAATGACACATCAGCGGCGCGAAAGCAAAGCGGCGCGCGCAGGCTTGCAGAAGCGAGCCCCGCCCACACCGCGCTCATTTACATTCTGAGCAAGCACCCATAAACCTTTGCTGCAGAGCTGATTTAATCCGACAATTTCCAAAGAAACAATTCTCTGCATGCCAAATAATTTAGAACAGGCGTGTGTGTGTGTGTGTACACACAAGAATAGATATTAGATGGAGCAAATGGTGTAAAGAAAAACCAAATGATATGGCACAATGTTAAAGTGTCAGAGCTATCCGAGCTATAAATACATTTCGTAAGCAAAGTCCTATTGTGCTCGCTTCGGCAGCACATATACTAAAATTGGAACGATACAGAGAAGATTAGCATGGCCCCTGCGCAAGGATGACACGCAAATTCGTGAAGCGTTCCATATTTTGCTCCAAGTTTAGGGAAAAATGAGTATCAGCTTTCTTTCCTTTTTTTTGCCCCCTCTCTCTTTCAGGTGGCAAAACAGCTCTCTCCATCCCCTTGGTTTGGCTGAGTTTTCAGATTTATTGTCAAGAGTACAGGCATGACACCTTGCCCAGGCCTGAGGTGCCTCTTCCTGTAGGCCAGGCAGAATCACTGCTTGTTGGTAGTGATCTTTTAAAAAAATACACAAACATGACAGCGTAATAGAGAGAGAAAAGATTTTTCGAAAGTGCAAAGGTGAGTCCCTGATTGAGTTTGTTGTGGAGGGGCAGCAGCTGCTCCCGAACCTGGTGGAGGGAGTCAAGTGGCACCCGTCCCTCTTTCCTGATGGCAGCAGCGAGAAGAGAGCGGGTGCTGGGTGGTGCGGATCCAGGGTCGGCGCCAGAACGAGTGTTGGAGGAGGGCATTAGGGTAACTGGGTTCGACCGTCATAGACTTTGTGGGGGGGGGGGGTTGCTACCAACCAAGTGGACATAAACCTCTTCCATTCTTCTGACATAGTGGAAAGAGCTGCTTTTATTGCATAGAGAGTCATCTGGATGCTGTGACACTTGACACGCGCTAGTGGCAAGGGTGGGTCTGACAGTGAGCGATGGCTGTGAGCGTATGGGGGCACAGTACCTCGCAAGGAGGGGCCATGCCTGCGAATGCCCCCTTGACTGCTCTCTGACAGCAGCATTCCCTGATGTTCTCGATGGTGGGAAGGGATTTGGCTGTTATACCCTTTGAGGGCTTTACGCTCAGGGGTATTGGTGTCCCCATACCAGACATTGATGCAGCCAGTCAGCACACTTATGCCAGGGTTTCCAATGTCATGTCAAACCTCCGCAAACTCCTGAGGAAATAAAGGTGCTCGCGTGCTTTTCTCGCGATGCCATTAGTGTGTTGGGTCCAGGAAAGATCCTCTAAGAGAGTGACTGTCAGAAATAAAACTTCTCACACATGAGTCTCTTTAAAACTGATGACACGACAAGCTTTATTTACAAGTCTGCAGAGTTGGACTCAACTGGCTTCTCACCAGTTAAGCCCCGATACATACAGTGCATTGATTTTTATACCCTTATTGTTTGCCCTTCCCCTTCTTATTAATACTGTTTTAATTGGTTAGTATTGCAAAAGCATTCTAAGTATAACTGCATTTTTAATTATCACGTTCGTTACGTACGCTGCGAACTCTACATACACTAAATTCTGTTTCTCACCCTTCTTATCAATCTTTTGTCTCCTGCATGTCTCTCACTATGACCATGAAAAGATATGTTTAAAAAAACATATCCAGCTGAACCTTTTGTCCTTGGCTGCTAGTAAGCTCCCTGTCCGTTCTGGCTTCCCTTTTTATGATTAATCATCACATTTTAACTTAAGCCATTTTAACCTAAATTCTCTATATATAACAATCCACCCCTTTCTCTCTTTAAAATGTGTATTATATATATATAAATGGGGATTTTAACTCGGGGAAGAGAAACGTTTCATGATAAATTAATCTCGTGCTGAAGTAAAATTCTAACGGGGTCTCCCAGTCCCCCTGGTTGCATAGCCTGTTGGACCATGGAAATTACCAGGCTGCGTAGACAGGGAATAATACAGGGCAAAATAAGTAGGAGGAATAAAATACCTCTGATGACCCACAATAAGGTACGCCACCAGGTTCCTCCAAACCATTTGTCCATCCAATTTAATTTTGCAAAAGGATGCCAGGTTTGAACCGGTACATGGGACAAAGTACGAATATTATCAGCGATTTTTCGAATGGCTTGGCCATTATCATCAATCTGTAAGCAGCAGTTAGTCAAATTAAGTTTTCCACATACACCTCCTTCCGTGGCTAGGAGATAGTCTAGGGCCAGACGGTTCTGATATATAGCAGAGCGCATTTGACCTTGCTGGGATGCAAGTAATTGCAGGGCTAGAGCTGTTTGATTTGTAACAATTTCAAGGACTGCTTGCAAGCGAATAATGCGATTTAACATATAAATAGGAGTACGATAACCCCAGGATCCATCTTGAGCCCATGTAGCGGGACCATAATATTGAATTATGCGTTCTGGAGGCCAATCATCTCCCCATTGTCCAAAATGTACCGTGCTAGAGCGGGGCTGACGGTGTAATGTATCAAAAACCTTCACTCCTAATTTATGACCGTGATCGTGGGGTAGGAGGAAAAATTCTGGGCGGATTATTCCTAGGAAACAAGTTCCACTCCACTGTAAGGGGAGACGAGTATAAGCTTTATTACCACATACCCAGAATAATCCATTTGGGGATACTCCATACCCCCTTTCCCAAACTCTTTTAAGAACGGGGTTTGATTGGTATGGTCCTGTGATGGTGGAACTGGTACAATTCCAAAACTGAATACTGCTATTAGACAGGGGTAGGCAATTAGTTTTAAAAACAGTGGATAAGAACCAAGTCAGGGGTTTAGGAAACCAAGTGAAAATACCAGGCGAAATGCGAATCCATACAGCCTTGCAGGGACTTTTTCCTACTGGGTATTTGCCGGTTCGTGAGAGACAATAAAAACCAGAGGGGACGTTAGAGAGAGACCAAGTTTCTCTTGATCTCGTTCGGTTAGTTGTCCATATTCGGGAAATCATGGTCAATGAATTGAGGGACTCCCCCCACCAAGGCCATTGCTCTGACAATTTTGGAAAGGAAAGCCACTGGGTGTCGCTGACCGCCTTTTTCCTGTGTTAAAACTCCCACAGCTGTTCCTTGGTTATGAGTGACAAATAGCTGGAAGGGCTGTTTTAAAGAGGGCAGAGTGAGTACCGGGGCTCGCGTCAGGCGATGCTTCAAGTCCTCAAACCATCCCTCCTCCTCCTGGGTCCATTTCAATGGATATTCATTTTCATTTGTCAGCTTTTCATACATAAACTTCACCAACGCTGAGTAGTCCTCTATCCATAACCTACAGTAACCTAAGAGTCCCAGGAATTGTCTTATTTCCTTCTTATTACGGGGTAACGGCATTCTAGTGATTCCCGCAATCCGTTCAGGGGTAATCCGTTTCTGTCCTTTACTTATCTGGTGTCCCAGATATACCAAGTTCTCTTAACTACAGAGGCTGCAGCACGAACAAGAGAGAAGGGGTGGACGCACGCATCCAGATTTAAGGGACCTGTAGAGGCGCCTCAGGACCCTGATACGAACTCAGATTGGACTTGTGTTCCTGGAGAAAAACCTCTTACCTTGCGATTTCGCAGAAAGACTTGATTCACAATGTTATTGTTATGTTCTTTGATTTTTCTTAGTTTGCCTATGTCTTTATCAGGTGTGAAATGTAAGAAATGCAGAGACACAGTGGTCCTGTTTCAGGACCACATTTGGGGAAGAAAGGAGGGTAATTTTATTTCCCATACCTCAGTTCCTGAGAAATGCTGGGCAGAAAATACCACCCAACATCCATATACACGTCCAGAAGGCATCCTTCAAGTCGATTACACTAAACCACTCATGGTCTGGGGGAATCCGACTCATAATAGTATAGGGATTAGGCACCACTGGGTGGCGGGTCTGAACAATAGCATTCAAACTTCTTAAATCCTGAACTAGGCGATAGGATCCATCTGACTTTTTCACTGGGAGTATAGGGGTGTTATAAGGTGACATGCATTCTTCTAATAGTCCGTCTCGTATTAGAGTCTCAATTACCGGCTGTAGCCCTTTTCTCCCTTCCAAAGAAATAGGATACTGATGTTTCCTTACCGGCTGATGACCTGGTATTAATGTGACATGTAAAGGTGGGATGTCCAGACCTCCTCGATTTTCCTCCTTATACCAGACTCTCTCGTCAATCTGCCGTTCATCCTCTTCCTTTAAAGCACAGAGGTGGACTCGCACTTCTCCGTCCACAGGGAGAGCACCCAAACCTAGGAGAGCCTGTAAGTCCCTTCCTAGGAGGTTAAATCCAGCCGACGGTAACAACAAGAGGTCTTGTACCCCTTCTCTTTCTTCCAGTTTCACTGTTACTTGGGGAATTATTGATACCATTCTGGGAGCCCCTTCTATCCCAGAAATTGTCAAATTACTTTTTACAGGTTCAGTTCCGATCGGCACAGTTATTACACTACTTCGTTCCGCTCCTGTGTCCACCATAAACACCACCTCTTCTCCCTTGGGACCAATTTTTAGTTTTACCAGGGGTTCCATCTTATACTTGGTCCCTAACATTTGGAACCCCTGACTCCCCTAATCTTCTTCCATAAGTTCGAGGGCACGCAATTCCCTCTTGTATCGGGGGCATTCCCTCTTAAAGTGTCCTTCCTCATTGCAGTAATAGCACTTAACGAACCTCCGGGGTCTTCCCTCTCTTGGATATCTTGGATTGTTTAGAGGAAGGTTTTGTTTTCTTTCCCCTCTGGATTCGGCATTCATCTGTCGGATAGTCTGTACCATAACCTTTGTCGCCCTCTTTTGATCTTCTTCTTCTCTCTGCACATATACTTTTTGCGCCTTTTTTAACAGGTCGCTTAGGGGTTTTTCGCTCCAATCCTCCTCCTTTTCTAGTTTCTTTCTAATGTCCTGCCATGATTTGGAAACAAATTCAATTCGAATAAGCTGTTCACCCATTGGTGTACTAGGGTCCACGCCCACATACTGTTGGACATTCTTTCTCACCCTCTCCAAAAAATCAGTAGGGGACTCGTCTTTCCCCTGGTGGTTCCCAAATGCCTTGGTGAAATTGTGACCCTTTGGCACAGCCTCCCGTATCCCTTTAATTGTCCACTCCCTATATTGTCTCATACTTGCCAATCCCTCGGGTGTTCGTTTGTCCCACCTGGGTTCATTTAAGGGATATTTTTGTTCATGGGGTCTGGGGTCCCCAGGTTGTTCATATTCCCACATGAGGAGGGCAGCCCGTCGAATCATCTGCCTCTCCTGGGGTGAGAATAATGTTCCCATTATTGCCTGCATCTCTTCCCACGTATATGTGTTTGGTCCCAGGAATTGGTCGAGCTGTTCAGCCAGTCCTATAGGATCTTCCAATAACTTTTTCATTTCTTTCTTAAATCCCCGCACCTCTGTACTAGTTAGGGGAACATTCACATATCCCGTTCCCCCTCCCGGTCCTCCCATAGGAACTTCCCTCAGGGGATTTAGGCTTATTGAAAACTTTGATGGTCCTGGACCAGTCTGGGATCTTGTCCAGGGTCGGTTTACCGGTGGAAGTTTAGGGTCCGACTCCCTTAATTCATCCTTTTTTTCCCGGCCCCTTTTGGGGCATTCAGATTCATCACCTTTCCCCTCCGGTAACGAGCTTTCCTCGGGCGCAGTAGGCACCGGGGGAATATAAGGAGGGGGAAGGTTGTCCAGAGGTTCCCACTTCTTTTCTCCCGCTACCCTCAATTTAAAACATTTTGTTAAGGATCCTGGCCAGGGAACCCAACAAAAAGCATACGCTGACTCTTCTTGATTCACCTTTGGTCTCGAATTTACATATATGTTTAATGCTTGTCTAACCCAATCCTCATCAGATCCAAATTTCGGCCACCAGACTGAGGAACCTTTAATAGGTTGTTTCGACCAAAGGAGACAATATTGGATCATCTTTTTCTTGTTTTTGTCTCGATATCTTTTACTATCCCAATTTTCAAACATTCTCCCCAAAGGGCTGTCAAGGGGAACTCCCAGGAATTGTCCTGAATTTTCAGACGAGCCCTTAGATTTTGATCCTCCCATTTTCCCACCTAGATCTGTTTATCGTTGCTGAAGACCCTCTCGTTCTGGACCCTACTCCCTTCTTCTCAGATGCCTCGTCGGAGGTACTGTCCCTCCTTCGGTTACCGCTGAGGTTTCCCTGGGGTTGACCCCTCTCTTCTCGGCACTTCGTCTGAGGTGCTGTCCCTCCTTCGGTTACCGCCGAGGTTTCCCTGGGGTCTATCCTAGAGTCCCACGACAGGGTCCTCACGCCACGACAAAAGCTCTATACCTGATCTATTACGTTAGGTTTTTTTATCCAAACAGGTGTATCCCGTTACACCTGTTACCCAATCCCCACACCACAATCGTAAGTCGTCACTTACCGGTGTCTTCCCGGGGATTGAACCGTCACCCTTCTCCTCTCCGTCTTGTCGTGTCACCTTGTCCGGATACCACTCGCTCAAGCCGCCCGAAGCAACGATCAAGGGACTAGGAGCCGCTGAACTCAGCGGGGTGCACCACCTCCGATGTCCCTCTTCTCGCCTCCCCTCATGGCCGGAGTGTAGATCCCGGACGAGCCCCCATTTGTCAGAAATAAAACTTCTCACACATGAGTCTCTTTAAAACTGATGACACGACAAGCTTTATTTACAAGTCTGCAGAGTTGGACTCAACTGGCTTCTCACCAGTTAAGCCCCGATACATACAGTGCATTGATTTTCATACCCTTATTGTTTGCCCTTCCCCTTCTTATTAATACTGTTTTAATTGGTTAGTATTGCAAAAGCATTCTAAGTATAACTGCATTTTTAATTATCACGTTCGTTACGTACGCTGCGAACTCTACATACACTAAATTCTGTTTCTCACCCTTCTTATCAATCTTTTGTCTCCTGCATGTCTCTCACTATGACCATGAAAAGATATGTTTAAAAAAACATATCCAGCTGAACCTTTTGTCCTTGGCTGCTAGTAAGCTCCCTGTCCGTTCTGGCTTCCCTTTTTATGATTAATCATCACATTTTAACTTAAGCCATTTTAACCTAAATTTTCTATATATAACAGTGACTTCCAAAAACTTAAATTCGCTCACCTTCTCCACCTCTGATTTCCCCCAATGGTTTGTTCACCCATAGCTTTCCCTTTCGGAAATCAACAATCAGCCCTGGTTTTGGTAACATTGAGTGCAAGGTTGTTGGTGTACCATTCAGCCAAGATTTCAACCTCCCTCATGTATGCTGACTCATCATCCCTTTTATACAACTCTCTACTGTGGTATTGCCAGCTAATTTGTAGATGATGGTGTTGTCATACCGAACCACACAGTCGTAGGTGTAAAGCGAGTAGAGCAGGGGGCTAAAAACGCAGCCCAGTAGTGCTCTGGTACTGATGAAGATTGTGGAGGCGATGTTCTTCCCAATCCTCACTGATTGCCGTTTGGAGCTGAGGAAATCAAGGATTCATTTTCACAATGGGGTGTTGAGTCCCAGGTCTTGAAGTTTGCTGATTAATTTTGAGTGGATTATCATGTTAAATGCTGAACTGTAGTTGATAAAGAGCATCTTCGAATGCATCTTAGCAGCATTCCTGCTTTTGTTTGATATTCTAGCATCTAGACCAGGGGTCTCAAGCTTGCGGCCCGCGGGCCAACTGCGGCCCTCGGGATGATAGT
The DNA here is from genome assembly GCF_036971445.1 of Narcine bancroftii. Taxonomy (NCBI): domain Eukaryota; kingdom Metazoa; phylum Chordata; class Chondrichthyes; order Torpediniformes; family Narcinidae; genus Narcine; species Narcine bancroftii. Next base: position 169,762,599 of record NC_091472.1, on the reverse strand, counting down.
TTGTGGCCCCGCCTTAATATGAAAGTTTAATGTTAGTGCGGCCCGCGAGTTTGATATGATTGGCATTTTTCAGTGTTGTGTGCGGAGCTGAACGAACCTACCAATCACGGTGGGGTATATTGCTCTCGGGGGCGGGGCATCGGCTGGGCTTATTGCGAATATAAGCATATTTGTGTGCATTTTCTATTTGTCATTATATGCACGCGGCACATGCGCAATTTCCGTGGCCGCTCCCGCTTCACGCGCTTCGGCGTCCAGTCTGAACCCGGAAGTTGTTGCTCAGCGGGACAGAAAAAGAAGCGGAAAAGACGCATCGGCTAAACACTGAAACTTCAACACAACAGTGGCACCAAGTGGAATTATATATATTATACAGCCCCAAACGTGTCTTTTTCAAATGGCTCATGGAATTAGCTTTTCTTGTTGATATTACACATGAGCTTAATGTACTGAACAAGAAGTTACAAGGCCAGGGGAAACTTGTCAGTGCTGCCTATGACAACGTGAGAGCATTCTCTGCGAAACTTATGTTATGGAAAGCCCAGCTTTCTCAGACAAACCTTTGCCATTTCCCAGCATGCAAGGCACTCATAGATTCAGGCACACCATTCAGTGGTAAGAAGTATGTGGATGTCATTTTGAAGCTACAGGAGGAATTTGATCACAGATTTGCAGACTTCAAGATGCACAGAGCCACATTTCAAATTTTTGCGGACCCCTTCTCCTTTGATGTGCAAGATGCCCCTCCTGTGCTTCAAATGGAGCTCATTGAACTGCAGTGCAACTCTGAACTCAAAACCAAGTTCAGGGAGGTGAGTGGAAAAGCAGACAAGCTTGGGCAATTTTTGAGAGAATTGCCCCCCAGCTTCCCTGAGCTTTCCCGAATGTTCAAGCGGACCATGTGTCTTTTTGGGAGCACATACTTGTGCGAAAAGCTCTTCTCTACCTTGACCTACGGCTCCTAGAACGCTTCCACCAGCGTTGTCTCCGCTCCATCCTCAACATCCATTGGAGCGCTTACATCCCTAACGTCGAAGTACTCGAGATGGCAGAGGTTGACAGCATCGAGTCCACGCTGCTGAAGATCCAGCTGCGCTGGATGGGTCACATCTCCAGAATGGAGGACCATCGCCTTCCCAAGATCGTGTTATATGGCGAGCTCTCCACTGGCCACCGTGACAGAGGTGCACCAAAGAAAAGGTACAAGGACTGCCTAAAGAAATCTCTTGGTGCCTGCCACATTGACCACCGCCAGTGGGCTGATATCGCCTCAAACCGTGCATCTTGGCGCCTCACAGTTTGGCGGGCAGCAACCTCCTTTGAAGAAGACCGCAGAGCCCACCTCACTGACAAAAGGCAAAGGAGGAAAAACCCAACACCCAACCCCAACCAACCAATTTTCCCCTGCAACCGCTGCAACCGTGTCTGCCTGTCCCGCATCGGACTTGTCAGCCACAAACGAGTCTGCAGCTGACGTGGACTTTTTACCCCCTCCATAAATCTTCGTCCGCGAAGCCAAGCCAAAGAAGAACCTTGAACTTCAATAAGTCCAAGTACAGGTCCAGACTTACTTACGAGCATCTTCAAGCCCTACTGAGGGTCTCAACTGCCTCCTCCCTTAAGCCAAATGTGGCTGGGCTATGCGAGAGGAAGCGCTGCCAGATCTCCAGCAGTAAGAAGTAGGCAGAAGAAGACATGTTCATAACAGTTTATGTTCAATGTTCCATTCATGTTCAGAAAGTTAAAGGTTAAAGAACTGTTAATACAGACATTTGAATCTGAATAATAATAATTACATTTCTCCAGTCAGCGACTATATGTGGTTTCTTCAGTCATCTATATCTGCTGTATTATTATTATTTTCATTTTATTTATTTATTACTGATTGATTTTATTTTTTTCTTATGAATTGTTAATTTATTTATTTTTTCATCTTATTTTGTGTTTAAAAAATAAAAATAAAGACATTTGATAACCTTGGAATGTTTTTGTAAGAGCTTTTCTTGTGGAAAACCTGATGCGGCCCAGCCTCACCCAGACTCTACCTCCAGCGGCCCCCGGGTAAATTGAGTTTGAGACCCCTGATCTAGACCATCACCGGCAGATTATGGGGATGTGCTCTACTTCACACCATCACACCAAGAAGAGTGGAGAGGTCATCAAAGAGGCAGAGAACAAGGGCAATGCCCAGAGTCTTAAATGGAAATAGATGATCAGCTCCATTACTTTGTTTTGAAATGTATCAATAATGTTAAAGGAAGACAAACTATCAACCAGCTTACAGACACTAGCAAGTACTGGAAGACACCTGTTTAGGGTGAGTGGAGGAAGGTACATTCAAAAGGCTCTTGGGTACATTGATATAAGAAAAATAGAGAGTTTTGGGTGTGAGGTAGGGAAGAGTTAGATTGTTGTGGAGTAGGTTTACATAAGTCGGCACAAAACTGTGAGGTGAAGGCCCTGTACTGTCCTGTAATGTTCCATGTTCTTGTGTTAAAGTATCTTGATCACCCACCCATCATTAAAACAGTGTGAATATGGATTGGCGAACATTATTGCTTTGGTAACCAATTACCTGAAGCTACCATCCTGCAAGGATACAACCTCTGATGCCCCACCCAGTAGGTAAACACCATAAATCCTTTCCAGCAGAGCAAAATGAACCCTGCAACTTAGGGTGAATTAAAAAAAAATGCAATTCATGCAAAATATTTCGGAATAACCAACTGCGTAGTTTTAAGATAAAACAACTTGCTTTGAAGAGACAACAATTTATCATTACTTTAAAGTACAAGAGATGGGCTTTCAACAAATAACACTCTGAAATGAGTTGCCATCATGCTCGCTTCAGCAGCTCTTTGACTAAATTTGGAACTCTTCAGAGAATACACATGGCCCCTGTGCAAGGATGACATGCAGTTTCGTGAAGTGTTCCATATTTTGCACGGTTCATCTACTTTTATCTTCCACAAATGTTTGGCTAAAATGGAGACCAACCAACAATAATATTTTTGCTTTCACATTGTGCCTTTCATGTGGTTAAAACATCTCTGAAGTCTTTCATGACAGCATGGGCAAAGCATTTTGTCTTCCAGAATAATGCGGGCAGATTACCCTAAAAAAAAATTAGAATGATAACATAGTAGGCCTGTCTGTATAATATTAGCAACACATTCAGACAAGAAGCTTAATCTGAAGTTAACTACTTCAGTTTAATCCTTTGAGCCATACTTTGCAATCTTTCGGCGCATGCCCAGACTAGCATATTTCTCTCTTTCTCAGTTCTGACGATGGAGCTGCAATTGAAGCCTTAACTGTTCATCTTTCCATAGATGAGGGGAATTGATAGGGTAAGTGTGATGTTTCTTTTATTATAATAAAGAAAATTGGGTTCTTTTAAAGCAACTACACTTCATTAGCTGAAAGAACTCACTCAGGATTGGGTAGAGGCATCCACCTTGAATCCAACCGAAGCTGCAACAAACTAGTCTCCAACTCCCTGTAGTGGTCAGGAGGATCACTAGCACTCTTATTACACCTCCTTTCCTTGAGATGTTTAATCTAACAACATGACACATTAACGCAGTACAGAATTCATTTCAATTTTAAAGTTCAACACACATGTAAACACAGCATCAGCAGCACCAACTTTTTAAGTGTGGAGTTTTTTTTCTTTTAGAGATTCAGCCTGTCAGGTGCTTTTATTACATGTGTGGATCTTCTTAAACCAAGTGCTTGTTTCAGCTCTGCGGGTCCACTACTGTCTAGCAGTGGTGGTGTTTCCTCTGTTGCTGTGCAGGCTGAAATTTCTGCATTTGTCTGTTCCTGCAGGCTCTTTCATTGCGTTGTCAGCAGGCTCTTTCGATTCCTCTTTAGTATTTGACTATCCTCTGTTCTGACAGTGTAGGATATTGGATTTATTTCCTCTAAAACAGCAGCCTTTTTGTCCCAAGTGTTGGAATCTGGGTCTCACTTGGAATTTTTACACAGAAACTTTTGAATTATTCTCAAAATACAATTAGCATACTTTCCTCTGGTGAGTCCCGATGTGGTTGTTTACAGAGGGACACTTTTACACAGCCTTCCTGTGTTGCGGAGTTTATCAGAGGGGGAAATGTTGTATTCGTTAGGCCTGTTTCTTACGGAGTTCCTGAGGTCCATTTACACTGCAGCCGCTCTATAAAAATGTATAGGGGTATGAGTGGAAAAATTATGGGATGGAATTTACATTAAAAAAAAATTTCATCCCTTGAAAAATTAACATGGAAATTTGATCAGGGAGGACTAAGATTACTGAATTTTAAGCTATTATAAAGCAGCTCAATTAAGATTTTTGCCCTCCTGCTATCAAGTGGGTGAGAAAACAGCTTGGGTTCAGATTGAAATGAATAAAATTGGAGAAACTATCCCAGAACAAATTTTGTTTAAATTGAACAGTGAATTGTTTAAAGGAAAAATGGAAATACCAATTTTAAAACATATGTTGAAAATATGGAATGGGATTCAAATGGAGAGAGGGATTAAAAATGATCAATTATCTAAAATGTTGTTAAAACAAAATAAACTTATTCCTTTCACTTTGAATAACTCTTTATTTGATAATTGATATAGTAAAGGTATACAGAGGATAAGATTTGATTTTTTGGGATCTTTTTAACTTTTGAGCAATTAGAAGATAAATATAATATACAAAATAGTACAATTTTTGCATATTATCAATTAAATTCATATTTTAAAAAAATTAGGAACAGATTTGAGACTCCTGGAACAGTCATTTTGAAGGTATAATGACAGATGCACTTATTATTCTTTCTTTGGCTTGGCTTCGCGGACGAAGATTTATGGAGGGGGTAAAAAGTCACGTCAGCTGCAGGCTCGTTTGTGGCTGACAAGTCCGATGCGGGACAGGCAGACACGATTGCAGCGGTTGCAAGGGAAAATTGGTTGGTTGGGGTTGGGTGTTGGGTTTTTCCTCCTTTGCCTTTTGTCAGTGAGGTGGGCTCTGCGGTCTTCTTCAAAGGAGGTTGCTGCCCGCCAAACTGTGAGGCGCCAAGATGCACGGTTTGAGGCGTTATCAGCCCACTGGCGGTGGTCAATGTGGCAGGCACCAAGAGATTTCTTTAGGCAGTCCTTGTACCTTTTCTTTGGTGCACCTCTGTCACGGTGGCCAGTGGAGAGCTCGCCATATAACACGATCTTGGGAAGGCGATGGTCCTCCATTCTGGAGACGTGACCCATCCAGCGCAGCTGGATCTTCAGCAGCGTGGACTCGATGCTGTCGACCTCTGCCATCTCGAGTACTTCGACGTTAGGGGTGTAAGTGCTCCAATGGATGTTGAGGATGGAGTGGAGACAACGCTGGTGGAAGCGTTCTAGGAGCCGTAGGTGGTGCCGGTAGAGGACCCATGATTCGGAGCCGAACAGGAGTGTGGGTATGACAACGGCTCTGTATACGCTTATCTTTGTGAGGTTTTTCAGTTGGTTGTTTTTCCAGACTCTTTTGTGTAGTCTTCCAAAGGCGCTATTTGCCTTGGCGAGTCTGTTGTCTATCTCATTGTCGATCCTTGCATCTGATGAAATGGTGCAGCCGAGACCGTTTTAAGTTTTGTGTGCCCGATGGAGATGTGGGGGGGCTGGTAGTCATGGTGAGGAGCTGGCTGATGGAGGACCTCAGTTTTCTTCAGGCTGACTTCCAGGCCAAACATTTTGGCAGTTTCCGCAAAGCAGGACGTCAAGCGCTGAAGAGCTGGCTCTGAATGGGCAACTAAAGCGGCATCATCTGCAAAGTGTGCCATCGGGCACACAAAACTCAAAACGGTCAACCAGTTTACCTATCTCGGCTGCACCATTTCATCAGATGCAAGGATCGACAATGAGATAGACAACAGACTCGCCAAGGCAAATAGCGCCTTTGGAAGACTACACAAAAGAGTCTGGAAAAACAACCAACTGAAAAACCTCACAAAGATAAGCGTATACAGAGCCGTTGTCATACCCACACTCCTGTTCGGCTCCGAATCATGGGTCCTCTACCGGCACCACCTACGGCTCCTAGAACGCTTCCACCAGCGTTGTCTCCGCTCCATCCTCAACATCCATTTTCACCCCTAACGTCGAAGTACTCGAGATGGCAGAGGTCGACAGCATCGAGTCCACGCTGCTGAAGATCCAGCTGCGCTGGATGGGTCACGTCTCCAGAATGGAGGACCATCGCCTTCCCAAGATCGTGTTATATGGCGAGCTCTCCACTGGCCACCGTGACAGAGGTGCACCAAAGAAAAGGTACAAGGACTGCCTAAAGAAATCTCTTGGTGCCTGCCACATTGACCACCGCCAGTGGGCTGATAACGCCTCAAACCGTGCATCTTGGCGCCTCACAGTTTGGCGGGCAGCAACCTCCTTTGAAGAAGACCGCAGAGCCCACCTCACTGACAAAAGGCAAAGGAGGAAAAACCCAACACCCAACCCCAACCAACCAATTTTCCCTTGCAACCGCTGCAATCGTGTCTGCCTGTCCCGCATCGGACTTGTCAGCCACAAACGAGCCTGCAGCTGACGTGGACTTTTTACCCCCTCCATAAATCTTCGTCCACGAAGCCAAGCCAAAGAAAAAAAAAATATGAAAGTGGAATGATTTGAGTGTATTGTCAGGACGAATTATGAAGATACAAAAAGATTCAAGAATATTTTTACATGGGAATATATAAAAAAAGATATAAAACTGAAATTTGATAAATATCAATAATTTTTTAAAACTATAGCGGTAGCAATTGCAACTAAATGTATATTGGTAACATGGAAAATGGAGAGTTTGGTAGAAATAGACAGATGACATATTGAAATGCAAAATTACATACCTATAGAAAAAAATACATATAGTTTAAGGAATCGAATTTAAAACTTTTATAAAATTTGGGAACCATATATGGATTTTATGAATAAAATTCCATCCACATCTTCCTCCTTACCAACCCCTCTCAGTTAGTAAAAAAAAATATGTCGAAGTAGGTGTTCTTTTTATTTTCTTTGCGGGGGGGTTGGGCGGAAAAAATATTTTTTTTGTATGACTTATAATTACTGTATTATTGACGCAAATGATAAATAAATTTTTCAAAAATAAAAATTCCACCAGTGGCAGTGTAAAAAGTGCCTGCTGTGTCGTGTTGTGCCAGTAGCCCTAAGCTTCTTGCTGAATTGTCATTGTTTGGATTTTTTTTGTCTACATTGCAGATGCTTTTGTTTCCAATCAACATCTCTGTTCTTGTTTGGCTCTGCAGAGTGGGGAAGTGTGGTGTGTAGTCTACATTCCCATCAGAAGCTCAATGGGTTACATGCCATGTTCAAATGGTGCTAAGAGCAATTTCTTCACTTCTGTTTAGATTCCCTTTGGAAAAACATTCCTTTGCATAGTGATTCTGTCCTTGCACTTATTACAAACTTTTCCATAGGCTGGGCATTGTTTTGGTGCATGTTGAATGCTCCATCGTTTGCAATTGATTGTCTCTTCATTTTTTTTGTCGTTTCCTTTTTTTGGTGGCTGTGTCTGGACACACACTGTGGCTACAGCTATGCCTTTGTTTTCACTGGGTCTTGCACACTCACCGACCTTGAGAAGTGGATGTAGAATTTTTTTTTAATTGATAGGTCAGTGGATGTGAGTACAGGGTCACGGGCGGTATGATTATTCCTTGCCAAAAGAAGCTTGTCTCTTTCCCATTATAATAAAGGATCTTCAACTGAAAGTGTTCACTCTCTTTCCATAAATTCAACCAAACCTGCTTAATAATTCCAACATCTGCTTTTTTTAAAATCTGTTTAGGTATCTGATTGATCAGTTAAGTTCTGAATGCCTCACACTAAAAAAAAACCAGACAAGTTGGATGAGCAAAATTGACACCAGGTACCACTTTGACCAGATAAAGAAGTAGTAATGGAACAAACTGCTTGAGGAGGTGGTACTAAAAGTACACAGAAATGCTGGAGGAACACGGCTTGTCTCGCAGCATCCATAGGAGGTAAAGAAATTTTACTGACATTTGGGCCTGAGCCTTTTCTCAAGGTAGAAGTAAAGAACAGGAAGGAATCTGAATAAAGACTGAAGAATGGCAGGTGAGGAGTCCAGACCAACAAAAGGTGTTAACTGCAGACAAGAGGAGAGGTGAGAATTGATTTTGGCTCTGTGAAAGGAAACAGAGAAAAGGGAAGAAAGAGATGAAGATTGGGGGGGGGGGGTTTAATGGAAACTGGAGAAGTCTATGTTAATGCCATTTGGTTGGAGGGTGCTCAGACATGAGGTGGTGTTCCCCCAATTTGCAGGTGATCTCAATCGGAGAGTGCGTGAGATATCTCAATAAGGGAATGTAACGGGAAATTGCAATGGGTGGCCACTGTAAAATCCCCGCTATTGCAGCGGACAGAGCTGAGGGGCTCAACAAAGCAATCTCCCAGTCTGCGCCCTGCCTCTCTAATGTTGAGGAGACCACAATGGGAGCAGTAGATAAAGTAGGAGGAGGCAGTACAGGCAGGTACTGTTGCAATGTTTAAGAAAGATTTGGATGATACAGGGACCGAATAAATTTGGAGAGATATGGGCCAAATGCAGGCAGATGGGGCCTTTTGGTTGGTGTGGGATACTGTGTTTCCATACTGTGTTTCTATGACTCTCAGCTATGAAGTTGTGTGATTTTTTTTATCAGGAGAGATGAAGTTCTGAGATAACTTAATATTACCAGACTAACCCAACAGGGGGAAGCAAATTCCAAGGTAACACAACAGTATCACAGTTTATTGGCACCTGCACTGAGAGAGAGTAAAAATCTTAGATATGCTATCCAAATGTTGCAAAAACATCCCCACACACCAGTGCCCTTTTGGATCCAAGCATTCTCATGGTAAAGGCAAAATGACGAGATTAATTGTGACAGCAATCAAACTGGTCAAATCTAATTCATTCCAGGAACTGCTCCATCCCCCAGCAAGTGGATGGGAATCCAACGCAAACTGTCAGTTCACACCATTGGTCACAGAGGTGTCTGTAGCCGCAGTTACCATCCTACCCACCCTCTGCCGCCACACTTGCTCCTCTCCACCTCCCGATGACCACCCCAGCCTTCCTGTGGTTGCTGTAACCACTGTCACGGCTGCTCGATTCCCTCTCCTGCACCGCTGTGTGCAGCCAAGCATCATAGAGGACTTCCATCACCCTGGTCGCACTCTTTTCTCACTGCTACCTTCAGGTAGAAGTTACAGAAGCCTGAAGACCAGCACCTCAAGGTTCAAGAACAGTTTGTTTCCATCAGCTATTAGGCTGTTGATCCCCTCTTTGAATGGTAAACTCATCAGGGACTGATCTGACACCACGAAAGGACTGTCTGCACTATTGCCATGTCATTTTTATTACACTAGGATTACTGTAAAACAATTTATATATTTATTATATTTTTGATTCAGTTAAGTATTCAGTATATAATTATTTTTAGTTGTTTTGTTAGTTTCTATTGCCAAGTACTTGTCTGGCTGCAGCAAGTAAGAATTCCACTGCATATGTACATTGTACAATGTATAATACAGTAACCTCATTTCCATCACAATGAATAATGCTGTGGACTTACTAAAAGGTCTGCATCCCTTACCTACATTCCCACTGAAGGGAGGTGTCCATGATTTCTCCACAAAATGAAGCCGGTTCACTGGGATACAGAAACACCTTGTTCTCAGTTGTGAACCTGGACTTCCATTCTCCAATTTACCAAATACTCCACATTGTCTTTGCTGAATCATATCTGGATGACAGTTAGCTCTGCATAATTGAGGATAAAGAGTGTGGGCTGTCACACCTCAGGAACTATTGGATGTGGTCGTGATGGTGGGGGTTGAGGGTTGGAATGATTGTCGCACCTCTTACTGCAGGGAGACAACTTTGTGTAATCACCAATGTTAAGGAGGTAGTTTTCCTGTGGTAGATCTGACTTACTGCAGCACCTTGCTCTGGCTGATCAATGTGTCCTTCTTGCCCATGTGGAGCGAGAAGCTGGTGATCTTCCAGCAGCTCCCACTGTTGCTGACGTTATCCAGGCTGGTCGTACTGGCTGGTGACTTCAACTGCATCATTGATGCGGCTGGACCATCTGGTGGTGACGACAGCAGACTGAACAGCTCCTCCAGATTCTTGCTGGAGACAGTAAGGAATGAACAGCTGTGCGACTCCTTCAGCAACCCTGCACGTGAAGCACAGTTGCAACCCACCTGATCAAGATCGGACAGCTCAACCCAGTCTCAGATAGAATTGTTCTTTGTGTTGAAGGCCATCATGGTCAGAATCACTGACGTTTTGCCAGTGTTCTTCCTGACCACTATCTCCTTCGCACCTCCAGAAGGCAAGCAGGGGAACATGGAAGCTGAATGTGAAGTTTGCTGACCCCAGAGAACATAGAGGAACTAAAGAAGAATTACTTTTGTTTGAGAACCCTGAAACCCTTCTTCGACTCCTCAGTGACCTAGTGAGAAGCGACCAAGGAGAACATCAAGTGGTTCTTTATCCTCAAAGGCATTCTGACAGCAAGGAATTGAGTAAAACAGGAAAGTCTGCAGATGCTGTGATTGTAGTAAAAGCACACAGAAAAGCTGGAGGAACTTGATCGGCCTCACAGTGTCCATTCAAGGTAAAGATATAGTACTGATGTTTCGAACCTGAACCCTTCAAGGTATTAGCAAAAAATAGGAAGGTGTCTGAATGTATGTGATGTCATGTATTTATTCAGACAATAATTCTGAACTTTAAGGTAGTGATGTGGCAAAGAGTAAAGTAGTTGGCCAGTCTGGGCTGCCCAGGAGTGTCTGATCAAAAAGATGAATCCTTCACAGTATAGTTGGAAAGAATGGAAAAATTCATTATTACACTGAAGCACTCACACAGAATATGAGCAAAATAGTGCAAAAGGAAACTGGGCATGAGATCTATTGTGTGTGGTAACCTTGCAAAGATGAGAGAGAGAGAGATAGAAATATGTGTCCACTTGTGTCTATTTTGCAATTACGAACAATTAACTATGCTCTACTTCCATGTGCTAACCCATAGCCCTTCATTAATAACTAAAAATCTGTTGGAATGTCTTGACTCTGAATTACCACAGCTCATTTCCAAAGATTCACTGCCCTCTGGGGGAAAAATTGATCTTCATCTTGGACTTGAATGGTTGACCCCTTATTCTGAGATTATGACACTTTTTTTAGACACTAGGATGAAGTGTCCATTGGCTCAGCTTGTCCCTATTCCCCTTCAAGTCTCTTTGTATCCTTCTCGCATTGACACCAAACTCTAATATATTACCCTTGGCCTCTTCTTCCAAATTATTGAACAACATTTGTGAATATGGGGGAACCATTCCTTTCCTGAGCCCATAAATGGCAACCTTTCAACCCAAATATGGCCCATTTATTCCAACTTTGTTTCATGTCTGTTAACCAATCCTCAATCGATGTTCTTCTCATTGCTTGTGCTCTAATTTTGTTATCAACTATTTAAAGGTCTTCTGAAAGTTCAATTCCATCACATCCACTGGTTCATCCTAACCTACTCTCTTATTGCAACCTCCAACTTTGACTCTACCCCAGTGGTTCTCAACCTTTTTCTTTCCACCCACATACCACTTTAAGTATATCCTATGCCATAGGTGCTCTGTGATTAGTAGGGGGTTACTTGAAGTGGTGTATGAGTGGAAAAAAAAAGGTTGAAAACCACTGTTGTAATTGTACCTAATTGACTCGTTATGTGCACGGTTACATCACTCCAAAGTAAATGGGCCCATGACAATTTTTCTCAACCAAAATGTTGCAGTAACAATTGGGTCTAGGGCAGTGATTCTCAACCTTCCCTTCCCTGAAGCAATCCCTTACTGATCACAGAGCACCTATGGCATAGAGATTCCTTCAGGTGGGATGTGAGTGGAAAGAAATGTTTGAAAACCATTGGTGTAACGGTTAGCACCATGCCATTACAGCACCAGCAAAACAGGTTTGAATCTGCCACTGTCTACAAGGAGGTTGTACATTCTCGGTGTGACTGCATGGGTTCCCTCTGAGTGCTCTGGTTTCTTCCCACATTCCAAAAACGTATGAGGTTAGTCAGTTAATTGGTCACGTGGATATATTTGGGCGGCGCGGGCTCATGGCCTGGAAGAGTCTATCACCGTGTTGAATGTAAAATAGTCGCAGAATGCAGCCCAGCACAATTTTAACATCACTGCAGAACATACAAAAATCCACCCTAATCACAATGGCTGGTATTGTACCAGAGCAGATTCCTTTAGTGCAGGGGTGTCAAACTCAAATTCACGGAGGGCCAAAATTAAAAACTTGGACTAAGTCGAGGGCCGAACTAAATATTTATTGAAAATTTTCAACAACATCTGCATGTTTTCTCTTCTTTCAACATATGTAATGTTAAACTTTTTCTTATTAAAATAAATGTTTAATAATAGTTTTGGATAAACTCTTTCCAGAAGCATTAACAAATGAGAAATAAAATATTCAATAAATAATATTTCTCTATAGAGGATTTGTCAAATGTTGCTAGTGTGCTGTCGAATAGTAAAATCTGAGGGCTATTGAGAATGTGGGAGAATAACATGATTCCTGAAACAATCAAATGGGTGACTGATTGTGGGCATGAACTCTAACAGGGTTATTTGCCATGCCCTTTTTCCATTGGTACAGATATCCTTTGATTTACACACTTTTCAAGTTTTTGCCTAATGAGCTTGTATTCAGGTGCAGGACCATTTTTAACCAGGAATATATTTATCACTGTGACATGAAACTATTGGAAGATCGTTTTATCCTGAGATTAAAGTTCATAATCCTTACTCAGGCCTGTGTGCGGGAGGGTGGGGTTGTGGGCGATCGGGTTGGACAACGACAGTGCGGGGCATCGGCTCTCGCTGCAGGGTGGCATCTCGGCGGATCACGGCCCTGTCACCGTGAGTCGCGGGTCGGCCTGCGGTAGGGAGGGGGAGTGGGCAACGGTCCTGCCGAGGTCAGGCCCCCCTGAGTTTCTGCCAGACCCCCCTTGACCTGCTGAGTTTCGCCCGGACCCCCCTTGACCTGCTGAGTTTCTCCCGAACCCCCTCCCCTTGACCTTCTGAGTTTCTTCCGAACCCCTCCCCCTTGACCTGCTGAGTTTCTCTCGGACCACCCTTTGACCTGCTGAGTTTCTCCCGGATCCCCCTTTGACCTGCTGAGTTTCTCCCGGACCCCCTTTGACCTGCTGAGTTTCTCCCTTCTGGTGTTTTTACAAGAACCACAGACTTTCGCTCATACATTGATGAGGGGGATCAAGGGCCAAACATTGTCAGGTACCTCTTTGCTGGATAAAGGATACAGTTTAACCCGCTGAGTTTCTCCAGTGTTGGGTTTTCACGAGGTAGAGTCAAAGGGCCGAAGGGCCTGTTTCTGATCTGTAATGTTCTACGGACCCTGCTCTTCTTTCCGTGCCGGTGTCCCAGGACCTTTCCAGGGCAGTCTCCGCGCTCAGGACCGCGCTGGGATCCGGGTCAGCGGTGGAGGAGCAGGTGAGCGCGGCTAATCCCGATCCAGCCCACGCCACTCCCGAGATTGCGGGGGGGGGGGTTCCACCCTACCTGCCCGACCAGCCTCGCTCTCCACGTGTACTCCGGGCACCCGCCGCTGGTCCGGTGGGAAGGCGCAGGGCGGCCAGCGGCCGGCGCCCCCATCGCCTGGCAGGGAGCCCCAATCTTCCCTCCGGCGTCCTGACTCCATCTGCAGCTCCAAGAAACGCTGTGCCACTGGGGTTCCGGGCGCTGGGAAGCGGCCTTGGCTTCCCCTGACACCGGCCAGGCCGCGTGGGGGGGGGGTGGGCGGGGGGACACGACAGCGTGTTTATAAAACCACCCACCACTACCTTTCAAGGACCAGGATTTTTCTCTCTCTCTCTCACCCTGGGACACAGCGGTTACTGTGCATGCGCCATACTGGCGCGGCGGCCAGCGGGCCACCTCTAATACATTTTTGATATGACCTTGCGGGCCAAATATAATTATATCGCGGGCCAAATTTGGCCCGCGGGCCAGAGTTGGACGTGTGCTTTAGTGGGTGTGTGGCCTCAAAGAGAACCATTTCCTTCAGCCTGAATTGTGGCCTCAAGTTCCTCAAGAGAGGGAGTTTAACCCACATGTTTCTGACTCAGTGCTACCAACTAAACGATGGTGATACTAAAACATAAATTAAATCCACCGTACAATTAAGAGGAAGAGATAGCTTCAAAGATTGCAGTAACGTACTGCTGATTTTGATCTTCGTAATTTTTAAAAAATCAAACAGACCTATTGCTTAGATCCACCTTGGATTAATGCATTACCTGGCAAATAATTTAAGATTTATATTTCAGATTTATTGTCAGAGTACATACATGACATCACATACAACCCTGAGGTTCCTTTTTTCTGCGGGCGAGACAGTTACCACTTATTTGTAATACAACAAAAACCATACACTGCGTGTACATGTAAACAAATAAAGAACTGTAAACAGATAACGAAGTAAACAAACTGACTGCAATACATAAGAAAATAAAAAAAATAAAGTGCACAGTTAAGAATCCTGAAATGAGTCGCTGATTGAGTTTGTTGTTGAGGAGGGGTAGCAGCTGTTCCTGAACCTAATAGTGTGAATCTTGTGGCACCTGAAGAAAGTAGCGAGAACAGAGTGTGTGCTGGGTGATGTGGATCCTTGATGATTGCTGTAGATAGGGAGGGTTTTGCCTGTGCTGTTCCTGGCTGTGTCCACTACTTTTTGGAGGGCTTTATGCTCAGGGGTATTGATGTCCCCACACCAGACCATAATACAGCCGGTCAGCACACTTTCCACCGCACATCTGACCTAAATGTGCTCACCCTCTCCACCTCCGATGCCCCAATGATCACTGCATTGTACATCTCTGGCTTTCCTGAAGTCAACAATCAGCCTCTTAGTTTGATGGCATTGAGGGCATTGTTATTGGTGCTGCACCTTTCAGCCAAGTTTTCAATCTCCCTCCTGTATGCTGACTGATCGTCCTTTATACTTTCTTTATATTTAAGCACGTTGGTCTACTGAAATCAAATAAAACCAGGAACATTATACCTTCTCCCAACAAGGGTGGGCAATCTTTTAATTTTTAATTCAAACATACAGCATGGTAACAGGCCATTTCGGCCCACGAGTCCGTGCTGCCCAATTAATTTATACCCAAAATGGCCTGTTATTGTGCTATATCTCTAAATTAAAAATTAAAAAAGGTTGCCTACCCCTGTCCCAACCCCCTGTCTCTTGTGCAGAAGAGAAGAAAAGAGAATTAGTGAAGGGCCGGACTTTGCACCACCGCAGCCTAAATTGATTAGCACACTCACCGTTCAGGTGAAACTCAACTGGTACATAGATAATGGGGTTCTTTTTCCACAGATGCTGCCTGACTTGATGTGTGTTTTCAGTAGGGCTGCACAGTTGGTGCAGTGGTAAGTGGAATGCCTTCACAGCGCCAGCAACTGGGACCAGGGACCAGAGTTCAAAACCCGCACAAGTTGGAAAATACACAAAAATGATTCAGTTAAGAGACCTATGCCACCACGGTACTGTAATGAATGGCATCTAAAGCACATCGGAGAATGACCAAAAGAGAGAGGAAACTAGTTCAGCCATCCATAGGTACAAATGTAGGTACCGGTATGCACGTCAGACTTTCTAATGCAGTGTTCTCAACTTTTTTCTTTCCATTCACATACCACTTTAAGCAATCCCTTACTAATCACAGAGCACTGATGGCAAAGGGATTACTTATAGTGGTATGTGAGTGGAAAGAAAAGGTTGTGAGCCACTGTATGTACAGTAAAATTCTTATTATCTGGATTTCAAGCAACCGGCAAAAAAAATCACAGAAAATAAATAGGCAAAAATTACAAAAGTTTAGAATTGGCATCTCCTAGTGGCTAGTTCGCCCAACCATGCAACATGCAATCTCAAGCAACTGTAAAATTCACTTATCTGGTATCTACCAATCCCCATAGGTGCCAGATACCTGGGGTTGTATTATAATAGTATTATAGAGATGTTTATAATGTCCAGATGTCCATGGGGCAGCACGATTAGTGCAACGCTGTAACAGTGCCAGTGACCGGGACTGGGGTTTGAATCCCACGCTGTCTGTAAGGAGTTTGTACGTTCTCCCTGTGTCTGCAGGGGTTTCCTCTGGGTGCTCTGGTTTCCTCCCATGTACTGGGGATGTAGGTCAATTAGGTGCATTTGGACGGCACAGGCTCATGGAGTGAAAAGGCCTTTTACTGTGTTGTATGTCTAAATTTAAGTGTTAAAATAACTCAGGTCTTCATAACCCAGGGGTGGCCTGTAATGTTGGAAAACTCTCATCACACACTGCCAGTGATGAGGTAAATTCTTGTGTACTCACATTTCTCCATCTTCTTCCTTCTTGTCAGTGAGTCGCAACATTTGAAGTTCCCATTCAAAATAGGGCTTCGGAGCTGGTTTTGGGGTGAAAGTGAATTCTCCATTATTCCGAACAGCTATTCCAAGTGAGTACAGGTATGTCCATTCCCCTCTCCAGGAGTCTGACTATGGTGTTCCTGGAAAAGTTGCCAATTAGTGAGCTATTTCAAATTACATTTATTAAATCACTCAACATTTCCCATTCAAAGTGCTTTGACATGTGAAGCAAAACCTCCATGATCCTGAATTTAATTCCCAAAGGCTCCATGTAGTAGAGACCAGCCTAAAAACCTGCCGTCAAATAGATTTTTAACCATCACTAGATTTCATGCTTGGAATTGCATCAGCAAGTTAATTGTCCCACTCCTTTTGGCAAGGCGACTTTAATGGCTGAGTCTGGTCTAGACATCTGTGAAGAGCCATGAGTAAATAGTGAGATACAGCCACAGGAAAGTCTGCAGGGGGCAGTGCAGTGCACAAAGTGCTGGAGAAACTCAGCAGGACCTATAGGAAGCAAAGGGTAACCAATGTTTGATCCATAAGCAGAAGGGTTGGTTGCAAATGGATATGTGGGTGTGGTTGGTGGAGAGATTCCCTTGTTTACCTCTTGATGAAGTTAAGAGCTCTTGTGGCACATGATTCCCATATTTATTCCTCCGTGAGATCTTTATAGACCCATGACCCACCTGCACTGGTCCCAATTGACGGTTGCCAATTAACCCACTAACCGACCAATCTTCACACCTTTATGAGCTAGAGGGAGTCGGGAACTGTGATAGTACAGATTCTATCACCAATGCATATATGTACATATGTACAGATGGTAGTGTAGGATGACTGTGATTGGCTGAGAGTGTAGCTGTTCTTAGGTCAGATCGTATAGGGTCTTAGCAACCAGGTGTGACACCCTAAAGAGGAGCAGTTGTCTGAGTCCGAGCAAAGCTGGTGCACATTCTCAATCCACCTCCATCACCCAAAATAGTTACTTACCATTTTCTTTGTAACCCCAGAGTTCAATGTTTAAAAGCTGTGCTGGGAGTAATGTCGTGTTCCAAAGGAGTGTCAGGGTCCCAGACACACCCGGTGTACCATAGTACTGCCATTTGGTTTGGTTCAGTAAAGTGCTTTTCCTTGCGTTTGAAAACTTGCTGTGATGCACTGCAGGGTTGAAGGGAACCAATAGAAAGAGAGTTAAAATAATTTACTAGGAGTGGCTATTACTGACCAGTTCTGACTCTGGCACCTCTGTCAGTAAGGGAAGATTCAACTCATAGAGGGAAATTATTTCAGACAAGTTCCTAACACTAGCTGCCCGATCTCTCTCCCCAACTCCTCCCCATGAGCTGGAGTTCCCTCTGACAACTCTTACAACTTCTGTGGTTGCAATTTCACTTCATTACCAGCTGATCGGTGTTTGATGCCAGCTTCAAGAATGCTCAGTCCTTACAGCGAGGTCTCACTGCACTACCTGGGGCCCAAAGCTATATGGGACAGTACCACACAAGAACGTGCCCTCTGCCCATGATCTCTGCAGCAAACACAATGCCAAATTAAATGAAATCTCTTCTGTTTACACATGATCCATCCCCCTCCACTCCCTGCACATTCTAACATCCCCATTCAACCATATTATCTGCTTCCACCCCCACACCTGGCAACCCATTCAAGTCTCCTATCTCTTTTTATGTCAACAACTTGCCCCACGCACCTCCTTTAAACTTTCCCACTCTTAGGGTTAAGGCGTTTCATCCAAGTCTCCCTATTACTTTGTTTTCTGAACTAGGAGGGCGTGAATGTTGAATGAGCTTTTCAATTGAGCTAATGCTTACTTTGCCAAGGTTCGGTGGGAAGAAAAGTTATTTGAAGTGAATGCCAGATGATGGAACAGCTCCCTGGTTTTCTACCTGTGCCATTGATATGTTTTCTGTGGGTGTGAAGTCATTCAGAATGATCTACCTGACATGTGAGGGCCACCATAAAGGTTTAAAGGTTCCTTTTATTGTCATGTAATAATGCATTAAAAATGCAATAATATACATGACAGACTTCAACTATTGTCTGCCTTTAGGCAAACAGAGATGCCATGAGCATTGCCAGATGCCCCTAAGAGTAGGAAAAGAGAAGCAGAAGAGTCCTTTCATAGTCACTGAGTGTCTGTGGAGACCCACAGCAGGCCATACAGCATCTATGGGAAGTAAAGGAAAACTAACATTTAAAATGTTGATTTGCCCTTTACTTCCTATAGATGGTGCGTGACCTGCTGAGGTCATAGAAAGATTATAGGCCTGTGATGTGCTGCAGAGATCGGTACTGGGTCCACTGATGTTTGCATTCTATCTTTACAATTTGGATGGCTATGTAGTTAATACCAAAATTAAATTTGGAATTGACGAAAATTGGTTGGGAAGTTGACAGTGAGGAAGGATGTCTAAATTTACACACAACTCTAGATTGGTTGGGAAGTTGGGCCAATGAATGGCAAATGGAATTTAACTCTGACAAGTGTGAGATGCTGCACTTCAGTTAGTCAAACCAGGGTAGGACTTACACAGCGAAGGGTCTCTCCCACCTCCTGTAGCTCCACGCATAGATAACCTCAATGATCTCAAAGGGACTGATTACCTCCCTAGTTATTCTTTTGCACTAATTTACAGTGCCCTCCATAATGTTTGGGACAAAGATACTTATTTTCTTTTATTTACCCCTGGGCACCACAATTTTAAATTTGTAATCAAACAATTCACGTGTGATTAGTGCACATTCCAGATTTTATTAAAGGGTATTTGTGTACATTTACAATGATACCCTGTGGAAATTACAGCAGTTTTTATACATAGTCCCCTCATTTCAAGGCATCATAATATTTGGATCATAGCAATGGTAGATATATTAAAGTAGTCATGTTTAGTACTTTGTTGCTTGACCCTTGCACGCAATGTCTGCTTGAAGTCTGTGATTCACAGACATCACCAGGTGCTGAGTTTCTTCTCTGGTGATGCTCTGCCAGGCCTCTACTACAGCCATCTTCAGCTCCCGTTTCGGGGTTTGTTGCCTAAATTTTTCCCTTCACCATGTTCAATGATTTTTTGATTGCATGATTGACTTGGCCATTTGAGAATTTTCTATTTTTTTTTTAATTTGAAAAACATTTTTCTTGTTTTAGCAGTATGTTTGGGATCATTGTCTTGCTGTAGGATGAAACACCATCCAATGAGTTTGGAGACATTTGCTATAACTTGAGCAGATAAGATTTTCTGTACATCTCACAATTCATTTTGCTTCTGCCATCAGCAGTTACATCATCAATGAAGGTATGTGTGCCAGTACCTGTGGCAGCTGTACATGCCCAGGTCAAAACACTATGTTTCATAGATGAGGTGGTGTGCTTTAGATTTGGGAAGTTCCTTTACGCCTCCACACTTTGCTCCTGTCATCACTCTGATACAGGTTAATCTTGGTCTCACCTGTCCACAAGATGTTTTTCCAGAATTCTGGAGGCTCTTTTAAATACTTGTGGCAAACTATAATCTGGCCATCCTGTTTCTGTGGCTAACTAATGGCTTCCATCTTGCAATATCGCCTCTGTATTTCTGTTCTCTGGACAGTAGTCATAAGACAGCTGTTTGGGGATTTTTCTTCATTATGATGAGAATTCTTCTGACATCAGCAGTGGAGATCTTCCTTGGCCTACCAGTCCCTTTGCAATTTCTGAGTTCACCAATACACCCTTGTGATAGTACAGATCTATCACCAATGTACATAGTACATAGATACAGATCTAGACTGTGCTTACAGCGATTGGCTGAGAGCTTAGCCACGCCTACTGTCTGGGCCTTAAAGGGTTGTGTCCCTAGCCAGGTTGGATCATTCCGGACTGGTCGGCCACCTGTGAAGAGCTCCTGTCTTTTGCTAATAAAAGCCTTGGTTTGGATCAACAAGTCTTTGATTCTTTCAACAAGCTCTACAACCCTTTCATCTTAATGGAAGACAGTTGATTTTGGTCATCCTAAGGTTTGGGCGATATCTCTTACGGTTTTATTCTTGTTTTTCGGTCTCTTAGTGGCTTCTTTGACTTTCATTGGCACAACTCTGGTCCTCATGTTGAAAGATGGCAACTACAGACTCCAAAGGTGATCAAAAACCTCAAAGCAAGCCCAGCTCTCTTATACCTGAACCAATGAAACAATTAAACACACCTGAGCACTCACAAACAGCTGTGAACCCTAATACCCCAAACATTATGGTGCCCTGAAATGGGGGAACTATGGATTAAAAAGTGTTGTAATTTCTAATGGCCATACCAAAATGTGCACAAATCACCTTGAATAAAATCTGGAATGTGCACTTTAATCACATGTGAATTGTTTGATTACAAATTTAAAAACGTGGAGCACAAGACGAAATAAAGGGGAAAAAAATGTCTTTGACTCAAACATTATGGAGGGCACTGTACTTGCAGAATCTCTCCGGATTCTCCCTTACCTAATCTGCCAAAGCTATTTCATATCCCCCTTTCTCCCCTCCTGATTTCCTTCACTCCTTATGAGAGTCACTTGATTCCTGCTGCCTGTGGCTGAAGTGCCTCCTTGACCTGAGCTTTAATATTTCTTGCCATCTAGGCTTCTCTACTCCTGCCAGCATTGCCCTTCACTCTAACAGGAACTTACAGTCCTTGAATTCGCATTGTCTCAATGTTAAATGCTTCTGACTTGCCTTCATCTCTCTAGCATGGTATCAGATTTATTGTCAGAATACATTCATGACATCACATACAACCCTGAAGTTCTTGTTCCTGCAGGCCAGGCATAATTACCACTTATTGGAAGGGCAAAAAAAATTGTACACAGTGTACATCATGGCTGTAATATATATACTTTAGTACAATGATCTGCAAATAGTTCCTGCCAAATACTATCAAAATTGGCCTTGGTCCAATTTATCATGTGGACTAGTCCGAACCTTTCCCATAACTATTTTATGGTCAATGACCCCAAAAGGACTCACTCTGACTCTTCAGTCATTTGCCTTGCCTTATTTTTCAAGAGGAGGCCCAGTTTTCCTTCCTCTCAAGTAGGACTATCTGCACATTGCCTGAGAAATCGTTGCCGAATATGCGTGCCAAATTCCACCTCTTCCAATTCTGCGAAGAAGTTCTGCCCCTGTCTTTGATGAGAATTCTTTGAGAGCCGCTCTCACTGCTCCCCCTCTGTTATCCCTGCTGCTGTCAGGCTCCATGACCATGTGATTACCTGGATTCATTTGTTACCCATTACTTCCTATGAATGCAACGTGACCTACTGAGTTTCTTCATCTCGCTTGTGTATTGCATTCCACCCCATCCAAGCCCTTCGCACTACGGCAATTCCAGTTAAGATCTGTAAAATTAAAATTCCCTACCATTACAATCTTTCAGTTATCTGCTATCTTACGAATTTGTGCAGACTACTGAGGTGGGGTAGGGAGGAGGGGTAGTGGACGGCATTATAGTAGAATTCCAGTGTCACAATCACCCCCTTCTATGACCTCATTTTCACCCATATAACCTCACTAGGTGATATCTTGACCCTGGCACCTAGGACAATGCTCTATCCTGGAATCGAGTGTGTAGCTATAGAATGGCCTGTCTGTACCTCTATCGAGTTTTCTATCGCTACCCTCTCCTTGTCTCCAACTTTCCCTGCTGTGCCTCAGAATAGGTCAGTGGTTTGTAATAGCCAATGGTCTGCCACAGACCTCTCTTCTGCATAATTAATCAGAAATAGAACTTGATAATAGGTTACAATTCATTGTTAGCTCTGAGTTAGAACTAAATATTTTTGATCACAAGGAAGTTTTTGCTTCCTTAACACTTTGGGGTGTATTTTATGGATTTTGGGCAGCTGATCACAAAAATCACCTTAAAATTTCCTATCACATATCATTCTTTATATTTAACCTATTTTTGTGATTTCCTGTCATATTTTAAGTCTACTTTAACCACACAAAACCATGACGTGCAACATGTCATTAAAAATTAATTTTCTTCATTCTCATTTCTACTTTTTCCCTTCTGATCTTGGTGCAGTCAGTGACGAACGCAGTTGAAAGGTTTCATCAGGGCATTGCGTCCGTGGAAAAGTGGTGTCAGGGCAACCGGAATCCATCAATGCTGGCTGACTATTGTTGGACACTGACTTGAGAGATATTTTACGAGCTCCCGTTTTAGTAAAATGGGATTAGCATTTAAGGGATAGTATAGACAGGAGGAACAGAATGGTCACAGTTAACATTCACCATCACAATGTAAGTCAGCCCAGTGACAATTCGATACATTGGAAGAACTGAGGGAAGGTTTGTCACAGACTGTTCCAGATTCGATACATTTACAAAGACACTGAGATTTTGCAAAGGAGAAACATGCTGGAGAAAAGACAGTTCTTTGAAGCAGCTCTCGTGGCCAACCATTTTTGTGGAATTCAGAGCAAAGCATTCTCTGTGAATGACTGGGCTTTTTCGATGGATTGACCTGTGCCAGGAGTGTCTTTTTGGGAAGCAAAGTGCTTCATTTTGATTGTGATTGTGGAGGTCACTTGGAGAGACTGCTTCATTTTAAATGTGACTAGCAGTGAAGGTACTTGGAGAGGTAGGGTCTTGGAAGCTTTGGGAAGGCTGCCCAGTTTGAGTCTTGCCAACAAAAGGACCAGGGGAGTGAATATTTCTTCAAAGGCAATGCAAGAAGAATTCATGAGTCTGTAGCAGCGACAACTCCAGTCTTTGCATCAGTTCATCATTAATTCCTGAGCATCAAATTTCAAAGGCCTACACTTCAACACTGAATTTGAAAGACTGATCTTTGAAGTAACTTTCTAGATTTTGTCCTGGACTGTAATGGTTTGGGTATATCTCACACACACACACACACACACACACACACACACACACACACACACACACACACACACACACACACACACACACACACACACACACACACACACACACACACACACCTATACACTACACACCTGCGCATAGCTGGATATAGATTTGGTGTTAAGGATAGTTTAAAAGTTAAGACTATAAGCTTAAGAGTTAGAAATAAAATTAGTGTTTCAAAATTAAACACTGTCTGGTTCATTGTCTATTGCTGCTCGTAACGTGTGGTTTGTATGGAGACCTATAAGAGAAGCGGAATGTTCGAGATTCAGGAGATACAGGAGGAATGGATGAGGCTGAGGACATGCTATCTGTTTAGGAATAGTTGGGGCTTCAACCTTACTTAGGGGGAGGGGTTTAGAATTTATCTTGGGTTTTTTTCCCCCTTTTTTGTTAGGTTCTATTGTTTCATTATGTTTGTGCTATTGTACTTCTGTATTTCTACATATGATGATTATGTAACTTTTTTTTACTGATTCTTGTAACACATACAATTATATTCAATTTTTTCTAGTGAATAAATATTAATAAAAATATTTAAAAAATAAAAAAACGAAAGGAATAGTTGGGGGAGTTGAACTGGTTTGTTACAGCATGTTCAACCTTAGACTCATAAGGTAGGTGTTCAGCGAAGCTTGTTTATGAATTGAGTAGTTACATAATCAGGCCTCGTTATGAGTCTCATACATGCTCCATTATATTATATAATATGTTCTTTTGTAATTGTAATTGTAATTGTAAAACAATTAAATTAGGGCTGATGGACCTGATAAACCATTGGGCGTAAGTGAAAATTATATCTTATTCTTGGGTCATTCTTTTATTGAGTATACAATATTTATTACAAAGAACCACTGCAAAAACCATGGAGCAGTCAAATGAGAGACATCAGAATGAATTAATTGCTGTTATTTATAGTGTTATTATCACTTTCAGGAAAGGGTATTAATACACGAAAACATTTTTACAGTTTTAGCTAAGAGGCAGTAGACAGCTAATTTCAAGTTATGTGTGACTGGCCACATCAATACACCTTTATATACCAATTTTATATCCAATTAACACTAGATCAGTATCTAGTGAGTCCCAGCTCCTGTGTGAAAACATGCCATATGAATGGAAGGTCAGGCCATTACTAGGCTAAACTGCAACTTGCTTCACCCACCCCCGCACCACGAGTCAACATGATGATAACTCGTCCTGTAAAATAACACTGGACAACAATTTTTTTCAAAAAGTTGGTTTCCTGAAAAAAAAAATTGGGGATTACGGCAGACAACTTCAAGATGAACACAAAGATAATTTCAGATTTGCTGTATCTCACAGGAAGTTGGAGAAACGTTAAATGATCCTTTTATTGAAGTTAGCATGTTTAATTGCAGAATGATCCTGACACATTGAGCTAGTTCGACTGACCTAAAAATGTTTTGCCGCTGATTTTCATTTGTACTCAGCATCTGATGCCTCTCCTGACACTGTCCAACAATAGTTGGTCAGCATTGACAGATTTCAGTTGCCCTGCAATGTCCTGGTGAAACCCTTCACCATGTTCATCACTGACAAGTTCAGCAGGGAATAAGTCTAAGTGTGAATGCAGGAAATGAATTTTCAATGACGTGTTGCACTTCAGGGTTTTGTATGCTTGAAGTAGACTTAAAATATGACAGGAAATCACAAGAGTAGGTTATATTTAAAAAATGATACGTGATAAGAACATTTTAAGGTTTTTTTTGGATTAGGAGCCCAAAATCCATAAAATACACCAAAAGTAGTCAAGAAGCAAAATCTTTGTTGTCCAGTCTAACTTGACTTACTGAGTGAGAAGTCCCAGAATGTGATTGACACCTGCTGGAACTTCAGCTCAGGAAGCAGACAGAGAGTAGAAAGTTCATGCAGCAACCTGTTTAAGTAAGATTACTGGAGGTCAAATCAAAAGAAATAACAAGGGAACATTTAATTTTTTTACATTTCTAATGATACAGCACTTTAGAAGGCCCTTCCCATAAAACCTATGCCACCCAATTAACCTACCAACCCCATATGTTTTTGGAGGGTGGGAGGAAACCAGAGTGACCAGAGAAAACCCACGCAGACACGGGGAGAATGGAAGAACTCCTTACAGACAGTGGTGAATTTGATCCTGGGTCTTTGGTTCAGTGATATCATTGTGCTAGCCATGTTACTCATGAATAAAAATCAGGAGAGAGAGTGTACAAGAGTGCGATCCTGGACTGTTCACACCTTATTGAGATCATAAAGGTCTCAATAAAGGATCTCAACCAGAAACATTGTCTGATCAATTCTACCCATGGTCTCTCTCTGACTCGCTCAGTTCCCCCAGCAGCTCATGGTTTGCTGAAATAAGGATATAAACTCTCTGTCTTCTTCTCCTGCACCCTCTGTGTTGGTCTTTATATCATAATTTCCATCCCTGAAATAGGCTATTTGCAAAGACCAGTCCCTGGCCAATTATTGTTTAAAAAATATTTCCTTTTCTCTTCGTATTAATTACTTCAAATATTAAAAAAAAACCCTTCATGCTTCAGGTAATTATATTCTTAATAATTTTCCCTGGGAGTTGGATCAAAGCCATTAAATTATGAAAGGCCTCCTTTTTCAGTCACTCTTCAGGTTTAAGTAGATCAAATATTAACCAAAATGTTTTTCTTCATGTCAGCTAAAATGCAATTAATTTCACCTTGATGTTGTCAATAAATAATTAAATTACTAAATGACTCCCTTCAAGACCATATCAATAAAAACCAGAAATATTTTTTTCACACACCCTGATTGAAAGGCTCCAGCTTTGCCACATCATCAGATTTCGGTCAGTATCTCAGAGACTTATAACTTTCTAAGTTGACAAAAATAAAGGAGTGGTAAGTAATGCATATTCTCTCCCTTTTGTTGGGCCCTGCTAAACCATGATGGCTATTTACACTGATCCAATTTGCCAGCATTAGATTCATATCCCCCTGCTTTTCTCAGCTTTCAGATTCATTGTCAGAGTATATGACATTCACATACAGCCCTGAGATTCCTTTTTTCCTGTGACCATCTAACTGGTAGTGCAAAAAATAAACTGTACATAGCATGAACATATAAACAATCAAAAGAACTCTAAGCAGATAATGAATGTGAATAAACTGTGCAATACAGGGAGAGCAAAGAAATCAATAACGTGCACAAGTAAGAGTCCTTAAATTAGTCCATGATTGAGTTTGTCGTTGAAGAGTCTGATGGGTAGCATCTGTTCCTGAACTTGGTGATGTGAGTTTTATTGCACCTATACCTCCTTCCTGATGGCAGCAGTGAGAACAGAGCGTGTGCTGGGTGGTGAGGGTCTTTGATGATTGCTGCTGCCCTCTGATGTCAGCGTTCCCTGTAGATATACTGAATAGTAGGGAGAGTTTTGCCTGTAATGTCCTCGGCTGTGTCCACTACCTTTTTGAGGCCTTTATGCTCAGAGTTATTGGTGCTCCCATACTCAACTGTGATGTGGCCGGTCAGCACACGTTCCACCACATATCTGTAGCAGTTTGCCAGAGTTTCTGATGATATACCAAACCTCCGCAAACTCCTAAGGAAATAGAGGTGCTGATGTGCTTTCTTTATTGGTGTGTTGGGTCCAAGAAAGATCCCAAGAACCTAAATGTGCTCACCCTCTCCACCTCTGATCCCTCAATGATCATTGGATTGTATACCTCTGGTTTTCCTTTCCTGAAGTCAACAATCAGCTCCTTAGTTTTGGTGACATTGAGTGCAAAGTTGTTGTTGGTGCACCATTCAACCAACTTTTCAGTCTTCATTCTGTATGTTGACTCATCCCCTTCCTTTATACAACCCACTACTGTAGTATCGTCGGCAAATTTGCAGATGGTGTTATTGTCTTACCGAACTATACAATCTCATCCAAATTCCTGTTCTAAAGCCTTTTAAAGATTGTAATTGTACCTGTCGCCACAACCATCTCTATCTGCTTCATCCTGATGTTTACTCCTCTCTGAGTTTCAAACAAAGCTTCTTCATCTGGTTTTCCTCACTTTTGACAACAATAGTCTGACAGTCTAAGTAACTCTCACACTCTCTCTTTCTCGCTCTTTCTCTTGCTCTTTCTTTCTCGCTCTCTTTCTCTCTCTCTCTTTCTCGCTCGCTCTCTCTCTCTCTTTCTCTCTCTCGTGGAAGTAAGAGTTTGTCTAATTTATACTGATGCTGATTTAATAAAATTTAAGTAATCCCTGCATGTGCCAGCTGCCCTGTGGAGGAGTGCTGAGACAGTGGCAGAGGCCCAAGGGTGGGCTATGATGTGTGCTGCCTGACAACTACAGCTGAGCTGTTAAATTTCCACAAAAGCATGTGTCCTACAAGAGCTAAAACTGTGAACAATACCCAAGGGGAGGGGGTCACTGTGGTTGGTCCAAAATTTGGTGCAACATGTAGATGGTCATTGCCTAGCTTCATGCTGATGGATAATGCATGCCACCCAGGATGAGACTGTTTTGAGACTGGTTAATTTCAGATAGCAATTGGATACGCAGACCCATGTATTTGTCTGTTCAGTGAGCTCCTTGATCCTCCCACAGGCCTGTGTATTGAATAAAGGGAATTGGTTAAAGAAGAAGAGTCTGAGTCCTTCATTCCTCAAGGGAGTATATAGCTGATTGAGATCGCACCCCAGAACCTGGACGAAGTATCGATATTGATCTGCCACAAGCTTGGCCAGCCAGCCAGGAGTCCAATCTCTCAGCAGGATTGTGGAAGGTGACTGACGGACTGCGGGGTTGCTCCGGTAGATAACTGGCCAAATTAGGATAAGATAAGCAGACACCATTTTCATAAAAGTATGTGAAGGAGGCTCCACGTGGTCTGGCAGCTCTGGGTGTGACCTTGGACTCTTGTGGATGAGTGTAGAATTTGAGGATTTATAAATTAGACATCGAGTTGAGGAATGAATGGCTGAGAGACAAATTAAGATTTAAGGGGTTTTAAGTGTTGAAAATGGTATAGAGCTGTGGTTTTCAAACTTTTTCTTTCCATTCACATATCACCTTATGCCATAAGTAATCCATATGCCGTAGGTAAGTGAGTGGAAAAAAAACGTTTGAAAACCACTGTTTTAATCGTATCCAATTGACTCGTTATGTGCACAGTTTCATAATTCCAATGAAATGGGCCAATGACAATTTTTCAATTGGATCTAGAGCAGTGATTCTCAACCTTCCCTTTCCACTCACATACCATCTTAAGCCATCCCTTACTAATCACAGAGCACCGATGGCATAGGGATAAGGCTAGTTTAGTAGCAGTCACAGCCCACTAATGGCGGCCTACAGCTCACATTGAGGCAGGCTCAGCCCACAAATGGCAGCCTGCAGCTCACGATGGCGCCGGAACAGGACAGCTCCCTGATATGTGAGTGGAAAGAAAAAGGTTGAAAACCACTGATATGGACAATAAGAGAAAATAATTTTATAAGAGAATTAGGTGAATTGTGAGCTGTGGTCTGCTGCAGTGGGGTGTAAACTGCCATTCGTGGGCTGTGCCTGCCTCATCATGGGCTGTAGGTTGCCATTCGTGGGCTGTGCCTGCCTCATCGTGAGCTGTAGGCTGCCATTTGTGGGCTGTGCCTGCCTCATCGTGAGCTGTAGGCCGCCATTCGTGGGCTGTGCCTGCCTAATCGTGAGCTGTAGGCTGCCATTTGTGGGCTGTGCCTGCCTCATCGTGAGCTGTAGGCCGCCATTCGTGGGCTGTGTCTGCCTCATCATGAGCTGTAGGCTGCCATTCGTTGGTTGTGCCTGCCTCATCGTGAGCTGTAGGTGTGTGGTGGTACACCACCGACCTACTTCAGGGGGCAACCTCTGTACCTGCAGGAGTGTAAGGGGACAGGACAACACCTGGCCTGCTGTCAATCAGTCGGCCTGAATGGATCAAGTCCCACCCGGTCAGGTGTCCCGAGGTCTCACTCAGAGTTGCTGCAGCCACAGTCAGCCTGGCTCTGTGGAAGTCTTTGTGGATTAAAGCCTGTTGTACAGTCTTTATCTTTGTGTGTGTCTGATTCCGGCTAACAGTGCACCACAGTAGGCTGCCATTTGTGGGCTGTGTCTGCCTCATCGTGAGCTGTAGGCCGCCATTCGTGGGCTGTGCCTGCCTCATCGTAGGCCGCCATTTGTGGACTGGGCCTGCCTCATCGTAAGCTGTAGGCCGCCATTAGTGGGCTGTGCCTGCTACTAAACTAGCCTTAGAAAAGAGGCGAACTGTGAGCTACATAGAAAATGCGAGTGAGTAGACATCCTCCCCAGAACTGTGCACCACTGAAATAACCTTGGGGAAAAAAAAATAGAAGTGGGAAACAGAAAGTGGAAAGTAAAATAAAAAAAAACACACACAGAAAAAGAAAGGGTTCAGGGGAATTTTAGGGGTGAATTAAATTTCTGGGAGCCATGCAGAGAGGGTAAGGGCTGATAACTTGTGTACATAATCTAAGCTCCTGAGAAGCAAGTCTGTGCCACAAAGCCTTGTAAAATAATTGGTGTTGAAA
This sequence comes from Narcine bancroftii, assembly GCF_036971445.1. Taxonomy (NCBI): domain Eukaryota; kingdom Metazoa; phylum Chordata; class Chondrichthyes; order Torpediniformes; family Narcinidae; genus Narcine; species Narcine bancroftii. The sequence goes on along the minus strand of NC_091472.1, from coordinate 169,732,652 downwards.
GAGTCCAGGGAAAGACAGAACTGATAACCCCTGCCGAGTACATGAAGAGCTTGTTCCAGATAGACTATGGCTAGACAATGAATAAGTGGAAGAAACGGACAAAGAGAGATCCAAAACCTTGGCCAGAGAACGGAACATTCAGCCTGATAGATAACCAGTGTGTCGACTCCATCCTCTGCCACAAGGAAGCTAACGCCAGAATAGGAGAGAAAGACACACAGAGCACACCTGAATCAGTGGAAGAGTGAATCCCAGTGTGTACGAGGAATATAGATGGGGTACATAGCTACCAATCCAGATGATGGAATACTCATAAACCACGAGGAGAAACAAATGCCATCATCTCCCTTGACCCCTGCCTCCACAGTGGATCCAGAGCAACCACCACCACCCTACACTGTGCCAGTACCATCGGACATACTGGGCGCAACTTCGGGGCTAGGAGAGCAGGCATTGAGGACTGGTCAAGTCAATCCACCAGCAGAATGAATGTATATGAGGGAAGCCAAAGTGAGAGGAAGTACAGAAAGTAGAAGGACAGCCAGGCATGTCCCAGTTGAGACCCACAAACAGAGCAAGAGCAGCTGAAATGAGAATCAACACCTCCCATTCAGGAGAATGAAGTGAGAAGAACAGTCCAGTGCACAAGATGACAGTGGCGTCTGATTGTCCCTGAGAGGCAACGATGTCAGTGCTACCAGGGAGCTGCTTGAGGAGCTGGAGGAAGAAATTGAGCAAGAGGCTCTGGGAAGAGACAGGCCCAGAAAAGGAGGGAGAGAAGGAACAGAAAGTCATAAGGTGGTGCTGGAACAGGACAGATCATAAGCAGGTATATAGTAAATCTTAAGCCATTGAAGAGATAGTCCAATAGTCAGACAGATGAGACTCTCTTCATAAAGTGATGAGGACCCAATGGAAGGGTGGAAATACGAGAGCAGGTGCGAACGTGAGTGGATTTAAGAATTAACCTCAAAGCTGGTCAACAGACCCGTATATACCTCAGTTGTGGAGCAGAGAGGTTGCAGTGGGGAGCAAGTGTACCCGGAGAGACTCATGAATCAAAGAGAAATGACACTGTGACAGAGATCCTGAAGAAGGATGAAGGAGTCTGAGAGATACACACCTTCATTGTTGTTTTACCCAGTGCTTACTGAGGAGTGCAAGGGGGAAAACTGCAGGTAGTACCACAAGCTCCAGGACCAAGCCTGAAACAGTGCAAACCTTGGTCCTACACCGATCTAGAAAACCCAGTGAAAGGATTTCCACAATCAGCAGAGGGGGATGGACCTTGGACAGTGTGGTGGTACACCACTAGCCTACTGCAGGGGGTGACCTCTGTAACTGCAGAAGAGCACGGGAGGACAAGGCAACACCCGGTCAGCTGTCAATCACCCTCCGGGATATAAGCTAGATCCATCCCTTCGAAGACCGTCTCAGAGCTTGCAACAGCATTCTCACAGCCAGCTCTGTGGAAGTTTATGTTGAATAAAGCCTGTAGAACAGTCTTTACGTTTTGTGTGTTTGCTTCTGTTCGATAGTGCACCACAGACAGCAAAATTTGGTCACGTACCTGCCATCTGATGCTGTGTATTGGTGACATTAAGCAGTTGCTCGCTAAATGTGGAGGTCTTCAAGCTAAGAAAATATTTGAGGAAGGAGGTCTGCAGCAAGCCATGGGAACCAAAATAAATCAGAGGGAGAACCATTCAACAAACATCAAAGTGACTTGTGGGTAGCTTTGAGAAAAGTTTCCACACAAACCTGGCTGAAGCCACAGACACTGAGATGAAAGAAGGTGAGGATGTTCACGACTTAATTGACAGAATGCAAAAAGCATGGTTAACCAACATGGGAGAACCATTTGATGCAAGCGAAGGTTCCCAGTCTACGTTCTTCCACACAGTTAAGAAAGCATTGCCACAGCTGGTACAAAAGGCCCTTGGTGAGGTTGTTGGCCTCGATTCTGAAAGCTGGGAGAAAAAGCGCACCCGTAACGCACATCATCTGAGGCATGTAAAGTAGCAGCAAAATCTCAGGAGACCCAGAATAAAGGGTTGAAAAAAAGCTATTAATGCTGCAGATGGCAGAAGAGGAAAGGAAGGTGAATGAAAAGAAAACAACGGTGCAAGCTGCCGTGGTAACACCTGTACCTCAGCAGGACCCACGCTCTTCAACACTCTCACTAACTCACTCTCTAATTTTCTCACTCTTTCTAACTCTCTCAATCTCTTTCTCTAATTCTACCTGCAACATTAATTTTCTTTGCAACACTCTAATTCTCCCTGTAACTCTCATTACAGTTCTCCTGTTTCTCTGAACTAAACAGCTATTTGGAGTGAAGGCACTTAGAGATGTTGTTTCTGAGTGTGACAAAATTTTAAAAATTCTTTCACATGATATGAAAGTCACAATATTGAGGATTAATTCTGAATAATTAGTGGAAGCTGTTGGAGGTTCTGGATCAATACAAAGGTTTTAAAAAAATCCCCTCTGGCAATAATACTGCAATTCAATCCTTCAGAATAAAACCAAACGATTAAAATAATATCTTCAGGTAATACTGATAAATTGTGTGACACTGTACTGATACACTTTTCTGGATGGTAAGTTACAGGGGTCAGATCATTTCTTTGATTTTGTTGTTGGGTTCCCATTATGTATCAAATTATACAGCGGTCAGCAATAAATGTCCCCATCTATTGAGTCTCTTCCAGAAGGAGGAAGGCTATCTTTCCTGAGAGAATTTACATTGGTAGGTGCAGCAGGTGAAGTGGGAACAGTGAATGTGGTAGGAGAGAAAAATAATGTCCAAGGAGTCAAGGTGGCTGGATTTCAGAAACCTAAAGGAGTACAATGGAAGAGTCCGAACTGTTTCAATACTCCAGTTAATCTGGGACAGAGATAACTTTGACAAACAGGAACATTATGCAGTAAAATCCCTGGTATCCAGGATCTATGGGGATTGGTAGATGCAGGATAAGTGAATTTTCTCGTTGCTTGACATCGTGTATTGTGTGATTGGAAAATTAATGGCAAGCCGTGGAAATTTTAAACTTCGTTATTTTTTACCTATTTATTTTACGTGACTATTTTTGCCAGTTGCTTTGTGCTGCTGGTTGCTTGGATTCCGGATAATAGGGATTTTGCTGTCTTCATTGTTGTTTGCTTTTGTCATGTTTTGGGATGTGATCAAACAGCTCTGATGCCGCTACCAATCCCTTGACATCCCTTTCCTTGTGGAATTCACCGAGAGGGCTTTTAACCCTATTCCTTCTCAGGCTGGTGAGACAGGTTGAAGAGAGCCTGAATCTTAGCAAAAGAGAACAACCAAAGGGCAAAATAGAGCCGAAAAGAAATAGTTGATATGAAATGTGGTATCCAGGTTCTCTTTTGCACTGGGTTCACTGTTCGAGCATGACACAATGATGAAAGTCCAGAGGTGTTGTTCCTGCTGCTAAGACATGGAAAAATTGTCACTGAGTTGGAATAGCTGCCTTTAACTCATAGTTCAAGGTCAACTACTCATAGAATGAATATTTATTACCCTTTTGTAACATTGTATCAAATATTGACCACACCCTTAAGCAACTTTATCAATGAGAATGTTCTTAAAATAACTAGCTCGTCCCAGAACCACACAGACTTTAAAGATCCCTGGTTTGTATTCAGGGTTGGTGCCAGACTATTTTGTGCCCTAGACAAAAGCACGACTTGCAGCCCCCCCAAAAAAATTGTCAACCTTGATTTTCAAAAACAGATATTTTGTAGAAAAATGAAAAGCACAAAACTTGAAACTGCCAACTTTGTTTTAAATTGCAAGAATAAATAAAACACCAATCTTTCTCAAATACAAAAGAAAATATTTTGGCATACCTGCACCAAGGCCAACAGAAAATTAAAACCTTTTACTTCACACATCTTTTCAGTGATAAAATGGAGAACTTGCTCTCAGATGGGTTAGTTTAATCAATTAGCAAAACATGCTAATGGGAAAAGAAATGAGGAGGGGAGGTGATGCTGTTAAAATGAAGTGAAGAGAGTGGGAAGGGACCTGATTTGAGCAGAAACTTTGCTGCCAAGTATTTGGGCTGAATACCCCCTATCTTTGCTGGAACTTCAATGTAATTCAAGAAGGCTAGAAGTGGTATACCACTGAACCCAGATCCAGATCTCCAGCTTATCTCAGATACGTTAATAGAGAGTTGTTGAGACAGAATAATATCTCATTGAATCATCCACCCAGGGTTCGGCTTTGAACAGGAACTCTGGTTGGGGTGTAGGTGGGGTGGGAAGTGGGGAGGGGGGAGCAGGGGTGGGAGGAGCAGGAACAAGGGGTGGGGGTGACAGGGGAGTGGGGAATGGGGACCTTGGAAGGATGGAGTGGGGACTGGGGAGGTGGGAGGGAAAGCAGAGACAGGGGGTGGAAGCAGGGAGAGGGGTACAGGGACCAGGGAGAGAAGGGGGGTATGGGGACCTGGGAGGAAGGGGTGGGGGAATGGAGACCTGGGTGGGGGAGGGAGAGTGGGGACCTGGGGGTGGGGAAGAGAGAGCGTGGACCTGGTGGGTGGAGAGTGGGGACCTGGGGGCAGACAGAATGGGGACCAGGGAGGGGGTTGGGAGCATGGAATGGGGGGGAGCAGAAACCGGGGGGGGGGGACACGAGCTGGGCTCCAGCGACCCAGCAGCAACCCAATGGGGCCATGGGTGAGTGAGGGCACTTGGGCCCCCCAACCCCTCCCTCCGGGAGCCACTACTAGACAACGCTTTAATCACCCTGATCGCTGTGTGTTGGTCGGCCACTCCATGAACATTGCCTGGGCCAAGGAATGGAGCAAGCATGCGTCCAAGTGCAAGAGGCAATTTCAAACCAGAGTCGGTCTCTGGCAGTGAAACTGTAGCAAAGGTATTGGGCATGGAATGTGAGGGAATCACCTGGCCCCAAAAACACTGAATTGCTACATATGTGCTCAATGCGGAAACATACGGATTCCAAGAACCCTCAAAGTCCAAAGCCGAACTGACAAGCCTAAAACCGGACATCTGGATACCCTTACTGCGCCCCTCTGTGGTCTGAATTCTAGGCAGCTACCTAGTCCATCTAATGGTAGCGCCAGGCCCTGTTTGTATTGTATGGTCTGCATTAAATATCTTGACATCAGTACAGTGGTAAACAAAATTCCGTAAGTTCGATAAGGGTTAGGCCAGGCATTGCCTTACTGCCCACTACTATCCAGTAGTAAGAACATGAGAACAATAGGAGCAGGAGGAGGCCATCCAGCCCATTGAGCCTGCTCCACCGTTCATGGAGAGCATAGCTTTTCTTTTTCAATCTTTTTATTATTATTATAATTTATAAACACATACAGTTCAAAGAGATATAAAAAATACATAGTAAGTAATGAATTAATACAGAGATATTAAACAATAATATTACAGAATAAAAATATATCATAAAAAAAATTTAGATCAGTTTAGGGTGTGAACTATCTCTAAAAAAAATATAATTAATAACAATATATGAAAAAAGAGAAAAAAAAACCCCAAAAAAGAAGAAAAAACAAATCTGAATTAAAAAAACTTTAAAAAAAAACCTACAGATATAGCTAAACCACGCCGATCACTCCGATCTCATCTTACAGCCCAATTATCATACATAATCATAGAAAGAAAACAGAGCCAGATCAACTCACCACAAATGAAAATATTGAATAAATGGTCGCCAGGTTAACTCAAACTTAGAAGGGGATTCATAGACAGAGTTTCTAATTTTCTCTAAATTTAAACATAGTATAGTTTGGGTAAACCATTGGAAAACAGTGGGAGGATTAACCTTTTTCCAATTCAATAGTATAGATCTTCTAGCCATTAGTGTAAGAAAAGCAATCATACGATCCGCAGGAAGAGATAAATAAGTCAAATCTATCATAGGTAATCCAAAAATTGCAGTAATGGGATGTGGTTGTAAATCAATATTCAAAACAGTAGATATAATGGAAAAAATTTCCTTCCAATAATTCTGTAAAGAGGGACAGGACCAAAACATATGTGTAAGGGAAGCTATTTCCAATTGACATTTATCACATATAGGATCGATATGAGAATAAAAGCGATGGAGTTTATCTTTAGACATATGAGCTCTATGAATAACTTTAAACTGTATTAGTGAATGTTTTGCACATAGAGAAGAAGAGTTTACCAGTCGCAGAATTTTATTCCAATTTTCATTGGAAATATGAAGATTGAGTTCTCTTTCCCAATCATTTTTAAACTTTTCAAAAGTCCCAGAATTTATTTTTGTAATTATATTATATAATTTAGATATCACACCTTTTGGAGGGAATTTTGAATATAGTATATCCTCTAAAACAGTCGTAGTCTCCCGATTGGGAAAAGAGGGTAAAGTCGAAACTAAGAAACTCCTAATCTGCAAATATCGAAAGAAATGAGATCGAGGTAAATCATATTTCATGGATAATTGTTCAAATGACATGAAAGAGTTATCCAAGAATAAATCCGAAAAGCATGTTATACCTTTAACTTTCCAGAGTAAATAAGCTTGATCAATTAGAGAGGGATGAAAAAGGAAATTTAGTACAATAGGAGTTTCCAAGATAAAATGAGTTAGGCCAAAAAATCTCCGGAATTGAAACCATATACGTAGTGTATGTTTAGCCATTGGATTATCAATTTGTTTATATAATTTAGTAAGAGTAAAAGGGAGAGCAGCTCCCAAAATAGAGCTAATTGAAAAACTTTGTATCAGTTTAATTTCTAAATTTACCCAATGGGGATTTAGAGATAATTCTGAATAATTCAACCAATACCTTAAGTAACTAATATTAATTGCCCAGTAATAAATTCTAAAGTTGGGTAATGCCAACCCTCCCTCTAGTTTAGATTTCTGTAAATATTTTTTCCCCAATCTAGGATTCTTGTTTTGCCAGATATATGAGGACAATTTAGAATCGACCTTATCAAAAAAAGATTTAGGAACAAAAATAGGTATAGCTTGGAATATATATAAAAATTTAGGTAAGATCATCATCTTAATAGCATTAATTCGGCCTATCATGGATAGGGATAATGGTGACCAATTGGTAAGTAAACTGCCGATCAGGTCCAATAGAGGGAAAAAAATTAGTCCTAAACAAATCTTTATGTTTTTTAGTAATCTTAATCCCTAAATATATAAAATGGTCTCTAGCTATTTTAAAAGGCAAACTATCATAAATAGGAACCCATCCATTAAAAGGGAATAATTCACTTTTATTTAAGTTCAGTTTATATCCCGAAAAATTACTAAATTGGGCTAATAAAGATAAAACTGCAGGAATAGAATTTTCAGGATTGGAAATATATAACAATAAATCATCTGCATATAGTGATACTTTATGAATATCCCTGCAACGAATAATACCAGTAATATTGGGTGCTTCTCTGATAGCAATTGCCAAAGGTTCTAAAGCTGTTAAATAATAAAGGGCTAAGGGGGCACCCTTGCCTGGTGCCCCGAAATAATCGAAAATATGGCGATCTTTGGGTATTAGTAAAAACCGAGGCAACTGGGGAGAGAGCATAGCTGATCTGATGATCGGTGCATCTCCACCTACTGGCCTTTTCCCCATATCCATTAATACCTCTACTTTGTAAAATTTGAACCAACGTTGTCTTAAATCTATTTACTGAGGTAGCCTCCACTGCTTCAATGGGCAGTGAATTCCACAGATTCACCATCCTCTGGACAAAGCAGTTCCTCCTCATCTCTGTCCTGTCTACTTCCCTGAATCTTGAGGATGTGTCCCCTAGTTCTAGTCTTCCCCCACCAATTGAAACAACTTATCTACATCTATCTTATTTCTGTCTTTCATGATTTTATACGTTTCTATAGATCTCCTCTTATTCTTCTAAATTCCAGTGAATACAGTCCGAGACGACTCAATCTTTCCTCATAGGGTCACCCCTTCATCACTGGATTCAACCTGGTGAACCTTCTCTGCACCTCCTCCAAAGCCAGCCCATTCTTCCTCAAGTATGGAGACCAGAACAGTACTCCAATTACAGCATAACATCCCTGCTCTTAAATTCCATCCCTCCAGCAATGAAGGCTAACTTTTATTTTGGGTAAAAGGAAGATATGATCAAAGGTAGCATGTTATTAAGGACTGGTATCTAAAATCTTGGTGTGTTCAATTATTGGCAAAAGTGCAGAGTAAATTTATATTGCTCTTTTGTGGTTAAGTGGATTGTAAAGTTTTACTCATTTTTCTTTTTAAAATTATTTGATTTTCAGTAATAATAAGTTTGTACATTATGGAATGTGCTACAGAAAATAAAAAGATAAAGACAAGCACGAGGAGAATAATCATACATATAAATTCCCAAAGCATTGCCATAATAATTAATTTAAACTCTCCAAACCCCAGGCCCAAAATAAGGATGAAAATTAACAATGATAAAATAAAGTAGCTCACTCTGAAATGGGATAACACAGTGCCGAAGTTCTATAACAATACTGAACCTAGAGATTATGGTAATAGTCCATGAACGGCCCCCATAACATTTGGAATCTAATGTTAGAATCATTAATTGCCGATCTAATTTTTTTCCAAACTTTAACAGGACCTTGCATCCCTTGGCCATTGTGAATGAATAGGTGGGGTATTATATTTCCACTTAATCAAAATAGCACACATGGCCAGCAATGAAGTGAAAGATAAAATACAATATTTAATTGGAATTAATAAGACATTGTCCTCTCCAAGAATTCCAAACAGAGCAACTAAGGAATTTGGTTCTAATTTTAAATGGAGAATTTTTAATGATGGGTTAATGAAATATAAGGCATTCATAAATTATCCCATGGTCAATAACCAAGTAATCATTAAATTGAACTGACAACTTATTTTCCTTTCAGTCCTCCTCTGGTTACCAATGTCAAAGTATCTGTCTTTTTAATCTCCTCTCTTCCCACCAGTTATTCTTTTCCACGCCTCTCTTGTTTTAACTTCTCCACTGCTCCCAGTTTTCTCTCATGATTGGTCCTCTGTACTTTTTCCTCATTTGCCAATGCCTATTTGTATCTGCAATCCATAGCACAATCAGTATTAGTGTATTTTAATGGAATGAAATATCCCAAGGTGCACATTCAGTATTAAATTGACAGCAACTTCAGGGACAAGGTATTGGTCCAGTTGACCAAGTATCAAAGAAGGAGACAGTGAGGAACGTCACAGAAGAATAAAATGAAATGAAAATGATAAGCAATGGTTTCAAGCTTTAGTGTAAACCTGCAGAAGTCAGCTTATCCAATGTCTGGGTGAAGGAAGTCAGGAAGAGTTGGGGTCTAGGGTTGGGGAAAGGCAGAGTGGCAGTCTGGTGTAGGCCAGGCTGCTCTGTACAGTTGAGAAACACAAATACTGCAGATGCTGGAATCTTGAGCAGTTGAAAGAACTGCTGGAGGAATTCAGCTGGTCAGACAGCATCAGCGGGTAGAAATGGGCAGACAACATTTTGGGTTTGGATCCTTTAATGTTGACTGACTATTTCTAGCTATGGATACTTCCTGACCCACTGACTTCCTCTAGTCATTCTTTGTTTCCCCTGAACAGTTTGTTCTTAGTGTCATGGTAGAAATGTATAACTCTCTGTACTGTCCTTGTCTCCATGACCTTTGACTAACCAAAATCCTTCACTCTCCATTTTGAAACGTTGAACTGATCAGGTGTCCACAGCTGTTCAAGAAACAGAGATGGGTATTCATGAACTTGTTTGAAGAGATCTACTTTAAATGCCAAAGTATCTGTATCTACTCTAAAGGACTGGCTCAATCCATTTCCTTACAGGTAGGAAACATTTCCTCACCATCTCCTCCATCCACTTTAAATATCTCAATTACATGTCAACATGAGGTTGGAATATGTTTTAATGATGATGTGGAGAAGGAATGATTATTACTGATTGTATGAGGTTGGAGAGTGTGTTTGTGACAATGTGAGGATCGAAAGTGTAAGTGTCTGTATTAGTGAAAGTGGGAATTGAATCATGTGCTATTGACCGTTCAAGGTTGGAGTACTTTTTAGTGATAAGGGATGTAGTGTCTGTGTCAGTGGTAGTGCGAGGTGGCAATGTCCGTATGTGTAACAGGAGTTAAGTGTGGCAGAGTGAGAGGAAGCATAAGGTTAGAGATTCTATCTTGGTGACATAATGAGATTGAAATGTGGTGTTTTGTTCGTGTGAGGGAGTATCTGTATTAGCAACAATATCTTCAGGGAGTTGGTGAGGATTTAAGATGGGATGTGTTAGAGGCAAATGTAGAATTGGAGTGTTTATTCGGGAGAATATTAAACTGAATATCCTGAATTAATCAGCATGGAGAATAGAAGGCTTTGGCAAATGAGTGATGTTTGTAGTCCTGTGTTAGTGGCAGACTTAACATTTGTAAATGTGATGATTTAAATTTGGAGTGTATGTGAGTGGCAGCGCGAGGCTGGAGTGTGTCAGTGTAGGATTGAGGTTGGAGTGAGGTTGATGTGTGTCAGTGTGGTGTGGGCAATCGGTGGCAGAGTCAGCGTGAAGTGTACACAGTTGAATATGTGAGGCTGGAGTGTATGATCCAGAGGGAGGTAGGATTATGCTCCTGTTATGATGTGTGTATCATTGGTCTTTGGAGAGGAATGAAATATGTTGGCGAAGGTATTGCTCCTGTAGCTCCTCATATTGTGTTTTGGTTGAGCTCCTGGACAGCCCAACAGCAACTCAAATGATTCTTCTCTGCAAGGGCCTTTCCCCCTGAAGACAATTCTTCCAAATATGGGAACATTCAGTCACATGAGCCTGTGTTTAAATACAAGAAAGCTCTTAATCCACAGTCGCCCTTTCACAACATGTGCTGAAAACACAGCACCAATTGAACTCTATCATGAAACTGCATAACCTCTCGGACCTCCACCATGGTACAGTTGTGACCAAAAAGGATCCAAGCCCAAAATGTTGTCTGCCCATTTCTACCCACTGATTGCTCTCTTGCGGATTCACCATAATTTTGCTGGTCTAACTTCTGCCTTTTCCCCCATTGCTTCCTTTTTTGTTAAAACAAAAATATCCTGTTCAGTCAAGTTTTGGGATTCATAACTTGGCCCATCATACCTAATTTTGGTTTTTTGAAGGAATAACCTTTGTTCAAATTTGATTTGAATTTCATGATTGCTGTCAGACTCAGAAAAGGGAATCAAATGCAACTTTATCCTTCATCCACGGTGTGCTGGGTTTCCAGAAGGGGGTGGGGTGTGGGGGGGGGGGGTGGGCGGCGTGTTCACACTTGCCATTGCTGCTGGAATTTCTGCCCTTGGATCCTCTGGTTCTATGATCCATCTTTGGATGGGTTTCCTCCTGAACTTTATGGATTCATAAAGTCATGGATCTTACAGCACTATGTTCATGCAACATTTGAGTATCCTTCTACACGAGGTATCTGCACAAGACTTCCGACATCTTCCATTTTTATTTTGGCAAACCTTGCATCTTGTTAAGATGTTGTTCCTTGATGCTAATGTTTTGTGAGGATGTGGAGTCTTTATTTCACTCTCCTTTATGCTCACATCTTCTTCAATATTTAGTGGTAAAACATGAAAGTCTGCAGGCACTGTGGTTGAAGTAAAAATACAGTGGTGGAGAAACTCAGCAGGACAAAATGTGTATTTTATATAGCAAAAATAAAGATTCATAACCAACATTTCTGGCTTGATCCCTTCATCAAGGTATGAAGGGCTCAAGTATGAAACGTTGGTTAAATATCTTTATCTTTGCTAAATTACACTGCTTGACTTGTTGAGTTTCTCAGCACTGTGTTCATCAACATTAAGCTCCTCATCAGTGGTATCACTTTTGGTCACAGACTTGCTGAGAATGTTAATGTAAAAGGTAAAAGTTCCATTATTGTCACATAATATTACCCTTAGAATGTAACATACATAAGATACTTTAACTCTTGACTACTGTAAGGAAGGCAGAGAGTCACCACTTTGTCCAGGGCCCCTCACAGAAGGCTACAGCACCTGGAGGTCCTGGTCTCCCTTTCAAGTACTGACCAGGCTTGCGCCTGCTTAGCTTCTGAGATCAGACAATCCCTGGTGTATTCAGGCTGTTAGGCTTCATCAACTGCATACGCTCCCCTTACATTTGATTTCCCAAAGTGCAACATCATCCTTGTCTGGATTAATTTGCCATTTCTCTGCCCATAATCTGTAAATCATCTTTTTTTCTCTTAGACTTTGATAACTCTTTACACTCTGCACAGCTCCACTAATGTGACACCCTTCTGACGCACTTCCTCCAGCTCCCACCTCCTTCTCTTCTGCCCCCTATTGGAAAGGTATCCTTCTTGCATGGCCCCATCCCATCGCAGCTTCTTTTTCTCTTTTACCCTCCCATCTCCTTCCCCTCGCTATGTCCAGCTTTTCATTCAGGCATATGCATGATCTTTGACACTCTTGATGAAGGGGTCAGGCCTGAAATATCAACTGTCTTTTACTTCCTGTGAATGCTGTGCGACCTGCTGAGTTTCTCCAGCACTTTTGTGCGTGGCATTGGAGCCCAGCATCTGCAGATTTTCTTGTTTACATCAACCTTAGTGTAATCTGCAGAAAAACTCAAACCCCCATCTACTTTTTTATCCAAGTCGTGCATATGCATGATCGATCATGTCTAGTAACTTGTGTGTGATAACAAAGAAAGCAGCTATTCTTTTCACACAATGCAGCAATGAATTTGTCAAATTAAGACAGCATTATGGTTTTCTGGTCATAGTTTAATGTGCCTAAGTGGTGGTTTAATCACTGTGTGACAATGGGAATTGGTGTTGGTGAGAGTGCGAGAACTATATTAGTGAAGGTGTGAACTTGAGGACTATATTGGTAACATCTTGGTGTTGTTTGCATGTGTATGCACGTGTACGATGTGTGTATGTGTGTGTGTGTGTCAGTGACAATGTTATACCATTGAAAGAATTACAAGCAGTTTTATAATATCTTTCACTTCCAGAGATTGTCTAAAATTCCTTTCCAGTTATTGAATTATCATTTTTTAAAGATTAATATTACAAATTGCATAAAACCCCATAGACAGTAAAATTAATTATTTGCTCGTGACTTTTGAGGGATGTATATTGCAAATTAATTATATGAGCTTTTTGAATTGGTGCTGGTGCTGTGGGATATCTGTGACATGCATCAGAAGGCAGACTGGAATCTGTTTAACATTTTCACATGAAATATATTCCTTCTTGTGGTGGTGCACCAGCAGACTACTGCAGGGGGCAACTTCGGTACCTGCAGGAGTGTAAGGGGACAGGACAACACCTGGCTGGCTGTCAATCAGTCGACCTGAATGGATCAAGCCCCACTAGGTTGGGTGTCATTCACCCTCCAGGATATAAGCCTGCGCTGGCCTCCCGAGGCCTCACTCAGAGTTACTGCAGCAACAGCCAGCCTGGCTCTGTGGAAGTCTTTGTGGATTAAAGCCTGTTGTACAGTCTTTACCTTGTGTGTGTCTGATTCTGGCTAACAGCGCACCACACTTCCAACAATAGATCTCTCCCTCGGCAGGATTCCGTGACATTGTGAGTTCAGGTGATGTGTTGGTCTTGGTGAGTGGGTGGAGCAATAGTGTTACGAGGGTGTAACCAAGGTTTTGGGACTGAGTTTTGAAACCAAAACCAATTAATTCTGATGATATAGCTACCAGCAGAGCTACTGCTCACGCCTGTGCTAATGTAGAGCTGGCCAACAATTGAAAGTGCCTGTAATACGTTACTGATGTCTCTCCATTTCTTGATGTCACACTTTGGGAATGATGTAATTGCTTTCAAACGGGTGAATTGAAATGAGTAAGAATGAGGAACTTCAGTGAGGTGGTTAGACTGGAGAAGGCAGGATGTTATTCTTTAAACAGTGGAGTTATCTGATGGAGGTATTTAACCATGAAGGGTATGGAGAGGATCTACTCTTGTTGAAGAAGAATCAGTTAGGAAAGGCCATGAAAAAAAAGTTCAGCAAAGAAACAACAAGTGACAGGAGAAGATTTTGTTACACAGAATGTGCTGAGGGTGTGGAGTGGATAGGCGGGGTAATAGGGCAGACCCGATTGTACTGTTTGAGTGGGAGCTAAAAAGAAAGAACTTGCTCATGAGGGAGAGTGGAGGATAGGTCTCACTCGTTACTTAGTCGAGTCAAGATGGATTCGATGGGCTAAGTGGATTCTGTGCTGCATTTGTCTAAGATTCTGTGATTAAAATTTATTATTTAAAAGAATTAGCAGATTCCTTAAAGATTTAAAAAATAATTTTCCTAATACTCAATTAATATAAATCCTTCTAACATGTATATAAACAATGTAAGTGTTGGTGAAAATTACTGAATTGCTATGCAACAGAATCAGTAAACTTTAAATGCTAAGGTGAATAAATAAAGATATGAATTTTGAATTGTGACGTGTGAAGAACAAGTCACCTTCACAAAATTTTGTAGCCTTGTGTGGCATTTAGTTTATTCATCTGGGAAACTATCATGGCTGGAGATGCAGGGAATAATATGGGGCCTCAGGTTCTGTGATATTGGTGAGGAACTCAACCAGGCAAGGTGCCAACATCCTTTCTAAAAATACTTCCCAGGGCTTGAGGTATGAGCCTACTCGGGAGTTCAAAATGGTGCTGGTGTGAGAAGTGTGAATAGCCAGTGACTTTGGATGCCTGATTTTGTGAGGTCATCCATTTTGAAAGATCTACTGCCATTCTGTGAAGCAGTTCATCACCCAGAAGAGCGTGTGATGTACTCTGCCGTAAGTACATGCATGTAGACTAGCAGTAGCAACTCATCAGCATTCCATCTTGTCAGCAAATGCAAATTGTATCTGCATGGATTTTAAATACTGTTCCATTATTTTTCATGAGCCATATGCTTCAATTGTCCACATTGCAGAAGTACTGAAGTTAAAAACCTTGAAATTGCATTACAGGGCATGGATCTAATTTAATCTTAAACATCCTTGATAAAGACTGAAAAATATTCTGCCAGTATCCTCCTAATTTAGGACATTCCCAAAACTTATAAATCAATGAGGCTTCAAACATTTTACACTTTTCATAAAATGGATCAACCCTTTAACTGCCCTGTTTGGTTTTTCGCGTGAACCGGATCTAGCTTTCAGCAAATTGATTGCCAGATGCGCATTTTTAATGAAATAGAAAGTTGAACTCTCACCGACTCATCCACAGTGGCTACATGATGTAATGATATATTTAAGTTTCGAGAAAATTAGGTCTAATATTAAAGATAAAAAGTTCCAGCTTGAAAAGGTATGGGGCCCATTTATAGAATACTATCGTAATTGGCAGTTTTAGGTGATTTGGGTGTTCAGGTGTTGATCTCTCTGTCTTCTGGAGGTCACGACTTGATCCATCTTTGTATTTTCCTTGTAACCTTGATTAGAGGAAGGGGTTAGATTAGTTTTAGTTTTTTTCCTTTTTGATAAATGGATTTATGGGATTTAATTATGATTATTCTAGATAACCATATAACCACTTACAGCACAGAACAAGCCAGTTCGGCCCTACTAGTCCATGCTGTAACAAATCCCCACCCTCCTCGTCCCACTGACCAGCACCCGGTCCATACCCCTCCAGTCCTCTCCTCTCCAGTCTTTCCTTAAATGTAACCAATGATCCCGCCTCAACTACGTCTGCCGGAAGCTCATTCCACATCCCTACCACCGATATCTTTTTTTGATAAAGAGGTTCGTTATAATATTATTTAACTGATTTTTATGCATCATAATTTTAACAAACGATCGCATTTAAAAATTAGGGCTGAAATTTAAAATTTGTAGGATTGTGCATTTACTTTAATTATATGCTATGTATATGTGATCATTGCTTTGCTATATTAATAACTTATTTATGGATCATTTATGTGAAATACAAAACATATTTTAAAAAGAAATAAATTGCATGACATAGTCAATATGGGACTGGAATGTCGGTGGCCATGTGACTTGTGACACTTGAATTAGAACATGAGTCAGTTGCAGAATAGTGTCCCAGCAGCCAACTTGTCATCAAATGTTAGACACCAGGCTAAGAATCTTAAGCAGTTTTCTGTCAGATTAATAAATATAGTTGGACTAATTTGAGTTGGGTTATTAATGTGTAATAATTATTGGGGAGGGTATAGTTTATTTAGATTACTGATACTGTATTGTAATTTTATTATTTTATTCTTAATTTTTTTTAATGTAATCCTATATGTTATTCATGTTATAAAATCTTAAATTAAAAAAAGGTTAATAAATATATACACTCAATAGTCTACAACGTGCAGAGTAAACCCTTCAATGATGTTGCTCTTGTTTTCTCGTGTACTAAGTTGAATAACCTATAGATCACATTATGGCTACAAAACTATGTGAACGAAGGCTGATCACACGGCTTGATTACACAAAATTTGTGTCGTTGTTTATTTGTCTTCATGTTTTTTTATTCGTTTATTTTTACGGATTCAGTAGAGGTGATGCTGGTTAATTGCATGTTCATTGCCAAGGATTTTTTTTAAATACAGCTTAATTAGATTTATCAGGAAGATTAAAATGTTCAACCGTTGAAATCTACAGCTCTCAGTCAGACATGTTAGACTTCAAACCAGGGAATTCCAGAATGATTACAGCATAGAAGGAGGCCATTTGGACCATCAAGACCATATTTATTTTACAGAAGGGTAATTAAGGCAGAGCCCTTCCTCACCTCTCCCAATAGCAATGCAAGTTCCTTCTTTCCACCTCCCTTTCAAATGCTACAATTGAATCTGCCCTGCCCACTTCTCCTGGCTCTGCATTATCAATCCTAACCATACACTGTACATAAAAAAAAATCCTCTCATCACTTTCGGTTGGTTTGTTAATCACCCTCATTCTTTTTCCCTCAGATGATGGAAGAATTTCTTTCAATCTAATTCGCGCAGAAGGGTCTGATTACTCATGGACATAATCTTGTAGGCTTGACTGCTTCTGGTTTTTCTTCTGGATTAGTTTGAATCTGTCAAGGTTGGTTGCTCTGTTCAAACTACGTAAAAAACCCCAGTATCCGGCACTTAAGGGGATAGCTAGATGCTGGATAAGTGAATTTGCCAGTTACTTGAGATTGCGTGTTGTGTGATTCATGAACTGACCACTAGGGGGTGCCAATTTTAAACTATTGTCTTTTTTTACCTATTTATTTTCCGCAATATTTTTTGTCGATTGCTTGAATTCCAAATAACGGGGAGTTTACTGTACATTTTTTTGTTTCTGTCACACTGTTTTATTAACGCCAGATTAACAGAGCCGTAGAGTCCAACAGCATGGACACTGGATATTCAGCCCAACAAGTGGGCATCCACCTGAAATTAGTCCCATCTTTCTCCACTTGGCCTGTGCCCAACTGATTCAAGTGCTTATCCAGGCACTTCTTAAATGATGAAAATAATCTGCTGGATGAAATCTGTGGGTCGAGCAGCATCAGTGGGAGAAACATTGTAGTCCAGAATCCTTTATGAGGTGAAGAGTTTCAGCTTGACATGTCCATCGTTCTTTTTCTCCCACTGGGATGGGATATTTCAGCTACAAGGAGAAATTTAAGGGCTCAGTTTTACATGGAGCGGAGGAGGTTAAAAGGGTACATGATTGAGATATAAAATGATGAGGGGCACAAATAGACTAGACATTTCTCCTTGGTGGTAGGTAAAACTAGAGGAGGCAGTTTTGCTGTGTCGATTAATGCTGTTTGACCCGCTGCGTTCCTCCTCTTTGGATTCCAGCCCTTCCCATCTTCTCTGTGTCTCCACTTCTTTAGTGCTGTCAGCCACTCTGCTTCTATAGTTCTCTCAGGCAGAGCATTCCAGGTATTCACCATCTCACCATTATTTGTGTGGGGGAAAAAAGTTCCTTTTCCAATTGATTCTTAATTTTTTCTCCTTACCCTAAATACTTGTCCTCTAGTTCTCATAACTTGAGGAAGGGTTCGGGCCCGAAATGTTAGTAATACATCTTTACCTCCCTTGGGTGGTGCGAGACTGGCTGAATTTCTCAAGCATTTCTGTATCTTTACCTCTAGTTTTATCTACCATCATGAAGGAGAAGTTTCCTGGCATCTATCCTATTTGCACCTCTCACAAGTTTATGAGTAGGGTTAATGTAGTGGATAGTGAAATGCTGCTACAGCGCCATCAACCGGGGTTTGAATCCTATGGTGTCTGTAAGTGGTTTGTATGTTCTCCTCATGTCTGCGTGGGTTTCCTCTGGGTGCTCTGGTTTCCTCCCTCTCTTCAAAACGCACCAGGGATGTGGGTCAATTGGGCAGCATGGGCTTGTGGGGTGAAAGGGCCTGTTACCATGCTGTATGTCTAAATTTAAAATTAAAAATTTTAAAACAGAACCCTTGATTCTCTCCTCATATCTGAAATGCCACATCCCAGGCAATATCTTGGTGAATTTCCTCTCCAGCACTATCTATCTGTGATGATCAAAATTGCACTCAATACTGCAGTACCGATCTGAACAAAGTTTCATAAAGTTTGAGCATAATTTCCTGCTCTTTAATTCAGTGACTGACTAAGGAAGGGCATTATTGCATATACTCTCTTAACCACATTATCTACCCACGGAACCACCTTCAAGGATCTTTGGAATTGTACACAAAGGTCCCTCTGTTACTGAAGACCCTTTATTCGTGTCTAAGTCCTTGCCTTATTAGTATTCCCAAATTGCATTACCTCACGTTAATCTACATCCATTATAAATCAGCCAATTTCACCAGCACATCAGTATTACCGGCACATCAATGTCACCATCTAACCTAAGACTACCCTTCACACTTTTGATAACACTAATCTTCACGTTATCTGTGGACACACTCAACATCCCTCCTAAATCCACAATCAAATTATTCACCTATAGTACAAACAGTAAGGATCCCAGCACCAATCCTGTGGGGCACCACTAGACACAGGCATCTTCTATCGTCCTCTGCATCCCATTGCCACGTCAATTTTAGATCTAAATAACCAACTTGTCCTAATCCTTTAGACTAGTCTGCCATGTGGAGCCACAAATTCCATGTAAACCATATCTACTACACTGCCCTCATCAATACATTTTGCTACTTTTTCGAACATTTCAGTCAGACAGGATCTGCCTTTGACAAAACAATGCTGACCATCTCTGATTTGTCCCTGCCTTTTCCAATGATCATTAGTCTGTTCCCTTGGAATATTTTCCAATAGTCTCCCTACCACTGACGTTAGGTCTGTAATTATCAGGCTTCTCCTAGCTGCCCGTCTAAATTTGCTGTTGTCCATTCATTTGTTACTTCATGTAGTCAGCGAAGCTATAAAAATCTCAGCGCCCTACCTTTTCCTTGGTTCCCATAGCAGGCTGTGACAAATCCCATCTGGTCCTGGGGATCGATTTACCTTTCATCAACAAAAGCATCAGTATATCCTCTTTATTCATGGAAAATTGCATGAGAGCTTCACTCTTCCTTTTGCTGAATTACCGGACCACAATGTCCATTTCCTTTGTGAATTCTGATGAAAAGTATTCATTTTGAACTGCACCTAGACCTTCTGGATCCATGCTCAGAATGGCCATGTGGTTCTTCATTGCTCTACTCTTTCCTGGCAAATCTTCAGATTTATTGTCAGAGAACATACATGACACTACATCCAACCCTGAGATTCTTTGTCTTGCAAGTGAGGCAGAATGACCACTTTAGTGCAAAAAAATTGTATAGAATATACACGTAAACAAATAAGGAAGTGTGAACAGATAACGAATGTAAACAAACTGCAATACAGAGAAAATTAAAAATATTCAATAAGATGCATGAGTCTTGAAAAGAGTCCCTGACTGAGGTCTTTTGCCTTTATATTAATCCTTTTTGCTCATGATAATTTGTGATTCTTCTTTGCCATCCTAATTCCCCTTTTAAGGTCCCCGACACTTGATCAATCTCCCCCATCTTTAGTTCTACCATGTTTCCTATTTTTTCTTTATCCAACTCTCAATCAGCCTAAGCATCCAGGATTCTCTTGGATGTTTGCCCTGAAATCTCACTACTTCTCCGTTGAATTCTTACCACTATGTAGATTTAATTTTAATTTTTAAAATTTAATTTAGACACACCACGGTAACAGGGTCTTTTGGACCATGAACCCATGCCGCCCAATTGACCTACAACCCCCTGTACATTTGGGAGGGTGGGAAGAAACCAGAGCTCCCTTGGAAAATCACGCAGGTGCAGGGAGAATGTACAAACTTCTTACAGATGGCATGGAATTCGAACCCTGGTCCCGATCGCAGATGTAGCACTAACCTCTACACTAATTATGTACCTGCGAGTACACGCTCCAAATAAAAAATCTTTTGTCAGGTCCTGTCTTTAATGAAATTGGCCTTCCCCACCAATTTAAGAATTTATTCCTGGTCCATCCCTATCTTTTTATCTTGCCAATTTGAAATATATGGAGTTAAAGTCACTATCTCCAAAAAGCTTCTCCACTGTCACCCCATCCACTTGGGCAGGCATGTTACCCAAGATAAGACCCAGTAATGCTCTTTCCTTCATTAGTCTATCTGCGTCGAACTGCTCTCCTGGACTCATTTTACAAATTCTGCCTTCTCTGACCCTTTACACTCAAGCTATCCCGATTAACATTTGGCAAATTGAAATCCTCTACTATGATAATCCAACTTTTTATTGAATCTCTCTGATGTCTGCCACTGTGTCTGCATCTCTATCTCCAGTTTGCTGTTAGGAAGTCTGTAATACACTGCCTGTAAAGTGACAGCATGCTTTTCATCCTAATCTCTCCCCACATGACTCCATTTGAGGAAGCTTCTCGGATGACCATCCTTAAGTCATGAATTCCTTGAGTTACAGGGCAAAGCCACATCCTCTGTTACACTCTGCCCCCACTGTCTAGCCTGAAAATATTATATCTCCCGTGGTACTGGGTTGAGAGTCAACCATATCTCCGCGATGGCAACAACATTGTAACCCCATGTCTTAATTAAAGTTCTAAGTTCATCTACCTTACTAATTGGACTGCTTGTTTTAAAATAGATGCAGTGTTGCCTTTTTATTCACCTCGTGTGGGTTGATCCTCCTGCTCTACCAACTACCAACTGGACTATCTAACCCTTTTTTCCTGTAGACTACTGGACCTCCTCACCTGAACATCTACATTGAGGCCCATCCCCCTGCCATTTCAATTTAAAATGTCCTCAACCACCCTAGCATATCTCCCCACAAGGATGTTGATCTCATTCCAGTTTAGGTGCAACCTGTCCTGCTTGTACAGGTCCCTCCTCAGAGAAGGTCCCAATGTTTC
Source organism: Narcine bancroftii (assembly GCF_036971445.1). Taxonomy (NCBI): domain Eukaryota; kingdom Metazoa; phylum Chordata; class Chondrichthyes; order Torpediniformes; family Narcinidae; genus Narcine; species Narcine bancroftii. The sequence continues at coordinate 169,711,239 of NC_091472.1, read as the reverse complement.
AGGAACCTAAATCCCACCCTCCTGCACCATCCCTTCAGCCACACATTCACCTGATTCATTCTTCTATTCCTATACTCAGTTGCTCGGGACATTTACCCTACACTGACAGTCCTTTCCGGCCCATGAGCCCATCCCATCCAAATACCCCAATTAACTTACAACCCCCGCTGTACGTTTTTGAAAGGTGGGAGGAAACCAGAGCACCTGGAAGAAACCCACACAGACACCAGAAGTGCGCTGGATTCAAACCTGATTCGCTAACACTGTAATAGCCTCGCACTAACTGCTGCGCAAACCATGCAGCATAGGAATTTCTTGTCATGTGATGCTCAGTGTGTAACTGATAAATAGTTCCTGCTGCAAGAGACTTCTTCTGACTAACTTAAGTGTCCTACTTGATAGTGTGCTGTAAATGAAGGCTCTATTTTTGGCAGCACAAATGTGTCTTCTGATCTTGTGCATATATATTAATGTGGAAATACAGCACGGTAACAGGCCCTTCTGGCTCTTGAGTCCATGCTGCCAAATTAACTTACTAACCCCATACGTCATTGAAATGTGGGAGGAAATTGGAGCACCCGGAGGAAACCCACGCAGATATGGGGAGAATGTACAAATTCCTTACAGACAGTTCCAGATTTGAACCTGGATTGCTGGTGCTCTGATGGCTACACTAACTGTGCCACTCACAAATATTTACAAGAATGGCAATATTTCTGATGAAAACAAATAAAATTATGGAAGGGATAGATGAGGTACAGGCATGAAAGATGTTTCCACTGGTAGGTGAGTGTAGAACGTAGCCTTAAGATTCAGGGGAGTAGATTTAGGATGGAGATGAGGAGGGCCTGCTTTTACCAGAGAGTAGTAAATCCATGGCATTATCTGCCCAATGGATTCTATTTAAGATAGAAGGCCCTTTTATAGAGAAAAAATGGTGACTCTAAAGGTGGATATTCTCCACCCACACATCGCTGAACCTACCTCTGTGAATCCTTCGCGCGTGGCTCCAAGACGCTGAATGCGATCCTTCCTCAGGCTGGTTGCGCAGGTGGTGCGGAGTGCTCTGCCCTGCTCCATAAATGTACTGCCACTGCAAGTGGCTGGCTAGGGGCGGGCTGATCACGTTGTGATGACGCCGTCAGCCCACTATCCAGGACCAGTCATTTTAGCAGTAACACCGCATAAGTGCTGGAGGTCAGAGTCACTTGGCATGCAGGAGGGACAGCGACGGGCAGAAGAAGGATCAATGGCCGTCTTTGTTACCCATAATCCACCGGTGCAGCTGGAACTGCTGTGTGTTTACCTGAATGGTTCCAGCTGCATGGGAGACTATGGGTAATGAAGATGGCCATTGCTCGTCACGTATGTATGCTGTCATATTGACAGGTGGCACTACGGCACCAATCACCTGCCTCCACCGGCTCCAGAGGATGCAACGAGGCTCTGCTCTTCAGAAAAGCGATGCTACAGCAGCCTTTTAGGGCTTCTCTACAAAAAGTCTTTTCTTCAATGATGGAACTGGCCTCAAAGTGGTGCCCCTCCATAAAAACACCCAAAGATAGATTTCTACATATTAAGGGGATTAAAGATTATTCAAGAAAAGGCAGGTAGGTGGAGCTGAGCCTACATCCAGATCAGCGACAATCTTGTTGAATGGCAGAGCAGGCTTGTTGGGCCAGATGGCCAACTCCTTTTTGTTATTTCTTATGTTCTTATTTAGGAAGAGCAAGGTGGTGATTAAAGTTTAAAGAGTTTGGAAGGAACTGAGAGAGAAGCCAATACCACTGCCAGTGGAGTCCAAACTGAGAGCAAATTGAGCTATTGCCTGCCAGCACCAATGACCTGGATTTAATCCTGACCTTTGTCTGTGTGGAGTTTGAAACCTTCTCCCAATGACCCCATGGGTTTCTAATTTCCTCCCAAATCTTAAGGGCATGCTGGTTGGTAGGTTAACTGACCACTCTAAATTGTTACAAATGTGAAGGAGAGTGGTAGAATCTGGGAGGGGTTGATGGGAACGTAGGGACATGTACAATTAGTGTAACCAGGTGCTTAATGTTTAGCCCAGATTCAATGAGCCAAATGGCCTAACTCTGCTCTGCCTTTCAAGCAGAACCACCTGGGAAAGGAAATACCAAGGCTTCTCATGCTCAGGTTAATGTTAGGTTTTACACTAGCTGTTGAATGGTGATCAAACTCCTGGAATGACCTGCATGGGAAGAAATGGATTAGACTTCTTTCACTTTTGGAGGTTACACAGGATTCACTGTTGGGGCCTCAATTCACCCATTTCAATAACTTGGGTGAAGGGACTGATGGATGCAAATCCAAAGAAAGGAGAGTTAACATGTGAGGATAGAAAGAGCTTTACAAAGGGATCGATATAGGTTAAACAAATAGGCAAGAAGATGGCAGAGAGAGTATAAGATGAGTTTAGGATAAGGCCCTATCTGCTGGCCCTCAAAACATTGAGAACACAATGGAATTTCCACTGCTGAGCATCTCAACCATGTACAGGCTGCTCGTTAGTTTCTGTATTGCTGCACGGTAATAGAGATCCCATCATATTCTCCCCAAAATTACAGTAAAAAATACCATGCATGTTGGCATATAAGATGACTCGTGTACAAGATGACCCTCAGAATTTCCACCTAAAATGTATGTTTTGAGGTGTATTTACTGTATAAGACTGCCCCAAGCCTGGCACTTACTGCTGACCAGTGGAGTGATGTTGCTACACATATTTAATAGACTAATTCACAATGTTTTAAAAGCAAATTACCCAGTAAAGGTTTAAATTTTATTAGCATATTGTAGTGTGAATAACATTTCTCACGACTGGAGGGAGAACAAATGCTTTTATTAGCTTATAACTGAGGGTAGTGTCTCACAGCGGTCTTCAGAAGGGTTCTGGGTTTAGGCAGGAAACTAGGGTTGTATGTGAGCAGATGGTGGCAGACACAGGGCCAGCCATCAGCACAACACCCTACCAGTGAATCCCAGTTCACTGCATTCACCTCTTCCTGCAGAATTTAGGGTCTGTGAATGAAGACAGAGAACGTGACTTCAGAATAAAAGTAAAAAAAAATACAGTTATTTACAAATTTACAGATTTAAGCAGTCCAAGGGTCTGGAGATCCTGGTGGAGCGCCTTAGCACTGAGGGGCCTTGGACTCCTTGGGTCTCCTGGTTCCCTTGTGAGGGAGGAGAGGTGGGCAATATTTGAATAGACCTGATATTGCACAATATCATTCACCATGTCTGAAATTCAAGGGGGGGGGGTGGTGGTGGTATGTGTACAGGAGTGTGCACTGATTAATAGTTTGGCTATAGTCAATTACTAGCCTGGACTTGTTTTCCCTTTTTACCACTACCACTTGCACTCTCCATGGGCTGTTGCTAGGTTTGATGATATCAGGCAGATGTTGTATCTCAGAGTTTATGAAATCTGCTGTGCTGTACCTCCTGCTATTTTAAATTTTTTTTAGTTTTTTTTCTGACACCTTCCTGTTCTTTGCTTATTCCTCCTGGCGCAGTGGCCAATTCCCACTGGGAAGTGGGGCCTAATCTGTCTGATGTAAGAAGGCGGTGGCTGCAGCCTCCACTTCCCGCCAGCCGGAGAGCATCTACCTCTTGTTCATAGTAGCAATAGGTTTACAGTCTGGGGACAGATTTGGGAAGAGAGGTGGTGTGGGGGGGGGGGGGTGTCACTAATCAGTGTGGAGAGGCTGCATGTGGGTACTGCTTTTAGAGGCCCTCTGTTCCGAACTGTTATGGGGGGAGGGGACCAGAATACTCCAAGGCCTTGCTTTTAAGGTGATACAGGAAGTCCAGACCCAACAGCATCAGAGCACATAATTCATCACATACATACAGCCATATTTTACAAAATTCCCTCCCTCCAAACACTATACAATGTTGTTGAATATGAGTAGCGTGCAATAGAGATGCAAGGCATATGCGATAATTGGATGGATACATCTTTAGGTTGTATTCTTGCACAGTCCGTGAGTCTATGAAGCTTTCAGTAGAGCCTGTATCGATTAGGCATTTAGTGGAATGTCCATTTACCTTCACAGTCACTATGGAGTCGGTGAGCTGGTGAGGTCTGTCCTGATCTAGAACCATTGAGGCTAGGACCCCGGAGACTCAATACTCCTCACTTGGGAGGAGTTACGTGATGGAGTATGGCCGGTAGGAGAATACCAGCCCTCTCCAGAAAAGAAGAAATAAAGTTAAGAAAATACAAAGTTCAAGAAACACAAAACACAACAAATAAAAGATAAAGTTGTGGAGAAAAGAAAGAAAATGGCACCCAAGAAGGAAACAGTAAAAACAACTGGAAAAAAAGAAGAAAATATGCCGGAAGAGAAAGGAGAAGGCCTTACCTGCATGAAGAAACAAGGAGCCGTCGTGGAGAAAAGACCCCGCTCCCCAAGGTTGGTGATGACCCCGCAGAGTCGCGATGTTCCAATTGCTGGATGGCAAAAATGGCTCTTTGAGCCAAACAGAAGTGCGCATGTGCAATGCGCACTCTAAGGAAAAAGAAAACACCAACTGGAGGGGGCCCAGCTGAGGAGTGAACTAACACAGCATGACATCTGAGCTCACAGCTGGAAGAAGAGGAAAACAACAGGAAAGGGAGTTATAGGAAAGAAGAACAGCAACAGGAGGCCCAACAGATGACTAGCCCAGAAGAAGAGGACCAACAGCAAGAAGCCATGGAAGAAGACATCCAGCAAACTGAGGCAAGCAGCTCAACAAGAAAGTCAGAAGAGACACAGATACAAGGAAGAGAAGTAGAAGACACAAACATAGTTGCAGACACAGAAGAAGAGGAAGAAGAAGACCAAGCTCTACACAGAGGAATAGAAGGTAAAATAGATGGACAGTATATAGATAATTTTTTTTTCAAGAACAAATGAGAGCATTAAAAGAATGGTTGACATTAGAATTTAGTGAAATGAAAAGAAAAATAAAAAAGTACAGAAGGAAAAGTGAGTAGAATGGAGCTGGTCATGATGGAAATAGGGAAAAGATTAGAAAATGTGGAAGAACGAGAAACGGCTGTAGAAATGGAAGTGAATGACTTAAAAAGAAAATTGGAAGACAGTGTCAAAAAAGTTAAAGAGTCACAAGAGTTGTTGGCTCAGAAGATGGATATAATGGAAAATTGTAGTGGGTGAAACAACATAAAGATAGTGGGCCTAAAGGAAGATGAAGAAGGCACAAATATGAAAGAATTTATAAAAGAATGGATCCCAAGGTCCTGGGAATGCCAGAAATACAGGAAGGAATGGAAATAGAAAGGTGACACAGAACATTAGCCCCGAAACCACAGACACAACAAAAACCAAGATCCGTTTTAGTAAAATTTCTGAGATACGCAACGAGAGAAAATATACTGGAGAGGGCAAGGAATAAAATTAGAGAAGACAAAAAACCATTGGAATACAAGGGTCAAAAATATTTTTTTACCCAGACATAAGTTTTGAACTCCTAAAGAAGAGGAAGGAGTTTAACACAGCAAAATCGATCCTATGTAAAAAAGGCTATAAATTTATGTTAAGATATCCAACTGTGCATAAAATATTTATCCCGGGGGAGCAAAACAGTCTGTTCTCAGATCCGGAGAAAGCACGAGAATTTGCAGAATGCCTACAGGACAGAAGGAGAGATGAAGAGATGTAACAAGAATGAAGAACGACAACAAACTACATATAAAGATGTAAAAATAAGGTATAAGTAAGAACTGAAGAAGGGAAAGAAAAGGGATGAAAGAAGTAAGTGGGGAATAAAGAGGGTGAGCTTTGTTATATGTGAAGATAAAAGTATTTTCTGGAGGGGGTTGGGTGGGAGAGAATAACAGTCACTGCGAAATCAGTTGACGCTTGCAAGCGAGTTCACAATCCAAATGGAGAAGGGAGTTGTGGTTGCCCAGCAAGGAACAAGGGGAAACTCAGAGAGGGGGGGTGGGACATTTGGGGTTAAGGGAATTTTAGATGTGGGAGTTGTTGAAGTATTTTATGTTTTAGAAGTGTTGTCATACATTGAGTTCAAAAAGGGTAAACAGAGATGAAAATGGGGAAAACGGGGAAGGTGGTGGTGAGGAAGCGGAAATGAGGTGTAAACAGAATATGAGATGGCCATGTTGAACTATATGACTATAAATTTTAATGGAATACATAACCAAATTAAATGAAAAAGGCTATTAAATTTCCTGAAAAAAGAAAAATAGACATAGCATTTGTGCAGGAAATGCATCTAACTGAAGTGGAACATAATAAATTAAGGAGAGACTGGGTAGGGCACGTAACGGCAGCATCATATAACTCAAAAGCCAGAGGTGTAGTTATATTAATCAATAAAAATGTGCCAATCAAAATAGAGGAGGAAATAATAGATCCAGCAGGGAGGTATGTAATGATAAAATGTCAGATATATTCAGAATTCTGGAATTTGATCAATATATATGCACCGAATACTCCTCACTTGAGTGGCCCCCTCTGTCCTGGGTTTCCCTGCATGGGTACAATGGCATCAACCTCATGGCGTAGCAAGATGGCCGCTCTCCTTCCTCTTCTGATGAATATGACGCCGAGTTTGAATTTGGGTCGTGGCAAGATGGCCACTGAGCCTTTTTGCACTTTTTCCTCACTGCCACCCTCTGTCAGCATGCAGCGCAGCAAGTGGGTTCGGATGAATTTGGGGCAGATGGCTTGGGGCTGGAATCGGATCCCAGAGCAGTGCAGGCCGTGAACTTCCCCGGGCCATAGCTAGAAAACACTGAATCTTTAGCTTGGCAACCAGATTGGGGATGGTGGCTCTTGTCGCAGAAAAAGCACTTCCTAGCACAGGAAGCTGCAGCCATTAGGGCTGGGGTAGCAGAAGCAGCTGGTCCTTGGAAGGGGGTCACCTGGGTAAGCGTGCTTGCTGGCTTCGAGGTCGTCATTCTCGAGCTTGGCCTGCTCCAATGATTTGGCCAGTTCAACTTGACTAGCCAGGTCCTTCTTATCCGACTCAAACAGTTGCTGCCTCATGTGCCTTGAGCAGACCCCCACGACTAGAGGGTCCTGGATCAGTTCTTTTTCACAAACGTGGCCCGTATCCGCTTCATACCTGCTGTTCTTGGCAAGCGTCCACAGATCCAGCAGGTAGTCATCAAAGGTCTCTCCTGGCTGTTGCTGATCGATGCCTCTCTAGGACCTCGTTTTATGACTTTAACACCTCAATGGCAGCATCATATGTAGTACAGCCCCTGATGGCTGCATACCCTTTTGATCCTACCCTCGAAACGAGTAATGACCTCCTGAGTTCATCGGTGTAGAAGATGACTCTGGTCGTGTTCAGGTAGGCCTGGAAGCAGTCTAGCCAATACGTGAGCTCCTCTGCTGCGTCGGGGGACAGAGGGTCTATTAGCAGCACCCCTGGCTTGAGTTTGCTTCCATCATTTAGGGAATAAGCTAATAAAATTGTAGCATGAATAAATGCTCTCATGACTGGAGGGAGAACGAATGCTTTTATTAGCTTATAACTGAGGGTAGAATCTCACAGTGGTCTTCAAAGGGGCTCAGGATTTAGGGAGGAAACAAGGGTTATGGGTGAGCAGATGGGGGTGGAGCCGGCCATCCATATAACACACTACCAGTGAATCCCAGTTCACTGCACACATTTTAAAATAAGCCACCTTTGGCTCCTTTAACAGGCCATTTGAAGTTTTTACAGAGCGGGCAGTAGTCAGACTAGGCAGATGGACCTTGCAGGGGAGTGCTGAGACCTCACTGTTAATGGCAATTGGTGTTTGCTGAGCGCTTCGTTTGCTTGTTTTAATGCAAAGTTTTGATTTTATACTTGGTGTATAAGATGACCCCTTGTTTAGGGGTGATATCTTAAAATTTCAAAACTGTCTTGTATGTCGACATATATGGTATGACATTCAAAATTCATTAAAGACTGCTTTATTGTGGACATTAAAGATCCAGCTGCGCTGGATGGGTCACGTCTCCAGAATGGAGGACCATCGCCTTCCCAAGATCGTGTTATATGGCGAGCTCTCCACTGGCCACCGTGACAGAGGTGCACCAAAGAAAAGGTACAAGGACTGCCTAAAGAAATCTCTTGGTGCCTGCCACATTGACCACCGCCAGTGGGCTGATAACGCCTCAAACCGTGCATCTTGGCGCCTCACAGTTTGGCGGGCAGCAACCTCCTTTGAAGAAGACCGCAGAGCCCACCTCACTGACAAAAGGCAAAGGAGGAAAAACCCAACACCCAACCCCAACCAACCAATTTTCCCCTGCAACCGCTGCAACCGTGTCTGCCTGTCCCGCATCGGACTTGTCAGCCACAAACGAGCCTGCAGCTGACGTGGACTTTTTACTCCCTCCATAAATCTTCGTCCGTGAAGCCAAGCCAAAGAAACCTGGATCTCAGGTGAACAGATTAACCTCAGTGAACATCTTCAAATATATTGTCAATTGAACTGTCGATGCTGGAAATTTGAAATAAAAACAAAATGCTGGAAATACTCAGCAGGTCAGGTAGCCTCTGAAGTCCCTTTGACCTTAAATGTTGATTGATTCTCTTTATACAGATGCTGCCTGACTTGCAGAATGTTGCCAGAGTTTTCTGATTTTACTTGTGGACTGATGCCCAGTTTAAATATAAATAACAAGATGTTTGGCATTTTCTAATCATTGTCTTACTTGATATTTTCTCCCACTTTGAAAATAGATGATTTGATTATTTATCTCTTTGCAGTTATGTGTCCATAAGATCAAAGAGCCATTCAGCACATTGAGTCTATCCCACTATTTAATCGTGACTTGATCCATTTTCCTACTCACCCCCACTGCCTGGTCTTCTCCCCATAAACCTTTGATGCTCTGATTAATCAAGAACCTATTTATCTCTGACTTAAATACGCTCAATGACTTGGCCTCCACAACCACCTGTGGCAACAAATTCCACACATTTACCACCCTTTGGCTGAAGACATTCCTATGTATATCTGCTCTAAGTGGATGGTCTTCAATCCTGAAGTTGTCCCTTTTTGTCCTTAACTCTCCCACCATGGGAAACAACCTTTCTACATCTGCTCTGTTTACCCCTTCCAACTTCAAAATGTTTCAAAGCGATATCCCCCTTATTCTCCTAAATTCCAATGAGTACAAGCCAAGAGCAGTCACTCTTCATATGATAACCCTTTCATTTCCAGAATAATCCTAGCGAACCTCCTCTGAATCCTCTCCAACGTCAGCACATCCTTTCTTAAATGAGGAGCCCAAAAGTGCTCACAGTACTCCCAGTGAAGTCTCACTAGTGTCCTTACACCAGTGACTTCACAGCTTCTGAGCATCATTGGGCACCATCGTTGTGGGGTATCATGGAGATAGAAATAGATGCATGATAAACAGAAGACATTTTTTAAACCACGCTTATGTCTTCATCCACAATGAAGCCTTTAATGTTTTAATAGATTTATTGATTTAGTTTGGAAGTTAATGATTGGAAGCTAGTCCATTGAAAAATTAGTAGATAAACGAGCTTGTATCATTCCTAATATGAACTCTACTCGTGATAGATGCAATACTGATGTGGCTTCATTGACTTGTATGTTTTGAAAGATATTTTTAAAACTCTATCAATGATACTGGTTATTCAATTACAACCTAACCCCGTAACTGCTCTTTATGGAATTACAGATGCAGGTTGTTTACTTACTTCTGCATATCGAGTTGTAGCTTTTTCTGCATTATTAGCTGGGAGAGACATTTTACTTAAATGGGAAGACTCACTCTCCTACATTATTTCAATGGATTTCTCATGTTATATCTTTCTTAAATCTAGAAAAAAATCGGAAATCATACTTTAGATACAACTACTAAATTTAAAGAAAAATGGAAGCCATTTATTGATTAACTTTCATAGGGTATAACTAGTGTTCTATGAATTAACTCTTCCTTTCCAGACATGATGGAATTTTTGCTGTTTTTGTTGTCTGTAGGTGTGGACTGGAGGCTATGTTTTAAACTATTCGACAGATCCTCAGGATAGGCTGCTCAGTTGTTTTTTGAAATAATTTTTTTTAGTGGATTAGTTGCTTTTTTAATATATAATATTATAATTATTTATTTCTCTCTGCTTTCTTTTTTAGAATTATTTCTAATATGTCACATTTTCAATCTTCGGAGTTTATATATGATACAGTATGTAGACTTGGACATGCCATTTTAATTATGTTATTTCTACTCACCTTATGCTGTGTATAAGGCATAAGGCAAAAGGCAAAGGAGGAAAAACCCAACACCCAACCCCAACCAACCAATTTTCCCCTGCAGCCGCTGCAACCGTGTCTGCCTGTCCCGCATCGGACTTGTCAGGCACAAACGAGCCTGCAGCTGACGTGGACTTTTACCCCCTCCATAAATCTTCGTCCGCGAAGCCAAGCCAAAGAAGATGCTGTGTATATTATGAAATGTTAATAAAAAGATTGAGAAAGGAAAGAAAAAACTAGCAGACAGAATCAATCTGGATATATTCAATGATACATTGCAGTCTACATTAGAAGATGCTAAACACATCATGTTGTAATTAGGTCAGTGCAAGCTAGGTAAGGAATGCTGCAGTGATACAGTTGTACAGCATTAGCAAGCACTGACCTTTGAAACAAAATTAGGTTCAATAAATGATCCTTCAGTTTTATTGTTCATTTACTTGCTTATTTTTAAACTCTAGGCATTCCTCGTAACCATATAACCATTTACGGAGCGGAAACAGGGCATGTTGGCCTTTCGGGTCCACTATTGGATATTTTTCATTTCCTCTCCCACGGAAATAAGAGTCGGTGTTTTCTTTCCTATGAGCTTTGCAAACAATACGGAAGATATTGCCAGACTCTCCCTCTTGCACTGATTGTGAAAATGAAGGAATGTTTCATCATGGTCAAAGACAAAAAGCTGAAGACAAAACTCTTTTGCTTATTAGTGATTGGACTGATTTCCTGCTCTACAGTTCCAACAGGTATGTTGCAGTACATAATTAGAGATATGTACATAATTATTCCAGTTGCCTTTTTATTGAGTGACACGGTTAGCGCAGTGCTGTTACAGTGCCAGCGATTGCGACTGGGGTCGAATCCCATGTTGTCTGTAAGGATTTTGTATGCTCTCCCAGTGTCTGTGTGGGTTTCGTTTGGGTACTGCGGTTTCCTCCCACTGTACAAAACATACCGGTGGTTGGTTGTAGGTGAATTAGGTATAATTGAATGGTACGGGCTGAAGGGGCCTGTTACCGTGCTCTGTGCCTAAATTAAATAAATTAATTAAATAAAACCATGAAAGACCTCAACAAGGAAGACGCTGTTTACATCCGGTACTGCACGGATGGCAGTTTCTTCAATCTGAGGCGCCTGCAAGCTCACACCAAGACACGAGCAACTTGTCCGTGAACTACTCTTTGCAGATGATGCCGCTTTAGTTGCCCATTCAGAGCCAGCTCTTCAGCGCTTGACGTCCTGTTTTGCGGAAACTGCCAAAATGTTTGGCCTGGAAGTCAGCCTGAGGAAAACAGAGGTCCTCCATCAGCTCCCCACCATGACTACCAGGCCCCCCACATCTCCATTGGGCACACAAAACTCAAAACGGTCAACCAGTTTACCTATCTTGGCTGCACCATTTCATCGGATGCAAGGATCGACAACGAGATAGACAACAGACTCGCCAAGGCAAATAGCGCCTTTGGAAGACTACACAAAAGAGTCTGGAAAAACAACCAACTGAAAAACCTCAAAAAGAGCCATTGTCATTGCTCCTGTTCGGCTCCGAATCATGGGTCCTCTACCGGCACCACCTACGGCTCCTAGAACGCTTCCACCAGCGTTGTCTCCGCTCCATCCTCAACATCCATTGGAGCGCTCACACCCCTAACGTCGAGGTACTCGAGATGGCAGAGGTCGACAGCATCGAGTCCACGCTGCTGAAGATCCAGCTGCGCTGGATGGGTCACGTCTCCAGAATGGAGGACCATCGCCTTCCCAAGATCGTATTATATGGCGAGCTCTCCACTGGCCACCGTGACAGAGGTGCACCAAAGAAAAGGTACAAGGACTGCCTAAAGAAATCTCTTGGTGCCTGCCACATTGACCACCGCCAGTGGGCTGATAACGCCTCAAACCGTGCATCTTGGCGCCTCACAGTTTGGCGGGCAGCAGCCTCCTTTGAAGAAGACCGCAGAGCCCACCTCACTGACAAAAGGCAAAGGAGGAAAAACCCAACACCCAACCCCAACCAACCAATTTTCCCTTGCAACCGCTGCAACCGTGTCTGCCTGTCCCTCATCAGACTTGTCAGCCACAAACGTGCCTGCAGCTGACGTGGACTTTTTACCCCCTCCATAAATCTTCGTCCGCGAAGCCAAGCCAAAGAAATAAATAAAGTAACACTGGACAACATCTTTTTTCAAAAGATTTTCTTCCTGAAAAAGAATTGGTGATTATGATAGACAACTTCAAGCTGAACACAAAGATAATTTCAGATTTGCTGTATCAAGTAAGAAGTTTGAGAAATATTAAATGAACTTTGATTGAATTTAGCGTGTTTAATCACATAATGATGCTGACACATTGCCTTAGTTCAACTGACCTTAAAATGTTTAGCTGCTGATTTTCATTTGTACTCAGCATCTGATGCCTCTTGTGTCCAACAATAGTCGGCCAGCATTGATGGATTCCAGTTGCCATGATATCGCTTTTCCATGGTTGCAATGTCCTGGTGAAACCTTTCACCATGTTTGTCACTGACTGCACCAAGATCTGCAGGGAAGACTTCAAAAGTATAAATGCGGAAAATTGAAAATGAATTTTCTTTTTTAAATAACTTTATTTATTTGAAGAATCATTAATAGTCATACAAAGTACATTTCATAAAGAAAATTTTATGAGTATATATTTAAAAAAACATCATTTTCAATTTTCTGCATTTATACTTTGACTTCTTCCCTGCTGATCTTGGTGCAGTCAGTGACAAACATGGTGAAAGGTTTCACTAGGACATTGCAACCATGGAAAAGTGGTATCATGGCAACTGGAATCCATCAATGCTGGCCGACTATTGTTTTTTTAAATTTTATTTTATTTTATTTAAAAAAAAAGAAAATGAATTTTCAATGACATGTTGCACTTCGTGGTTTTGTGGGCTTGAAGTAGACTTAAAGTATGACAGGAAGTTACAAATATAGGTTATATCTAAAAATCGATACATGATAGGAAAGCTTCAAGGTGATTTTCATGATCAGCAGCTCAGAATCCATAAAATACACCCAAAAGTATTCAGGAAGCGAAGTCTTTGTTGTCCAGGGTTATTTGAGTATCTTTCTTCTAGGCCCTTGGGTATTTATTTATTCTGTGCTTTTTATTAAGTTATTCAGCGTATAATTTAAGATGTGTTATGAATGGATTTACAATTTACAATGTTCAAGACAACAATTAGCTCTATGGTGGAATGCAGTACTGTGAGCTGGGCTGACTGGCCTGCCTTCTGTATGTGTAGCTCCTCCCTGTAAGATCCCTAATAAAGGCTGCAAGCCCTAGTCTCCTCCCTCATACCTGCCATGGACGTGTGCCAGCAGAATGTAGAGGCATGTCAAGGTTTTCTGATTAATAAATTGTAGCGCACTTAATGGCCACTTGCAGACACGAAGCAAGTAGTCAAAGGCTTTATTAATGAGAAAACCTGCAGGAAGGAGTGAATGCAGTGAACTGAGATTCACTGATGATTCACGGCTGGCACCGTCCCCACCTATCCATGTATAACCCTAGTTTCCCACCTAAACCCTGAGCCCTTCTGAAGACCACTGTGAGACCCTACCCTCAGTTATAAGCTAATAAAAGCGTATGTTCTCCTTCCAGTCGTGAGAGCTTTTATTCGCATGACACTATCCTGCGGAGGTCATCTTTAACCAATCACATAAAGCTTGTGGTTGTAAGAGCAGACCAGAGGTTGGATATCCTGTGCTGAGTGACTCATCCCCTGATACACCAAGGACTGTCCACCATCACGAGACAGAAGTCTGTGGGGATAATCTCCATATGCCTGAGATGAGTGTAGCTTCACAATTTTCAAAACTCAACACCATTCCAGGACAAAACTCATCACTTCCAATGGCATGAAAATTGAAGTTTCCAAAGTTAGGTAAGCCCCTCCACTATCTGGTCCCACTGTTTCTGTTTCTCCTTTACCTGCTTGCATTTTTATTTGTTTCCTATAACCACCCCCATATCTGTCTCACCACTTCTCCCACCTTTTTCTGCCTAGTAGCCTCTTGCCTTGGCCCTCCCCACTTTGGTTTTGATAAAGGGTCTCGACCATTGGCTGACCATTTCTACTCGTGGTTGCTATCTGACCCATTGAGTCCCTCCAGGTCCTCTTTGTTCACTCAAGATTCCATCCAGCATCTGCAGATTTCAGGTTTCTTTGTGGATAAATTCATACTCAATATCAAATGTTTATGGGGCAGAAGGAGGCCATTTGGCCTTGCATAATGGTACTGACTCTTAACCAGAATAATTCACCAGTTCCACTCCCTGCCATCTTTTTGGTAGCTCCCTATATTTATACAATTCCCCTTTGAAGATGTAAGCAGTTCATTCCAGACTACAATCACACACTGGGAAAATTTTTCCATATGTCTCTCCTGACTCCCTTCCTCTTTGTTTTACGCCTCTGATCTCTAGTCTTGAAAAAAAAATGACCTCCCTTTATCTGCTCTGTCATGGTCCCTCATCATTTCAACATTCTCAAATCTTCATTTTTTTTGAAAAAAATTCCAGCCACTCTAATCTATACTTTTAACCATAATGCACCATCCATATCTTTCCTGGGCCCTTTTTATTGCTATCAAATTCTTCTGTTGATGAGGCAACTGGAAGTAAAACACAAAAGTCTGCTGACACAGTTTGACCAGCTGAGTTTCTCCAGCATCATGCTTTAACTGGAAGTGAGTATGCTTCACCAGTATGAGAAAATTGACTGTGGAATTAGGGCAACCGGGTTAGAAGTAGATCATGTTACAAAGAAGAGAACAAGACTATAAGACATAGGAATGGAATTAGGCCATTCAGCTCATAAATCATGGCTGGTTTACTATTCATTTCAACCCCATTCTCTTGCTTCTTCCCTGTAACTCCTCAAAGAACCTATTCACTTCTGTCTGAAATTTACCCAATGGCTTTGAAGTGCCAGTTAATGAAGAAATGACTGACAGCATGACACAGATTCATCACAGACTTGGTCTTCTAAGCCAGCTGTTGCAGCAGATTCCACAGATAATATAATTTTCTTGCCTGAAGATCATTGATAATTTTATAGCTGATTAAATCATGATTTGAGGTTTTCAGATCCAAATGATAACCTGACCATCAATTTAGTTAACAAATGAAAGAGGAAATAACTCATGAAGTCAAGGTGAGATATCACCTCAGATAGTTAATGTCTGTCATTAACCTATTGGATTACTGCTTGACATTTTCCATGAAGAGAATACTAAGTGATCCTGATAACAATGTGTCTTTGTAAACAACTATGTCTAGATTTAAAAAATAACTAACTGGCTGAGACAACTTGAAGTTAAGATAAACGCCAGCCTTGACATTTTTTCGAACTATGTCATATTCTACGTTTACCAAGGCAATTCTATAGAAAAATTTTAAATGAAGAAATCCAGACACATGATCCTTCCAGTTCAACATCACACTGCATCCTAGATCACTCCAGGTCGGACTTCCTTCTGCCAAGAGACCCATTCCAACTGTTGGGAATATGTGTTTGTGCTATGAGGAAGGAGGTTCAGGAGGTATGGTACCACAGAATTCATATCACCAGGTTCAGGAATAGTTGCCAGCCCTCCACAGTCAGATTCCTGATCAATAGACTCATCTCGAGGCTCATTCATTACTGTATATTTGTACCCACATCTACATTTGAACAGCCAAAATGTTTAGAGTTCTTTCTATGAGTACAGTTATCAGTCATAGGAATTCTGTCTGGCCCACAGGAAAAGAATCACAGGATTGTATGTGATGCCATGTGTGTACTCTGACAGTAAATTTGAACTTTGAAATTGTAGATATTACTTCTGCTTAATTTGAACTTGTACCTTTTATCTTACTGGCTTTGCAAGTTTACAAGCTCTTAATGCATTCAAACAAACAGGATAAAGTCCCCAAGATAACAGGAAAGAAAGCACAAAATGAGCGTCCTTAACATTTCTAACTCTCCAGCTGAACTTCAGGCCATCTACATGTAATGTTGGGCTCTTTGCAATTTAGGAGAATAGGGGAGGATTTCATTGAAACATTTTGAATGTTGAAAGTTATGGACAGATTAAATCTTGAAAGTCTTTTTTTTCCCCCATGGTGGGAGAGTGTAGTTCAAGGGGGTACAATTCAAGATTGAAGGGTCTCTGCTTAGAACAGAGATGCGGAGGAATTTCTTCAGCCAGAGAGTGGTAAATGTGTGGAATTTGTTGCCACAGTTGGATGTGGAGGCCAGGTCGTTGGGCATACTTGAGGCAGAGATTGATAGGTTCTTGATTAGCCAGGGCATCAAAGGTTACGAGCAGTGGGACTGAGTGGGAAAATGGATCAGTTCAAAATTAAATGGCAGGACAGACTCAATAGGATAAATGGCTATTTCTGTTCCTGTCTTATGGTTTTAACAGGGTTTTGTATAAAATGTCTATCCTCACACCAGGTATGGATAGTCTAGTGTTTATCCATTAAGATGTGACTGGATCTGTGTGATAGTACAGATCTATCACCAATGTATATAGTGTATATAGTTACAGTATCTAGACTGTGCTTACAGCGATTGGCTGAGAGCTTAGCCACGCCTACTGTCTGGGCCTTAAAGGGTTGTATCCCTAGCCAGGTCGGATCATTCCGGACTGGTCGGCCACCCGTGAAGAGCTCCTGTCTTTTGCTAATAAAAGCCTTGGTTTGGATCAACAAGTCTTTGATTCTTTCGACGAGCTCGACAATTTTATTAGCAAAAAGAAAAAAGAATTTTTTTGAAAGGGATGGAGCGTTTGACTCGGCCAGAAAAACTTGATATCGACCCACAGTCAGCTACAGCCTTCAAAGCCTTTAAGTTCTGGCTGCTGAACTTTGAAAACTTCCTGAGATTCATTCGGGTGGAGGAGGATAACCAACGTCTAACAGCATTGCTGTCTATGGTGTCCTTGAGAGTCTACGAGAACATTCAAGATGAGACCACCTCCTTTCTCCTCTCGACCGAAGCCAGAGCGGCTTTCGATCGAATAAAATCCGACATCGCCGCTGTGACGCTGCATGCGATCAATGAATCTGTCCCGTTTCAAGTCGAGAGCGATACATCCGACTTCGCCCTGGCAGCCACCTTGAACCAGCCCGGTCGGCCTGTAGCCTTCTTCTCCAGAACCCTCCTGGGTCCAGAGAGTAGACACTCCTCGATCGAGAAGGAGGCCCAAGCCATAGTTGAAGCGGTGGGTCGTTGGAGACATTACCTCGCTGGGAGGCGTTTTACACTGTTGACTGATCAATGCGCAGTCTCCTTCATGTTCAGCAACACCCAGCATGGTAAGATAAAAAATGACAAAATCGCTAGATGGAGAATCGAACTCTCCACCTTTAACTATGACATCCTGTACCGGCCTAGTAAGCTCAACGACCCGCCTGACGTGCTCTCCAGGGGGATATGCACCAGCATGGAGATGGACAGACTACAGAAACTCCATGAGGCGCTCTGTCATCCAGGAATCACTAGGTTTGCCCACTTTGTGAAGGCGCGCAACCTACCCTACACAGTCGAGGAGATCCGCTCCATGACCCTGAGCCTGTTCGGTGTGCGCTGAATTCAAGCCCCACTTCTTCCATCCAGATAACTCCCACGTTATCAAAGCCACCCGCCCCTTCGAGCGTCTTAGCATAGACTTTAAGGGGCCCCTACCGTCGACCAACCGTAATAACTACATCCTTATGGCCATCGACGAGTACTCCCGCTTCCCGTTCGCTGTGCCCTGCCCAGACACCACTGCCACCTCAGTGATACAGGCCCTTCGCAGTATTTTCGCCATTTTCGGGTACCCCAATTCCATCCACAGTGATAGGGGGTCCTCATTCATGAGCGCAGAGCTGCAACAGTACCTTCTGGAGTGTGGTATTGCTTCAAGCAGGACCACCAGCTATAACCCACGCGGTAACGGCCAGGTCGAGAGGGAGAATGCCACCATATGGAGAGCAGTTACACTGGCTCTCCGGTCTAAAGGTCTCCCCACCTCTCACTGGCAGGAGGTTCTCACTAGTGCTCCCTCCTATGTACTGCAACAAATGTCACCCCCCACGAAAGGATGTTCCTTTTCCCGAGGAAATCCAAATCAGGAACCACTGTACCGGCATGGCTCACCGTCCCTGGCCCCGTCCTTTTGCGATGCCACGTCCAGCACTCAAAGAATGACCCCTTGGTCGACCGAGTGACTCTACTCCACGCGAACCCGCATTACGCCTACGTTGAGTTCCCAGACGGGCGGGAGGACACTGTTTCGGTGCAGGACCCAGCTCAGGACGCGGTAGACCCAGCAAACCCCCCAACCCAACCTTCCCCAACTCTTTATTCCCCAGGCCCCGTGCCGCAACAAAAGGACCAACAGCACCCCAACGACCCGAGCTACCCTGCTGACAACACGACTGGGGAATTGAGCGAAGGAGTAGTCGCACCCGACGAGCCCACTGGTGACACCACTCCAGTGACCCCAATCCCGGCACCACGGCGGTCACGCCGGATGGTCAGACCCCCTGACCGCTACTGTCCTTAACCTACCCCTTCCTTTCATTTTCTCCCTCGTTTTTTTTTCCAGGGTCAGTTCTCCAAGAAGGGGTGAATGTGATAGTACAGATCTATCACCAATGTATATAGTGTATGTAGTTACAGTATCTAGACTGTGCTTACAGCGATTGGCTGAGAGCTTAGCCACGCCTGCTGTCTGGGCCTTAAAGGGTTGTGTCCCTAGCCAGATCTGATCATTCCGGACTGGTCGGCCACCTGTGAAGACCTCCTGTCTTTTGCTAATAAAAGCCTTGGTTTGGATCAACAAGTCTTTGATTCTTTCGAAGAGCTCTACAATCTGTGAATATTTAATGTCTAATTGCTCAGATTGGTGCTGTAAGGCAGCATTGTGGATGGGGTGTAAACGATTAACACAATGTAATACTTAAACAATAATTTATGGCAGGTAATTTCACTTGAAAAGGCAAGTTTTTAAATAACTAAATGCTTCAGTGTTCAGTGTGATCAGGAAGGTATAAACATTCTGTGCATTCATGGTCCAAAATCATTATTCCTGGTGCTCCTTGGCCTTGATCTAATTTTTAATAGATTAGGCTGTAACAGTATTTTCTGATAGACTGTAACAGTGTGGTTTCCTTTGCAAGGTTAGTTCCTCTTCTGCACAATGTGATTATCAGTTTACTTAGAAATTAAGTGTGCAAATAAAGATAAGTATCTTGACACACCTTTACCTTGAAGGTGGGTATACCTTGAGGAAGGGTCGAAACTGGTTATATGGACACTGCGTGTTCATCCAGCATCTCTGTGTGTTTGTGATTGCCGTGATAACCTGAATTTCTTTCATGCCTTTGCTTATCTTGTTTCAACTTTCTTCACTTTTTGCCTTTGCTTTTTCATCATTCTTCTATTACTTGGTTACCCGTTGCTTTTCCTGCCTGCATCCTGTCTACAATTATTTCCAATTAATCTCCTGTTGATATATCTAACCTGAGAAAACAACATTTCAAAAGATAAGGGCAGGAGACACAAAAGCTCAATCATGTCAATTCCATTTTCTGATTCTCTCTATATATCCTTGACACTTTTAGTTTCCAAGGAACAGTCAAAGGGCTACAGCACTAAAACAGTTCACCGTGTTACTGCCACTACTGTGATCGTGTTGACTATCCATAATTAGTCCCTAGCTATCCAAATACTTGTATATCCAATCTCTTAGAAAACCTTCCAGTAATTTACCTATTACTGTCGTCAGGATCACTGGCCTATAATTTCCAGGGTTACCTTTGGAGCCTCTTTTAAAAAAACAACGTGAGCTCCAATCCTTCGGCATCACACTTGTGGCCAAGGACATTTTAAATATTTCTGCCAGAGCCATTGTAATTTCTACACTAGCCTCCTTCAAGGTTAGGTGGAATATCTTGTCACCCTTATTTGCTTTAAGCACCTCCTCCTCTTTAATCTGTATAGGTTCCATGACCTCACTGCTTGTTTTCTTTACTTCCCTTGACTGTGTGAGATTCCTGAGTGAATACTGATGCAAAAAAAACATTTAAAATCTCCCTCATCTCTTTTGGCTCCATACATAGTCGACCACTCTGATCTTCGAGTGAACCAATTTTGTCCCTTGCTATCCCTTTGCTTTTAATATATCTATAGAAACCCTTAGGATTTTTTTTCACATTGTCTGACAAAGCAACCTCATGTTTTCTATTTATTAGCCTGCTTGATTTCTCTCTTGAAGCTTTTCTTGCAATTTTTTTACACTTCTCAAGTACCTAATTTTGCTCCATGTTGCCTATACCTGCTATGGTGGCTACTATCCAAAAAAAGGTCACTCAGGCTAAGTGGGCTCTTTACTGTGACACGTTCCAATAAATGCATTTTAAATTGTTTATTAATGAACACAAAAGGACTCATAACGTGGTAACGATAATGTTCTTGCTAATGTGACTAACAGTAACGACCAGTCTCTTTGGTAATGTAATGTCTAACGACCAGCGTGTAACGGTCAACAGAAAATATTGGAACCTCACTCACTCACTGTCAATTCACCATACCAGTCAACATGTACAAACTGCCCCAACCGTGTGCGCAATCCCTGCACATGCACCAACACAGTCCATAGCGCAGGCACACTGGAAGATACCAAACATGCACAGCCTCCGGACCCCAGGACGCCACTGACACCTGCGGCCAAACCGACATTGGTAAACAACGAGCCTTTGGCTCTTACAATTCCCCCTAATTATTATGTCTCATATAATAATTACACAATTATAAATAACAATCAAATACAGTAAATTCCAATATTATGTAGACGATCTTTCTTCGTTCTTCATAGTACAGAGGTTACCAGCACATAGCCTTCAAAAGAGTGATCTTTACCACCACTCTGGACCAGTAAAACTTGTAGCTGTGTAGTCAGGAAGGAGCAAGGTCCAAAAAAACCCAACAAAAATAAAGTCAGCCAGATTTTGGGTTTCTTCTACTGTAACAGTATTTTATAAGGACATTCGAATTCTACCAATGTTATTTTTAGCAGCTTTGTCAAGAAACTCTGTTTCAAGAACATCGTCTCCATTTGCATTCCAATTGTGTATTGGAATATTTATTGTGAATTTATATTTATTTAGGTTGAAGCAGCCAGTCACACATAGAATCTATTTGATCCATCAATTGCATCATAAATTAGCTTTGATTTCACAGCACTGTTCTGGCCCATTGCTTCAGTAACCCCTCAGAATGCAATTGTCCTCAGGTGAATCTGAGGTAAGGTGGGAAAACCAGGGTTTATATTGGGGTAGGTGAGGATAGAGCCAAAGGAGGAGCCAGCCATCAGAACAACACACGGACAGTGAGTTCCAGTTCACTGCATGACCAACGTGTAATGGTCAACAGAAAATATTGGAGCCTCATTCACCCACCGTCTATCCCGCCATACCAGTCATCACAGGGTAACTAATTTCCTCAACTGTGCATGCAACCCCCTTGCACGCGCCAACCTAAGTCCATAGCACATGCGCACTGGAAGATATTGAACGCATGCAGTCTCCGGACCCCAGGACGACGCCTGCAGCCAAACCAACAATGGTAAACCTGCTATACATCTCTCTCTTCTGTATCAGATCCCCAATATCACTCAAAAACCAAGGTCCCCTATGCCTTTAATCCTCTCAGGAACATACAAATTCTGTACTCTCAAAATTTCACCTTTGAAGGTCTTCCACTTAATTCGCACATCCTTGCCATAAAACAAACTGTCCCAATCCATTCATTCTCGATCCTTTTCCATTTCCTCAAAATTGGCCTTTCTCCAGTTTAGAATCTCAAACCGAGGCCCAGATCAATCCTAATGGCAGAAAGATTACTGGATCCTACACATACTTCTGTCACTTGTCCTGTTTTTTTTCCTAATAGGAGATTCAGTATTGCACTCTCTCTAGTTGGTACTTCTATATACAGTATTGATTTAGAAAATGTTTACAGTATGGGAGCCCAGCCAATATGTATAAAGATAAAATCTCCTACTATCACACTTGTGTTTCCTGCAGCTGTCTGGAAGAGACCCCAGTGATCCAGGAACCCTAAGCCCTCCCTCCTCATGATGCCTTCAGCCACATGTTCAGCTGCATTTTCCTCCTATTTTTAACCTCACTGGCACACGGCACAGTTATCACTTCTGAGATCACAGCCCTGGAGATCCTGTCCTTCAACCTAGTGCCTAACTCCCTGAAATCTCCTTGCAGGACCTCCTCACCCTTCCTACTCATGTCATTGGTCCCTACATGGACCACGACATCTGCCTGCTCACCCTCCCTCCTGAGAATGCTGTGAACCCGAACTGATATAGCTCGGACCCAGGAAGGCAACATCCCATCTGGGATACTCAACCTCTTTCACAGAACCTCTTATCTGTTTCCCCCCCCCCCCCCTACTACAGCTCATCTCCTCCTTTTCCTTCTTAGCCATGGGACCAGACTTTCAGCCAGAGACCTAATCGCTGTGGCTTGTCCCTGGTAGATCATGCCCCAACAATATCCAAAATGATATACTTGTTATTGTGGGGAATGACCAGAGGGGTGCCCTGCCTTGTCTGCCTGTTCTCTTTCCCTCTCCTGACTGTCACTCATCTACCCTCTCCTTGGTGTGATAGCGAATCTGTAACTCCTGTCTAACACTTCCTCTGCCTCGTGAATGATCCGGAGTTCATCCAGCTCCAGTTCCATTTCTTTAATTCGGCTTGTCAGGAGTTGTAGCTGGATGCACTTCTCGCAGATGAAGTTGTCAGTGATACTGCTGGCTTCCCCGATGACCCATATTCTGTGAGAAGAGCATCCCCTGCCTTGGCTACCATTTCCACTGTCTCAAATTGGGTGGCCCTTACTTCAGCTCCTGCACCACCATCTCAGCCTCTTTTCTCTGAAGCCCCTTGAGCCAAAGCCATTCCATTTTGACTATGTCCACTCCAACAATGACCACACTCTGGCCATTTTTAACCTTTCATAATACACTGTATACCATACTCTGGTCTGGGTAAACCTTTAAAGTACAAATACCAATACGAACCAGCTAATGGTTGGGTACAAAATCAGTCCTGTAAAACTGGGACACAGAGTACATGCACTTGTCGGTAGTCCCGCAAAACTGGTGTCCAAGAGGTTAATTTCATTTAATTCATTCTTTTGTTGAAAGTGCCCAACACCTCTGGCGTTTTCTTTGAACTGTCACTTCGAACACTTTGTGAGCCCTGGGTTGATTCAGTAGTGTAGTACAAAGATGGAGGAGCTGCTTCCTCACAGCTCAAAAGTCATGAATTCATGGCCTTGGTTGCTGTCCGTGTGAAGTTGGCACTTTTTCCCTGTGACTTTGCGGGCTTCCTCGCACATCCCAAAGGTGCACTGGTCAGTTAATTGATAACTCTGTTGCCCTTGTGTAGTTCAAGTACATTTATCATCTGGTTGCACAAGTACAACCCGACGAAACAGCATTCTCTGGTCATTGGTGCAAAACATGCAGACACCCAACTAGACGTAATACACATACATGCAGACAAACAATACATATGCAGGACAAATATACATACATACATGCATACATAAAAATAAATAATTAAATATTGTTGAGTGAATATGAGCATCTCAGACGGTTAGTGTGAGCAGGTCCTTTGGCTGTTCAAGATTCTCACTGCCCTTGGGAAGAAGCTGTTCCTCAGCCTGGTGGAGCTGGCTCTGATACTCCTGTATCTCTTCCCCGATGGGAGTAGCTGAAAAATGCTATGCGTGGGGTGGTAGGGGTCCTCAACAGTTTTGCACGTGCTCTTCAGATAGCAATTCCTGTAAATCATTTCAGAGGTGGTGGTGGTGGTGGGGGGTAGCGGGGAGAGAAACCCCAGTGATCCTCTCTGCCACTCTTGTGGTCCTGTGAATGTAATTGTGTGGCAGGAGAATCAGGCAGGTGTTAATTGTCATGTGAGACAATAAGTGGTTGAGTGGGATTGATGCGAATGCTCTGAGAGCAGACAAATACTTGTTGGGTCAAATGGCCTCTGATACTATATAAAAAATGAATGATTAATTTTTTTTCTATAGCCAGCAAACAGGGAAGACAAAAATTAACAATGTCCCTTTCTTCACTCCTATTATTTCAACAAGAAGGCTCTCCTCATCAAGCAATGATCACCCTGTATTCAATTAATCTTCAATGACAATATGGGGCAGTACCGTAATAACGGCAAGTGCACATTAGAGATGGTTCTGCCATTTGAAGAATGCTGCTGGCTCCTTTTCTGCTCTCCATTCAAAATCCTGCATCGATCATTCGGTTGTCATCTTCTCAGCCCCTGTTTTGTTAAGGCTGATCACCTGACCAATCGGGACCTGTACTATTACAGTACCCATTATGCTGGAAACTACTGCCTTCTTGCCCAGAGTTTTGGGACTTGTTTGGAGAACTTGTTTTGCTCAAACATGTCTGATAGTTAATGGCCACAGGGCTTGTTTCTTAAATTAAAAGAAAAATTAAACATTCAGCACAGGGTAGTAGGCCTTTCCAACCCATGTGCCTGCTCCCTCCACCAAATACGCCAATTAACCTGTAAAACCCCGAGGTTTCTGAAAGGTGGATGGAAGTTGGAGCACCAGGAGGAAACCCACACTGACACGGGGGGAAAGTACAAACTTTCTTGCATGCACCATTGTATTCAATCCTGGCTTGCTGGCGCTGCAATAGTATTGTGCTAACTGAGCTGCCCGAGAAAGTGGTTCTCTATGACCTGTAAAACCACAATGCTGGAGAAATTCAGCAGGTCAAACAGTGTACTTTATGTAGCAATATTTATGTAACCAAAATTTGGGGCTTAGCTTTTCAGCATTGTATGAGTAAAATGTAGACAGGTGTCTGAATAAAATGGTGGGGAATGGGGGGCAGGGGGAGGGAAGAGGTAATAGGTGGAGAAGGGAGGGAGGGCACAACAGTAAACGGAGAGGGAAGGGGGTGGAGAGCTGGAAGAAAGGAGACAGAGGGATAGGGAAGAGAGGGAAACGGGTCCAGCAGAAACCGAAGAAAGCAATGTTAATGCCACTTGGTGGGTGCCAAAACAGAATATGAGGTGTTGCTCCTCCTATTTACGGGTGTCCTTGGTTTTGCGGTGCATGAGGCTAAGGACAGACCTGGGGCAGTGCATGAGGTTAAGGTCAGACATATCTAGACCTTACTCTTTATGACTTGTCCTCTTTGTGCTGCTTTATGCTTTTTAAATTTTATTTTGGCCAGATTTCACCTGGGCTGCTTCAACTATGAAGTAACTGAATAATGCTATGTCTAAGGTGCTCGATAGACCGAGTTTGTAGTTTCTTTTAGAATTCAGACAGAATTCTCAAGAGGCTGAAAGCAATTTTACTAAAGGAAAAGGAAAATTGATTTTTACTTGTATTTGCCATTGATTGTCAGTAAGCTAAGGTTACTGGCTGGTTAAAATTTAAAAGCTGCTACCCTTCAGATGGATTTTTTCAGTTTTCCATTATGTACCGAGTTAAGCAAGATATTAGAAATCACATTTTAATTGGTGATCGGCCGTATCTGCATACTTCTTTTGATGTCATTTGAAATTTCTTAGTAGTAATTAATTACTAGGAATAAGCAAAAATGGATTATCATCCCACCACTGGCTTTTCTGATTATGAAGTAACCAGCCTTAAAAGGGTATAATTTACCAGCAAGTGAGTTCTTATGGAAATTAGAGCTCTGAAAATATTGACTTTTTCTACATGTTAATGGGAATGCAACAAGAGGACTATGTATTAGGTAGGACGATGTTTGGCATTTCAAGACGGTGTCTGTGAAACTGATGAAATGATAATCTGGCAACCTCTGGTTGGGAATAAATGTCCTAATTGTCAAATTACTCTTGAGTGGGTACTGAAAAATTCAAATTCTGTTCTTTCTTTGCTTGTTGCATTCTAGTGAATAAGCAATAATATCTTGCTCCCTGCTGCATCGGGGAAGAGGAAACCAGAAGCACTTTACATACAGTAAAGCACTGGTTGTTGTAATGTGGGGAATATGCCAACTAGATCCCATTTAAGTCCTTCAAACAGCCAAGTGATAATGATCAGATTGTTGGTTTGTGCGATGTTGATTAAAACGATGGGCAGGCTGCAGGAGAGAACTTCACTGCCATTTGTTGAACATAGATGGCATAGATTTTATCAGGTGTTCAGCCAAAACCATTGCTCATCATCCTGTAGACCTCTAATAGATCACTTCTTTATCCATTCTATCCAGAAAAACATAGCCCTATATTCTGTCTTCTTTGAAGCCAATGTTAACAGTCTGATATATCTTCTGCATTTCCTTTCTGAAACCCTTCTAAGATGAATTTAGATGTTTCAACAATCTTGTTCATTTTGTAATATAACATTTTACTAAAATTCCTAATTACTCATGTTACATCAATGCAATAACAGTACAGATCTTTCACTTTGGGACATATTATGAACAAAGCATACGTTACAAGTATTGTGCCAAATGGGTTGTTCTTTTGTTGCATTGGCTACGTTTTCCTGCAATTCTCATCGTCTTCTTGTCCAGAGTGGGAGTTACTTTTCTGTAAGCCACGCATTCATTTCTCCAAAGTCGAAAGAAAGATATGATGGAGGAAGGAGAATAATCTTTTTAATAGAGGCTGTGTGCCTGGAATGCCTTAGTCACATGATAGGTGAATCTTCCACCATTCTTGGGTGGCTTGGAAGAAAGAATATAGTTACAATATGAACAGGTGGCCCACAAGCAAAATGACACAGTTTTATTTTTAATTTCTAGATGGTCAGAGTTCATGCGCAGGCAAATGTGGATATCAAGTATCACAATGTTCTTGTCAAGTGACATGTGAACCATTGGGAGAGTGTTGCACAGATTACTGGAATTTCTGCTTACGGATATCTCCTCAGTCAGGAACCTTGATGGGAGGTGAAGATTTTGTCATTGTTAACAATACATTTGAAGCTGGTAGAGATCATATAGTCTGCAGGTGAGTCTCTAATGTAGTCACTCTGGACCATATTGGTTCAAGGCACTCGTCAAGGACAGGATTATAAGCCACCATTTGTTCAATGACAGCAATACCTTCAATTTTGACTGTGGTTTCAAGGCAATTACAATATTTTGGATCCAGTTAAAAATTAAGATCATTTTTTCATCTCTTAAATAAAGTGAAATTATCATGTTATAATCATACATGCATGTACTTGTAAAGCACAGAAGGATGCAATTCTACCTATCAAATCCATACTTTAAAAGGTGACAACCTCAGTTGATTCTGCTTCCCATCTCTTGGTCCGCAGTGTGGGCCAATGGTTTTTCTAATGAAATGTGATGTGTTTCTCTCCCCCAATGCTTTCAGGTCAGGAGATGCAAATCCTTGCCATCCGCTGAATAAAAACATTTTCCTTAACTTTCCTTCAGCCTTCTATCTTAATCTGTGCCCTCTCAATATCATCTTCTCTGCCAATAGAAACAAGTTCTTCCTGTTCCTCTCAAGGTCTCTCACCTTAATTATACTTCTTTTCAGTTGGCCTTGATTTAGCAAGAATACATCACAGGTATTCCAGAGAAAGATTGTCTCTAGTTAAAAATAAAAGTGAGTCTAGCCACCTGTCCTTTATATTCAATGGACTACCATTGCCAAGGGCCCATCATTAACATCCTGGAAGTCAGCAGTGAGCTAAAACACATCTGGATCAGTCACTCAAATGCTATGGCTGGAAGGACAGGTCAAAGGCCATGCATTCTGTGCTGAGTGAAACCCTCAACTCTTGATAGCCCGATGCCCTTTCAATCTACAAGGCTCTTGCTTGGATAACTCCAATCACTCTTAAGAAGTGCAACATCTTCCAAGCCAAAACAAACCTGCCTGGGGGCACCAGTTGATCAACATGGACACTCAATTTCTCCACCAGTGGCAAGCATTTCTAAAGAATGCACAGCAGTCGCTTGCTGTAAGCCACAGGCTCTCTCGCCAAGGGCAGAGACTTCTGGTACGTGGGAACATCCCTCCAAATCTCATTCTGCCAATAATTCTTCATTGTTGTCATGGCTAAATCATCAAATTCGAAGCCTAAGAGCAACAGGACTGTGGTTATGTAGGAGGTTCATTACCGAGGGTAATTAAGGACATATATTTCTAGTGACAGCAAAGAGGAAGGAACAATACAAAGCCCATCTGAGTCAGCTCTCCTTTATATATTATAGTTTAAGTTTATATTTCCTTATGGGATATGAGGACTTTCACTGAGCTAATGACAGATCTCAGAGAAATCCCATCAAATCTATTCCTCCATTTCATTCCCCACTCATAGGTATAATTCTCTTGCCCCATGAACATCCTCATTAATGTCTCTGCATCCACACTTCTGGTGTTTCAGTAACGTGATGACGACCTGAATGCAGTACCTTAGCCATGTTCCAAATTGTGCTTTCTATTGTTTTAGTGTGAGGTCCTTGCTTTTATATTTTATGCCCAGACCCAAAATGCAAGAAGTCTACAGGCCAGCATTGCAACCTTCAGGGAACTGTGGACAACCACTTTGCGAGGTGTCGGCATTATTCCTGGATATTGCATTTGCCTTCTATAAATGTCTCTTATTTTTCCAGACTGAATTCCATTTGCCACTTTTGTGGTGACTTAACTATTCCATCAATTTCCTTCCGCAGCCGAGGGCCTCACAATGTTATGACTTCCATGTTTAAAAATCACTTTACTGAATGTTAAAATTGGATTAAATATGAAACTATTCTCTTTTAGGTTCAAGAAATCCATTGTTACCCAGGGGTATGTGGATGATAAAAAGGTGGCCCACTGCATTTCACCATTGCTCTATGAAAACGGAAGGATACCTTTTGAATTGTCAACAGACAATGGAACAAGCTATAATCACCAGGGGACGTGGGTGTCAGGTCAAGTGAACTCCTTGCACTGAACCTTTATCTACACATGACTGTTGTCATTGGTAATAGATTAGTTAACTATTATAATGAATTATAGAAGGCTTATATTAATCGTTTGGGAGCAATATTTTTCATTTAAAACAACACAGGAACTGCAAATGCTGGAATGTTGAGTAAATAAAGAGAAGCTGGAGGGTCAGACAGCATCCACAGAGAGAACCCGGTGTCAGGGTCTGTTGTTGAGATGAGGTGTTTTTCATTTCTTGACCATTGGTGAAGTCAATAGCAGGTGAATTTGGAAATGAAGTGAACCTAATTAAACTGCTTACACGAGGGCTTCAAACAAAACCTTAGTCCTACTGCAAAGCCTTAGACCAGACTGTCACCTGTGATTTGGGGTAATCTTCAGTTCTTTCTTCTATCAGAGGAAAAAAAGCACAGGAAAGGATGGAAGGATTTCATCTGTTGAGTCATAGAATGAGAAAGCGTCCTTTATTCAATCGGACATTAATTATTTAATCCAAATGTGATAATCTTTAACCAATAATTTATCAAGTTCTCTGCTCCCTACACATTTCCTCTTGTGTGAATGCCCCTAAGTATACTGCAGGCGAGTTGCCCTTGTTAACAGGAATCAAATAAATCCCCTAGAAATTTCCATCTTCTATGGTGACATCAAGGCTGAGCTGAAATGTTTAGAAATTAATCATCTGAAAATGCATTGCAAGGAACTTGTCACTGTTGATCTGAACAGAATGGCCAGTTCAGATGGGTAATGACTTCACCCAAGAGCTTTATTGATTTTGTAACTGGGGACATGGCCATTGACATTTGAACAGGTGGATAAGCCAGCTATTTCACCTGTAAAACACTAAAGTCTACAGATACTGTGGTTGAAGTAAAAACACAACACTGGAGAAACTCAGCAGGTCAAACATTGTACTTCGTATAGCAAAGACTGCCATACATAACTAACGTTTAGAGCTTGAGCCCTTTGTCAAGGTTTTGATGAAAGGCTCAAAACATCGGTTATGTATCTTTATATTTGTTTTATAAAGGAAACTGTTTGACCTGTTGAGTTTCTCCAGTGTTGTGTTTTTAGCTATTTCACCTGACCTGCTTTGCCCAAATGTTAAATCAAACCTTGCCTCTGCTTTATAGAGAATCCGTTTAAGCAGTTAAGACCATGAGGTAGAGGAGCAGAAATAGGCAATTCAGCCCATCAAGTTTGTCTCGCATTCTGTCATGAGCTGATCCATTTTCTCACTCTGCCCCACTCCCCAGCCTTCTCCTCATAACCTTTGATGCCCTGGGTAAATAAGAACCTAACAAGCTCTGCCTTAAATACATCCAGTGACTTGTCCTCCACAACTGCCTGTGGCAACAAATTCCACAGATTTACCACCCTCTGGCTGAAGAAATTTCTCCACATCTCTGGCTAAACAGATGCCCTTCAATCCTGAAGTTGTGCCCTCTTGTCCTAGATTCTCCCACCACGGAGGAACAACCTTTCTACATCTACTCTGTCCACACCTTTCTACATTCGAAATGTTTCAATGAGATCCCCCCTCATTCTCCTAAATTCCAATGAGAACAGGCCAAGATCTGTCAAATGCTCCTCACTTGATAACCCTTTCATTTCCGGAATCATCCTAATGAACCTCCTCTCCATCGTGAGCACATCCTTTCTTTTCAAAGATGATCCCAACTCTCCAAGTGAAGTCTCACCAGTGCCTTATAAAGCCTCAATATCACACCCCTGCTCTTATATTTTATTTCTTATGCCATCATGTTCTTTGATGGCTGGAGAAAATTGGATGGGAATGCCGAGAAAGGACTCCTTGGGATGACAATAGCTAAGGCCACAGCCCATACCCTTTCCCTACCATTGCTTTACCTTGGACTTGCTTTTGTTTGAAGATGTGGAAAGTTTGTACAATTCCTACAGATTAAACACAGATCATGGATGTTTTCATTTAACATCTTCAATAATTTGCTAATGAAGTTGAACAAATACATTTGGAATTAGTTGGCTAATATGGATCTCAGTTTTCATCAATAATATGAAAGGCATTAAGGATTCTTCTGAGCACAAGTCTAGACTATAGGCTTCAAAAAACACTTCTCATAAAAGGATTTCCCCAGTTATTATTATTGGGGATGACTCTAAGGTCATAATAGTTCTAAACTCCATGACTAGATTGTAGTGTTGTGATTGTTCTCAGATAGCCACCATTTTAAATACAGTACCAAGAAAATATTTCATCTTCACGCACAACCTTCCAAGAACTCGTCAAGTCAAATCAAGTTTATTGTCATCCGATTGCACAAGTACAACCCAATAAAACAGTGTTCTCTTGTCCACAGTGCAAAACACGTGGGCACACAACCAGACATATAGACAAACAATACATATGCAGGACAAGAACTCATATATTCAAATAAATACATTTTGTTTCTTAAGTATGAAAGTTTTGGATGGTTAGTGTGAGCAGTGGAACACACTATCACTGAGTGAGGAATGATAGGTTTTAATACACATGAGATTTCAGCTGGCCCAACTACATGAGCTTAATGGATGGAAGGGGGTAAGGAGGTCAACCTTCATGGCCAGGTCTCAGGGGGAGGAGCCACAGGGGATTGAGTCATCAGTGGGCAGGCCAACCACTTATACACAGAGCAGCACAGAACAGTATATACATATCACCACAAGCAGTTTGTTCAGTCGTTCAGCAGTCTCGCTGGCTGTGGGAAGAAGCTGTTCCTCAGCCTGGTGGTGTTGGGAAATAGAAGTACAATATACAAATGTTCTGAAATTCTTACATGCAGCAGCTACACGGGTAATAAATAGAAAAGGATTGAATGAACTCAGTTGCATTTAGGGCATATAAAGAGACATAGTGATAGTGCAGACAGATCATTGGTGGTCCTGGAGTAGAGTTATGGATAGGGTGGTACAGGAAGATTCACGAGCTTAGGTGTTCGTGAAAAAAAAACTTTTCTGATACTAAAGGTGCTGGTCTCCATCTGCTTGAAAGTAACATGACCAAGGTAATAGGAAGCAAAAGTGGCAGCATTGCATTACAGCAGGTGTAATGCAATGCTGCCATTGGTGCAGACCTGGGAAAGCGGGGAGCGGAGACATAGCACGGCTCCACAGGGGCCTACCGGCCAGTCCTGGTACACGTAGCTCGATACAGGTTTTAAACAGCTCATTAAAGGAGATGATGGTGTATATTTGAAAATCCTGCAACCCGGAATCTGTGCCCAAGATGGTGACGTCTGTGCTGGGCAGCAGACCATAAGGAGTTGCAGACTCTGGGGGAGCAGCGGACCAGTACAGGGCACCAAAACTGGGAAGAACACACCCTGACTGAGAAGGAGAAGCCTGGGAGACAACACTACTGGATGGCTCCTGGGAACTAGGCATTGGAGCTGGGTTTCAAAACAGTGCTGAGGCAAGAAGAGCACCCGAAGGTCTTCGGGCGCGGATGATTCTTGGGTGCTAATCATATCAGAGGTTTAAATCTGGAGCTTGTGTTGCCAATGGTTTGAACAAGTCTCAGTATGGCTGCAGAGGCTATGAGAGTGATGGAGGTGAATCCAAGGACATTCAGTGACTATGAAAGGCCTCTTCTGCTTCTCTATTCCTACTCTTAGGGGCATCTGGCAATGCTCATGGCATCTCTGTTTGCCTAAAGGCAGACAATAGTTGAAGTCTGTCATGTATATTATTGCATTTTTAATGCATTATTACATGACAATAAAAGGAACCTTTAAACCTTTATGGTGGCCCTCACATGTCAGGTAGATCATTCTGAATGACTTCACACCCACAGAAAGCATATCAATGGCACAGGTAGAAAACCAGGGAGCTGTTCCATCATCTGGCATTCACTTCAAATAACTTTCCTTCCCACCGAACCTTGGCAAAGTAAGCATTAGCTCAATTGAAGAGCTCATTCAACATTCATGCCCTCCTAGTTCAGAAAACAAAGTAATAGGGAGACTTGGATGAAACGCCTTAACCCTAAGAGAGGGAAGTTTAAAGGAGGTGCGTGGGACAAGTTGTTGACATAAAAAATGATAGGAGACTTGAATGGGTTGCCAGGTGTGGGGGTGGAAGCAGATAATATGGTTGAATGGGGATGTTAGAATGTGCAGGGAGTGGAGGGGGATGGATCATGTGTAAACAGAAGAGATTTCATTTAATTTGGCATTGTGTTTGCTGGGCAGAGGGCACGTTCTTGTGTGGTACTGTCCCATATAGCTTTGGGCCCCAGGTAGTGCAGTGAGACCTCACTGTAAGGACTGAGCATTCTTGAAGCTGGCGTCAAATACCGATCAGCTGATAATGAAGTGAAATTGCAACCACAGAAGTTGTAAGAGTTGTCAGAGGCAACTCCAGCTCATGGGGAGGAGTTGGGGAGAGAGATCGGGCAGCTAGTGTTAGGAACTTGTCTGAAATAATTTCCCTCTATGAGTTGAATCTTCCCTTACTGACAGAGGTGCCAGAGTCAGAACTGGTCAGTAATAGCCACTCCTAGTAAATTATTTTAACTCTCTTTCTATTGGTTCCCTTCAACCCTGCAGTGCATCACAGCAAGTTTTCAAACGCAAGGAAAAGCACTTTACTGAACCAAACCAAATGGCAGTACTATGGTACACCGGGTGTGTCTGGGACCCTGACACTCCTTTGGAACACGACATTACTCCCAGCACAGCTTTTAAACATTGAACTCTGGGGTTACAAAGAAAATGGTAAGTAACTATTTTGGGTGATGGAGGTGGATTGAGAATGTGCACCAGCTTTGCTCGGACTCAGACAACTGCTCCTCTTTAGGGTGTCACACCTGGTTGCTAAGACCCTATACGATCTGACCTAAGGTGTGCCTGCACCTTGTACTTGTGACCTGCAGGTTTCTGCCAGGTGTTCCTGTAATGCGCGTCGAAAGAACCAAAGACTTGTTGATCCAAACCAAGGCTTTTATCAACTAAAAGACTGGAACATATCACAAGTAGGTCGACCAGTCCAGTATGACCTGGTCTGGCTAGGAGCAATCCTTTAAGACCCGCCAGTAGGTGTGTCTACACTCTCAGCCAATCACAGTCATCCTACACTACCATCTGTACATATGTACATATATGCATTGGTGATAGAATCTGTACTATCACAGTTCCCGACTCCCTCTAGCTCATAAAGGTGTGAAGATTGGTCGGTTAGTGGGTCCATTGGCAACCGTCAATTGGGACCAGTGCAGGTGAGTGATGGGTCTATAAAGAGCTCACGGAGGAATAAATATGGGAATCATGTGCCACAAGAGCTCTTAACTTCATCAAGAGGTAAACAAGGGAATCTCTCCACCAACCACACCCACATATCCATTTGCAACCAACCCTTCTGCTTATGGATCAAACATTGGTTACCCTTTGCTTCCTATAGGTCCTGCTGAGTTTCTCCAGCACTTTTGTGCACTGCACTGCCCCCTGCAGACGTTCCTGTGGCTATATCTCACTACTTACTCCTGGCTCTTCACAGATGTCTAGACCAGACTCAGCCATTAAAGTCGCCTTGCCACAAGGAGTGGGACAATTCCAAGCCTGAAATCTAGTGGTGGTTAAAAATCTATTTGACATCAAGTTTTTAGGCTGGTCTCTACTACATGGAGCCTTTGGGATTTAAATTCACGGCCATGGTGGTTTTGCTTCACATGTCAAAGCACTTTGAATGGGAAATGTTGAATGACTCAATAAATGTAATTTGAATTAGCTCAGTAATTGTTAACTTTCCCAGGAACACCATACTCAGACTCCTGGAGAGGGGAATGGACGTACCTGTACTCACTTGGAATAGCTGTTCGGAATAATGGAGAATTCACTTTCACCCCAAAACCAGCTCCGAAGCCCTATTTTGAATGGGAACTTGGAATGTTGCGACTCACTGACAAGAAGGAAGAAGATGGAGAAATGTGAGTACACAAGAATTTACCTCATCACTGGCAGTGTGTGATGAGAGTTTTCCAACATTACAGGGTTATGAACACCTGAGTTATTTTAACACTTAAATTTAGACGTACAACACAGTAACAGGCCCTTTCACTCCATGAGCCTTTGCCACCCAAATGCACCCAATTGACCTACATCCCCAATACATAGGAAGAAACTAAAGCACCCAGAGGAAACCCCTGCAAACACAGGGAGAACGTACAAACTCCTTACAGACAGCATGGGATTCAAACCCCAGTCCCGGTTGCTGGCACTGTTACAGCGTTGCACTAATCGTGCTGCCCCATGGACATCTGGACATTATAAACATCTCTATAATACTATTATAATACAACCTATGGGGATTGGTAGATAACGGATAAGTAAATTTTATGGTTGCTTGAGATTGCATGTTGCGTGGTTGGGCGAACTAGCCACTAGGTGACGCCAATTTTAAATTTTCATCACTTTTGCCTATTTATTTTCTGTGATTTTTTTTGCCGGTTGCTTGAAATCCAGATAATAAGAATTTTACTGTACATACAGTGGCTCACAACCTTTTCTTTCCACTCACATACCACTATAAGTAATCCCTTTGCCATCAGTGCTCTGTGATTAGTAAGGGATTGCTTAAAGTGGTATGTGAGTGGAAAGAAAAAAGTTGAGAACACTGCATTAGAAAGTCTGACATGCATACCGGTACCTACATTTGTGCCTATGGATGGCTGAACTAGTTTCCTCTCTCTTTTGGTCATTCTCCGATGTGCTTCAGATGCCATTCATTACAGTACCGTGGTGGCATAGGTCTCTTAACTGAATCATTTTTGTGTATTTTCCAACTTGTGCGGGTTTTGAACTCTGGTCCCTGGTCCCAGTTGCTGGCGCTGTGAAGGCATTCCACTTACCACTGCACCAATTGTGCAGCCCTACTGAAAACACACATCAAGTCAGGAAGCATCTGTGGAAAAAGAACCCCATTATCTATGTACCAGTTGAGTTTCACCTGAACGGTGAGTGTGCTAATCAATTTAGGCTGCGTTGATGCAAAGTCCGGCCCTTCACTAATTCCCTTTTCTTCTCTTCTGCACAAGATTTAGGGGGTTGGTCAGGGGTGGGCAACCTTTTTACTTTTTAATTTAGAGATACAGCACAGTAGCAGGCCATTTTGGCCCACGATTACATACTATGGGTATAAAATAATTGGGCAGCATGGTGCCACAAGACTCACACTATCAGGTTCAGGAAGAGCTGCTACCCCTCCTCAACAACAAACTCAATCAGCGACTCATTTCAGGATTCTTAACTGTGCACTTTTTAAAAATTTTCTTATGTATTGCAGTCAGTTTGTTTACTTCGTTATCTGTTTACAGTTCTTTATTTGTTTACATGTATATGCTGTGTATGGTTTTTGTTGTATTACAAATAAGTGGTAACTGTCTTGCCCGCAGAAAAAAAGAATCTCAGGGTTGTATGTGATGTCATGTATGTACTCTGACAATAAGTCTGAAATATAAATCTTAAATGATTTGCCAGGTAATGCATTAATCCAAGGTGGATCTCAGCAAGAGGACTGTTTGATTTTTTAAAAATTACAAAGATCAAAATCAGTAGTACATTACTGCAATCTTTGAAGCTATCTCTTCCTCCTGATTGTACGATGGATTTAATTTATGTTTTAGTATCACCTTGGTTTAGTTGGTAGCACTGAGTCAGAAAGACGTGGGTTAAACTCCCTCTCTTAAGGAACTTGAGGCCAAAATCCAGGCTCAAGGAAATGGTTCTCTTCGAGGCCACACACCCACTAAAGGAATATGCTCTGGTACAATACCAGGCATTGTGATTAGGGTGGATTTTTGTATGTTCTGCAGTGATGTTAAACTTGTGTTGGGCTGCATTCTGCGACTATTTTACATTCA
The DNA here is from genome assembly GCF_036971445.1 of Narcine bancroftii. Classification (NCBI taxonomy): domain Eukaryota; kingdom Metazoa; phylum Chordata; class Chondrichthyes; order Torpediniformes; family Narcinidae; genus Narcine; species Narcine bancroftii. The sequence goes on along the minus strand of NC_091472.1, from coordinate 169,674,074 downwards.
ACACGGTGATAGACTCTTCCAGGCCATGAGCCCGCGCCGTTCAAATACACCCACGTGACCAATTAACTGACTAACCTCATACATCTTTGGAATGTGTGAAGAAACCAGAGCACCTGGAGGGAACCCTCGCAGTCACACCGAGAATGTGCAACCTCCTTGTAGACAGCAGCAGATTCAAACCCGTTTTGCTGGTGCTGTAATGGCATGGTGCTAACCGTTACACCAGTGGTTTTCAAACATTTCTTTCCACTCACATCCCACCTGAAGCAATCTCTATGCCATAGGTGCTTTGTGATCAGTAAGGGATTGCTTCAGGTGGGATGTGAGTGGGAAGGGAAAGTTGAGAATCACTGCTCTAGACCCAATTGTTACTGAAATATTTTACTTGAGAAAAATTGTCATGGGCCAATTTCCTTTGGAGTGATGTAACTGTGCACATAACGAGTCAATTAGGTACAATTACAACAGTGGTTTTCAAACTTTTTCTTTCCACTCATACACAACCTTAAGTAATCCCTTACTAATCACAGAGCACTCATGGTATTGGGAAAGAAAAAGTTTGAAAACCATTGTGTTACACGAACCGTGCTGGCCGTGTGGGCTGGATTTCACCGGAGATCCTCCATTCCCTCAGCATCTGCCAGTTTTCACTCACTTAACTGTTATGTAGTTGAGTTCTGCACCTAGCCCTTCTCATTCTATACTGATCATCATCATGGAGTGATTTAGCATGGAAACAGGCCCCCTCGGCCCATTCAGATCATGCCAACCATCATCATTTGTTTACACTCATCTCATTTTACTCTTCCTCAATCCCATCATCTCCTCCCAGATTGCACCACTCACCTGCACAGTAGGTAGAATGATGTAGGGCCTAGGAATGAGATATTTGCTACCTTTTACTTCCTATGGATGCTGTGTGATCAGTGAGTTTCTTCTGCATCAATGGGCTTTCCCCATTCTGGTCCTTAACTGAGACTTCTGGAGCAGAACTGATGCACAAATACTCTGTCCAGTGATCCAAATCATAGAAATGGACAGTTAACTCCAAATTTTTCTTGCTGATCTATACTAATTTTATAATTTGCATTTTCCCACTTTGGCATTATATCTTTCTACTCCTTGACAATTTAAGCATTTATCTAAAGGTCTGTTAAATTAGTAAATGTACTAATATAATGAGGTGAGCTAGTGTTTCCTTTTTGCCACCTGTTTATCCATTGTGGCTACTCTCTATTAGGGTCAAGGATCTGAACTGGTGGCTGCAACTACATTGATTGAACCATTGAGGTAATGCCTTCTTCCAGTTTGGAAATGCAATGCTTTTTTGAAAGGTATAATGATGTAGCAAAGGAGAAGAGAATGAGGGATGTAAGAGAGATAGGATGTGAAATGAAAAATTAGATTTGAACACAATGATGTCAATAATATCAGATTCTCAGCTGGAAGCTGACCCTCTGGTGATTGAGCCTGTGATTGCCACCACCCACTCTTCAAATCAACGTCATGACATGGTATATGGTGGCCATTTGCCCATCTGCTGTTGCATTCTGCATTTTAGTACAAGATTCCCCTGCAAGGGGGAGAGGGTTGCGTGTTGATGATTGCATTGTCACATGTATGCATATGACATGCCTGCTGTTGGCTTGAATAGTTTGAAACATGTGCATGGAAATTGTTGAAGTTTTAAGTATGGGCAGCATGGTTAACGTAGAGCAGGGGTGGCCAAATTACAGTTGTGGGCCATCTGTGGCCTGTTGCTCATTTTTAAGTGGCTCAGGGTAAATTTTAAAAATAAAATGGAATATGACCCATTAAAACATAGTCTCTAACAATAAATTGCACTGGATGTACAATGCCCTTCTTAGTTTCAACACTAGATGTTGCTGCCATTTTGAACAACTACTAGACCAATCGTTGAAAATGCTACTCATCAATGAAAACCTTTACCTCAGTTAATTTTTTTTTACCTCAGTTAATTACGTTACGGAGTCCAGAGGACCCCAAAAACTAGCAGCAATAGATATGCACCACAACACAAGGTTATTTAAACAAAAGTAGTTTTTAATTATATTTGAACAAGAAAACAAAATTAAACATTAACTTATTACTTAACCTACCTAACCTACTTAATGTCCCCTCTAATACTAAGTGCAGGTGTGTGTAATGTATATTTAAGATTAGAAAAGTTCTTTGGATCACAATCCAATCTCACTGATTGCAGGCAATTCTTGTACTGTGCATAGAAGTTAGCATTAACAAAGTTCACCAGTCTTTGGTGCTTAACAGGCAAATGGTTACCACTCAGGAGGGTTTTTGCTGATTTTCAGGTAGAGATTCCTTTTCTTTTTTTAAAATTTTTAAAAATTTTTCACACTATGAACCATATTGACCAAAATACACATAAACATTTCCCTCTTGAATATACACAGTGTTATTTTCTCCCCTTTTTCCCCCCTCCCTTCCCTCCCTCCTTCCCACCCCCTCCCCACCCATTAAACGTTCAACATATTCAATACATTAAACCCATTAAGCAATGTCATCACACAATGAAAATAGTGTCATCTACTTTTACACACTGGGTCAGTTCATTTCGTCTTCTTCTCCTTCTGTCATTTTAGGTGGTGGAGGTCCAGGGTAGGACCTCTCTCTTTTGTGTTCCATGTACGGTTCCCAAATTTGTTTGAATACTGTGAAAGACAAAGGAGGAAAAACCCAACACCCAACCCCAACCAACAAATTTTCCCCTGCAACCGCTGCAACCATGTCTGCCTGTCCCGCATCGGACTTGTCAGCCACAAACGAGCCTGCAGCTGACGTGGACATTTACCCCTCCATAAATCTTCGTCCGCGAAGCCAAGCCAAAGAAAAAAGACATTTATTCATTTATATGTATCATTGCTGTATTCTCAGGCTATCTTCTGATTTCCAGATTGACATTATAAATTTTTTACTACAGCTAAGGCTATCATAATAAATCTTTTTTGTGCTTCATCCAAATCGAGTCCAAGTTCTTTACTTCTTATATTACTTAGAAGAAAGATCTCTGGATTTTTTGGTATGTTATTTTTTTGTGATTTTATTTAATACCTGATTTAGATCTTCCCAAAACTTTTCCACTTTCTCACATGCCCAAATTGCATGTACTGTTGTTCCCGTTTCCTTCTTACAGCAAAAACATCTATCTGATACTGTTGGGTCCCATTTATGTAACTTTTGGGGCGTGGTGTATAGCCTGTGTAACCAATTATATTGTATCATGTGTAACCTCATGTTTATTGTATTTCTCAAAGTTCCGGAGCATAGCTTTTCCCATGTTTCATTCTTTATCTTTATGTTTAGATCTTGTTCCCACTTTTGTTTGGGTTTACAGCTTATTTCATCACTCTCTTTCTCTTGCAGTTTGATGTACATGTTTGTTATAAATCTTTTGATTATCATTGTGTCTGTAATCACATATTCAAAACTGCTTCCTTCTGGTAACCTCAGCCTGCTTCCCAATTTGTCCTTCAAGTAGGTTTTCAGTTGGTGGTATGCAAACATTGTACCATGAGTTATACCATATTTGTCCTTCTAAAAGATAATAAATTATTTCCCAAAAAACAATTGTCTATTCTTTTGATCCCTTTTCTTTCCCATTCTTTAAAGGAAAGGTTATCTATTGTGGAAGGGATTAGTTGATTTTGCATCAATATTAATTTTGGTAGTTGGTAATTTGTTTTTTTCCTTTCTACTTGAATCTTCTTCCAAATGTTGAGCAGATGGTGCAGTACTGGTGAATTCCTATGTTGCACCAGCTTTTCATCCCACTTATATAGTATATGTTCTGGTACCTTCTCCCCTATTTTATCTAGCTCTAATCTGGTCCAATCTGATTTTTCCTTTGTTTGATAAAAATTTGATAGGTATCTTAATTGTGCTGCTCTATAATAATTCTTAAAGTTTGGTAGCTGTAAGCCCCCTTGTTTGTACCATTCTGTTAATTTATCTAGCGCTATCCTCGGTTTCCCCCCTTTCCATATGAATTTCGTTATTATTTTCTTTAGCTCATTGAAGAATTTCTCTGTTAAGTGAATTGGTAACAATTGAATTAGGTATTACATCCTTGGGAAGATATTCATTTTAATGCAACTTACCCTTCCTATCAGTGTTAGTGGTAAATCTTTCCAATGTTCTAAGTCATCTTGTAATTTCTTCATTAATGGCTGATAATTTAATTTGTATAGATGGCCTAGTTGAATACCTAGGTATCGGATTGCTTGTCTTTGCCATTTAAATGGTGATTCTTTCTTAAACTATGTGTAATCTGCATTATTTATTGGCATCACTTCACTTTTATTTGCGTTGATCTTGTACCCCGATACTTCTCCATATTCCTTCAATTTCTTATGTAATTTTTATTGATAAATCTGGTTCTGTTAATCTGTTAAGTATACTATGACGTCATCTGCAAATAGACTGATTTTATATTCCTTCTCTTTTATTTTTATCCCTCTTATTTTATTTTCTGTTCTTATCAGTTCTGCCAAGGGTTCTATAGCTAATGTGAACAGTGAGGGAGATAGTGGGCATCCCTGCCTAGTTGACCTGCTTAATTTAAATTTGTTTGATATATATCCATTTACTGTCACCTTCGCCAATGGTCCCTTATATAATGCTTTAATCCAATTAATATATTTCTCTGATAGGTTGAACCTCTGTAGTACTTTGAATAAATAATTCCATCTACTCTGTCAAAGGCTGTTGGTGTCTTGTTTCCTTGTACTGCATGGATTAAGTTAATGAACTTACAGATATTGTCCGTTGTTCGTCTTTTCTTAATAAATCCAGTTTGATCTAGTTTTACTATTTTTGGTACACAGTCCGCCAATCTGTTTGCTAATAGTTTAGCTATTATCATATAATCTGTGTTGAGTAGAGATATTGGTCTCTACGATACTGGTGTTAGTGGATCTTTCCCCGTCTTTGGTATTACTGTAATTATTGCTGTTTTACATGAATCTGGCAAGTTTTGTGTTTCTTCTATTTGGTTCATTACTTCCAGGAGAGGAGGAATTAACAAGTCTTTAAATGTTTTATAGAATTCTATTGGGAGTCCGTCCTCTCCCGGCGTTTTATTGTTCGGTAGTTTTTTTAATATATCCTGTATTTCCTCTATTTCAAATGATTTTATCAATTTGCTTTGCTCCTCTTCTTGCAATTTCGGTAGTTCCATTTTAGCTAGAAACTCATCTATTTTGTCTTCTTTCCCTTCGTTCTCAGTTCGATATAATTGCTCATAGAATTCCTTGAAGTTTTCATTGATCTCCGTTGGGTTATATGTAATTTGTTTGTCCTTTTTCCTTGATGCCAATACCGTTCTTTTAGTTTGCTCTGTTTTAAGCTGCCAAGCTAATATTTTGTGCGTTTTTTTCTCCTAGCTCATAATACTTCTGCTTTGTCTTCATTATGTTCTTCTCCATCTTGTACGTTTGTAGTGTTTCGTTTTTTTTTGTCCACCAATTCTCTTCTTTTTGTTCTATCTTCCCTTGTTGCTAGTTCTTTTTCTGTACTTGCTATTTCCCTTTCCAGCTGTTCTATTTCCCGTTTGTAGTCCTTCTTCGTCTTAGTTACATAACTTATTATCTGCCCTCTGATGAACGCTTTCATTGCATCCCATAGTATAAATTTATCTTTCACTGATTCCGTATTTATTTCAAAGTACATTTTAATTTGGCACTCAATTAATTCTCCAAAATCCTGTCTTTTAAGTAGCATGGAGTTTAATCTCCATCTATATGTTCTCGGTGGGATGTCCTCCAGCTCTATTGCTAATAACAGGGGTGAGTGATCCGATTACAATTTAGCTTTATATTCCGTTTTTCTAACTCTCCCTTGGATGTGGGCTGACAACAGGAACAGGTCAATCCTTGAGTATGTTTTATGTCTACTCGAATAATATGAGTATTCCTTCTCCTTTGGGTGTTGTCTCCATATATCCAAAAGTTGTATTTCCTGCATCAATTTAACCATAAATTTGGTTACTTTGTTCTTTCTGCTAGTCTTTTTTCCAGTTTTATCCATCTTTGAGTCCAAATTAAGGTTAAAGTCCCCTCCAATCAGTATATTTCCCTGCGTATCTACAATCTTCAAAAAGAAATCTTGCATAAATTTTTGATCCTCTTCATTAGGTGCGTATACATTGAGCAAATTCCAAAATTCTGAATATATCTGACACTTTATCATTACATACTGGGTCTATTATTTCCTCCTCTATTTTGATTGGTACATTTTTATTAATTAATATAGCTACTCCTCTGGCTTTTGAATTATATGATACTGCCATTACATTCCCTACCCAATCCCTCCTTAATTTCTTGTGTTCCACTTCAGTTAGATGTGTTTCCTGCACGAATGCTATATCAATTTTTTCTTTCTTCAGTAAATTTAACAGCCTCTTCCTTTTGATTTAGTTACGTATTCTGTTAATATTTATAGTCATATATAGTTCAACATGGCCATTTCATACTTTGTTTACCTCTCATTTCCTCATCACCACCTTTCCCCCATATTCATTTGTTTTCTTTTTTTGAACGCACAGTAAGACAACACTTCTAAAAATAAATATTTCCACTATTCCCACATCTAAAATTCCCTTAACCCCAAATGTCCCCCTCCTCTCTGAGTTGCCCCTTGTTCCTTGCCGGGCAACCACAACTCCCCTCTCCATTTGGATTGTGAACCCGCTCGCAAGCGTCAACTGATTTCACCCAACCCCCTTCAGAAAAGACTTTTATCTTCACATATAAAAAAGCTCACCCTCTTTTGTCCCCCCTTACTTCCTTTCTTCCCTTTTCTTCCCCTCCTTAGTTCTTACTTATACATTATTTTTCTTCTTTATATGAAGTTTGTCATCATTCTTTGTTCTTGTTACATCTCTTCATCTCTCCTTTTATCTTGCAGGTGTTCTGCAAATTCTCGTGCTTTTTCCGGATCCGAGAACAGTCTGTTTTGCTGCCCTGGGATAACTATTTTAAGCACCGCTGGATATCTTAACATAAATTTATAGCCTTTCTTCCATAGGATCGATTTTGCTGCGTTAAACTCCTTCCTCTTCTCCAGGAGTTCAAAACTAATGTCTGGGTAGAAAATTTTTTTTTGACCTTTGTATTCCAGTGGTTTTTTGTCTTCTCTCATTTTTTTCATTGGCTTCTCCAATCTATTTTCTTTTGCTGTTTGTCTCAGGAATTTTACTAAAATGGATCTTGGTTTTTGTTGTGACTGTGGTTTCGGGGCTAATGTTCTGTGTGCCTTTTCTATTTCCATTCCTTCCTGTATTTCTGGCATTTCCAGGACCTTGTGGATCCATTCTTTTATAAATTCTTTCATATCTTTGCCTTCTTCATCTTCCTTAAGGCCCACTATCTTTATATTGTTTCTCCTATTATAGTTTTCCATTATATCCATCTTCTGAGCTAACAACTCCTGTGTTTCTTTAATTTTTTAAAATCACTTTCTTCCAATTTTCTTTTTAAGTCGTTCACTTCCATTACTACGGCTGTTTCTCATTCTTCCACATTTTCTAATCTTTTCCCTATTTCTGTTATGACCAGCTCTATTCTATTCACTTTTTCTTCTGTACTTTTCATTTTTCTTTTTATTTCACTAAATTCTAGTGTCAGCCATTCTCTTAATGCTTCTATATATTCTTGAAATTTTTAAAAATCTATGTACTGTCCATTCATTTTACCTTCTATTTCTCTGTGCAGAGCTTGATGTTCTCCTTCTTCTTCTTCTGTGTTTGCTCTAGGGTTTGTGTCTTCTACTTCTCTTCCTTGTACCTATGTCTCTTCTGACTTTCTTGTTGAGCTGCTTGTCTCAGTTTGTTGGGTATTTTTTTAAATTATCCCAATACCGTTCTTTTAGTTTGTTCTGTTTTAAGCTGCCAAGCTAGTATTTTGTGCGATGTTGGTCCTCTTCTTCTGGGCTGGTTATCTGTTGTGTCTCTGGTTTCCTTTTTTCATTCTCACCCCTCCCGTTCCCGTTATTTTCTTTATCTTCCAGCTGGGAGCCCTGCTGTCGGGTCTCTCTCAGCTGTCCGTGCTGTAGAGTTCCACTCCACAGCTGGTCCCCTCTCCCGTTGGTGTTGTCTTTGTCGTGCGCATCGCGCATGCGCAGTTGCGCACCTCTGTTTGGATTCGTAAGCCATCTTTGCAGTCCTGCGTTTGATGGGTTGCGACCCTGCAGGGTCTCCACTGAACTTAGGGAGTGGGCTCCTCTTTCCACGGTGGGTCCCTGCTTCTTTGTACAGGTAAGGCCTTTACCTCTCTCTTCCGGCGTCTTTCTTTCTTCTTTTCTTCCCATTATTTTTGGCTTTTCTTTCTTAGGTGCCATTTTCTCCACATCTTTATTTTTTATTTGTTGCGATTTGTGTGTCTGGGGCTTTGTTTTTTCCTCACTTTTTTCCTTTTTTTCTGGAGAGGGCTGGTATTCTCCTACTGGCCACTTCTCCATCACGTGACTCCTCATCGAGAGATTCCTTTTCCAGGACATCTGCAACTGATTCCTTCTCAATCAGTTTTGCTGATGAAACTTTCCCCCTTCAGGGTTCTCCAGAAGATCCTCTTTCTTTCAGGCCACCTTTCAGACCACCAGTCTTCTCCTTTGACCAGGCAGCCTTCCAAACTTTGCCAGCTTGACCCTCTGGAACTGATTTCTGTGTCTCTTCTCTCTGTTTCACTCCCTCCCTCTCTGAGACCAAAGCTGTTCTGTCTCTGCCTGCAAAAATCACATGCTCTCCTAGGCAAGCTGTATGTTGATACCTTGTTGATCCTCTGCAAGCTGCTCTAGCAATTCCTCCCAAGCCACCTCTAAATACTCTGTCACAATTAAACATGGCAGGACTGAAAAGATGGAAAATAGCAAGGGAGTGCCAAAAATCTCAGGTGTGAAGGGGAAGTGTGTTTGTTTGATTTGTAAAGATATGTTAACTTTAAAAAGCTATCGTTGATAACCTATATACAGATTTATACATTACACCATAATCATTAAGGTGAACACTTGAGCATGAACTGTATTCACTGAGTGTTGTGGAGGAATGTTGGAGTCAGCCTTGTCCCTTTCTTGATCTTTTCTCCTGCTCTTATTTTGCACCCAGCTTTTTTATTTTGCACTGCTTTTTAAATGAGAATGTGGCTATTATCGCCCACCACGAGTGTAAGAAGCACACTGAGACAAGTAGAGTTTCAAACCAACTGATTTACCAATTCAAACTCGCACGCTTAAAATGTCCACGTTGGTCCCAGGGCTCGTGCAGGGCAGAAGTGATGTCAACTTCCTGTCCGTTGTTTTGCCTTGCACTGAAAGCTCCCGAGTATCTCTCTGACTGTGGACTCAACTGCGACTGCTGGTGCCAGTTTGCCTGTTGTTGGGTGAGCCATCACATGATCCCATGGTGCTGAAACCATACTCTGTACACTATCTGTTTTACATGGCCGCCCTCTCCTCTTGACTGGTGGGACCACGACTGGGTGTTCAATGACCAGGTGTGCTGGCTTGAGGTGTTCTATGGAAAATTTCTCCTCCTGGTCACCCACATCCAAAACACGAGTTGCTTCATTATTGACGTACCACTTTGTAGGGGTGCAGGGATGGTCTGTATGCTCTTCGGCTGACGAAAATGTACTTACTTGCTCTGCTGCAGGTCTTTGGGTACAAAGGAGGTCCTTGTCTCATGGTGGGACATCAATAATGGAGCCAGTGTTCTGAGTCTCTCCCAAAGTTTGGTCAGGACCTTTGGTGGTGTGACCTCTTGGCCACGGGGTGCAGTCAAGAATTTGCCAGGTATTGTGAGCAGTGCACTATAAACTAGTTCAGTAGATGCTGCTGCCAGGTCTTTCTTGGGGGCTATGCGGATGCCCAATAGCACCCGCGGCATTCATCTATCCAGTTGGGCCCTTGCAGGTGTGTCATCAGGCACCTGTGGAAATGTTCCACCAGGCCGTTTGTTTGGGGGTGGTATGGAGTTGTTTGATGGAGCTGGATTCCTAATAGCTGCGCTGCCGCTGACCACAGAGCCAAGGTGAATTGTGCTTCTTTGTCTGAGGAGATGTGGGCGAGGAGCGCAAACCTCGCCACCCAGGTTGTGATCAGCATCCTGGCTCACGTCTCTGCTGTCTGTCAGTGATTGGGATGGCTTCTGGCCACACAGGAGATTGGTACCTCTGGGCCCAATTGGTTTGTCCTCGAGGCGGAGTCCAGTGACTGCGGTTCAGTATGCTGATGGTTCATTGTCCCCCTGTTGTGCCTCTGCTAACGCCGAGTAATCCACTCCCAGAGCCAAAGCATGGACCGACTGGATGGACGTATAGGACAGCGCATCGGCCACCATGTTGTTCTTCCCCAAGATATGTTGATCGTGGTGGTGAATTCAAGTATGAACGACAGGTGTCACTGCTGATGGGCTGACCACGGGTCGGACACCTTGGTGAATGCAAAGGTGAGGGGCTTGTGATCGGAGAAGATCGTGAACTCTCTCCCTTACAGGGAATACCTGAAGTGTCAAATGGCCAGATATAGAGGCAGCAGCTCTCTGTTGAACACGCTGTTCTTGATCTCTGGGGTCCACAGGTGTCAGCTGAAGAAGGTGAGCAGCTTCCATTGGCCTTTGATTAACTGTTGAAGTTCACCACTGACTGCTGCTTCGGAGGCATCTACAGCGAGGGCTGTGGGGACATCTACCCAGGGATGGACCAGAAGTGTGGCGTTTGCTAGAGCGTCCTTGGCCTGGTCAAAAGTTGCCGTCACTTCTTCTGGCCACGTTATCTCTTTGGTTTTGTCAGACATCAAGTTGATCAGGGGGTGCATGATCCGGGCCGCTGAGGGGATGCTGGTGGGTTAAAAATTAACCATCCCGATGAATTCCTGCAGGCCCTTGACTGTGTTGGGCCTGGCGAATTTGTGAATGGTCTCCACTTTCCTTGGCAGGGGAACAGCTCTGTGACAGGTGATCCGGTGCCCCAAGAAGTCAATGGTGGGTAGGCCGAACTGGCACTGGGCAAGGTTGTCTGCCAGGCTGTAGTCACTGAGGTGGCGGCAGAGTAGGCACAGGTGTGCTAGGTGTTCCTGGCGGGAGCGGCTGTCTACCAGGATGTCATCCAGCTAGATGAAGAGAAAATCCAGGTTTTCCCCCTTACTGCATCCATGAGGCGTTGGAAGGTCTGGGCTGTGTTCTTGAGGCCAAATGGCATTCTAAAGAATTTGAAAAGTTCAAAGGGGGTTATGGTGGCTGCCTTTAGGATATTATCCGGGTGGACAGGGACTTGATGATACCCTCGCACCAGGTCTATCTTTGAAAAGATGTGTGCCCTGTGCAGGTTGGCCATGAAGTTCTGGATGAGAGGGACTAGGTACCTATCAGAGGTGGTCACTTCGTTCTGTCTCCTGTAATCCCCACACAGCCTCTATCCTCCTGCAGACTTGGGGACCATATGGAGTGAAGAGGCCCATGGACTGTCTGAATGTCGCACAATACCCATCTCCTCCATCTTGTTAAACTCTTCCTTTGCTAGTCAGAGCTTAACTGGTGGTAGCCTGCATGCTCAGGTGTGCAGGGGGTGTCCCTGAGTGGGAATATGGTGCATCACGCTGTGTTTGGGGACTGCCAAAGAAAACTGTGGCGTGATGATGGATGGGAACTACACCAACAACCTGGTGAATTTATTGTCCGAAAACGTGACTGTGCAGGTGCTGAGCTGGCAATCTGGCCTCCCCAAGGGGAAAGGTTTGAAATGTCTTTGCGTCAACTAGCCATCATCCCTTCAGGTTCACCAACAAACAATGTGCATGGAGGATTTTTGCACTCAACAATGGTTGTGACACCGTGGCTAGTATAAACGCCCAAGTGAATTGGCTGTAACTGAATTGCAAAGGGGTAGTGCATGTGCCGTAGGTGTGGACGGTGCTGCCATGAGTTCTGGTCCAGCCCTTCTGGCTTGGGGTGGTCGGGGGGGAAGAATCTTGATTTCTGCTCCTGTGTCTACTAGGAACCTGTGCTTGGAGTGCTTGTCCCAAACATCCAGGAGGCTATCTCACTGGCCAGCCTCTGTAGCCATCAGCGACGGCTGGCTCTGTCATTTCCCTGGAATGGATCCCCACCTCTGATGGTAGAAACACTAAGACTTGGAGCTGTTGTTGTCTCTTGGTGTTGCTGACTTCGCTGCTGGGGCCCGGGGTGGCCTTCGGTCATTAGCAGTGCTAATTCCAACCCTTATTCTGCTGTCTCTCTGTGTGCCACTGGACGTCCGTGTGCACGGCCACCTTCTGTGGGTCGGAGAAATCCTTATTTGCTAATAGGAGGCACCTGCTCCAAAAAGATCTGTTCGAAGAATCGACACAGCTTATGAGTGTCTGCCAGTGCCAGCATGTCACTCATTAGGGCCAATGGTGTGTGGTTACCTAGGACGTCTATATGCAGCTACTGTGCGGCCTGTTTGCGACGTGAGAGATCTGAGACAAGACCAACAAGACTTTGAGTGCCTTGTACCTGTTGTCCTCCGGGGCTGCTGCAGAAGGTCCATTATTCGGCCTGCCATCTCTTGGTCGAGCGCCACTACTAAGTAGCAGTACCTGGTCTAATTGGAGACAATGTTCCTGACCTGTAACTGGACCTCTGTTTGTTGAATCCAGATGAGGGGCTGAGTGGCCCAGAAAATTGGCAGATTAAGCAAAACTGAATTTTGAAAAGTCAAGTCGCTTGCGTTATCCATGTTGCTGGAGTCGTTCGTGTCGGGTCACCAATGTGGCTATCAGTCACTGCGAGTGGAAGAGTAGACTTTCAAATCAACTGATTTACTGATTCAATCTCACGCGCTTAAAAGGTCCATGCTGGTCCCAGTGTTCGTGCGGGGCAGAAATGACGTCAACTTCCTGTCCGTTGCTTTGCCCCACACTGAGAGCTCCCGAGGACGTCTCTGACTGCGGACTTGACTACAACTGCTGGTTTGCCTGCCACGTGGGTGAGCCCTCACAAGAGTTTTTAAGAGGTTTATTGCTTTCATTTAAATTAAATTTAAGAGCAGTAGATACAGAAAGGCCTACTGTAATATGGAAGCGCATCAATAAACTACTGTGATGTCAACAGTTGAACTGTACAATAGTGTCATATAGTTATTTTGATGGAAAATGAATTTTTGATGGCACAGACGTTTTCTGATCTAAAAACCTCATTTTTCTTGCTGTGTGACTGATTGAAAACTGCTGGGCCTAATGTTGTCTGGGCCGCGACTCCTGATATTTCCCTGTACGTGGCCCACAACCAAAAATGTTTGGCCACCCTTGGCATGGATGGTAACACAACGCTAAAACAGTGCCTGGGACCCAGGTTCAAATCCAAAGTAGTATGTTCTCCCTGTGACCTGCATGGATTTCCTCTGAGTGCACCGGTGGCCTCTCACATTCCAAAGCGTACAAGGTTTGCAGGCACAGGTATCGTGCGCTGGAAGGGTGTTCCACCGTGCTGTAAATAAAACTTAAATTTCAAAGTAAGTGCTCTAGATTGGTTGATAGAATTTGTTATTGCTTCCACCAACCTTGTGCAGAATAACCTTTTCATCTGTGGGGGGCACTTCTCTCTCTGCTCAGTGCTTCTCAAATGGGCCTTTCCCATTTGGATGGCGAAGACTGCATCAGCAATACTGATTGCTGACTCCTTTATTGAGGCTGATGTTTAACTTGTTCATTCACAAATTTCCCCAAGTCCTCCACCCTCAGTAAACCCTCCCCTTTAAGAGATGAAGGTAAGAAATACATTAGCGCTGTTTTGTTACAGCTGATGCCTGGGGCTCATGAAACTGTTCATGTTTAACATATACTGGTGGAACAAAGATGGTGATTTGCATCTTTTAGCCACTCATATGAGAAAGCAAATCATCCACATGTCCACTGTTCTACTTCTTCATGCACCAATGAATTATAGCCCCTGTTTGTGGACTTTCTATTGACTTGAGTAGTTTATAGAGTCAGGAGGTGGGTTCATTCTGGGGACGCTTTATTTTGATGCAGGAATGTGAGAGCACTGTGGAGTCCAAGCCATGCACTCGCCTGGCATCTGGAGGAAGCCTTCAGGAGAGATTCTGCTGCCTGGGCAAAGGAGAAGTGCCTGAACTGGGTCAAATATGAAAAGACCCTTCCGGATTTCCTGTCGGAGATCGCAGATTGTCCTTGTACGCTGGCACAATCCAGAGCTGACACTGGGCGATTTCATGTAAGTTCCATTCGTCACCGAAAGAACCAGAGAGATCTTCTTCACCTTAGCTGGAGGTTTCAAATATCATCACTCTCTCAGTTTTCCTGCTCCCTTTGCACATGACATCCATGGTGACCACCTTCCCTTTTGAGCTCTGACCTCATCATAATCCGAAAACCTGGCTTTGACTGCTGAGAGCCTTGAAAACCTGTTGGAATTCTAATTGGGAAAAGGTTGTCACTTGGAAGTTAGTATGTCCGCATATTTAACAGCCCTTACCCACTGCCTCGCCTGGTGTTTGATCTTCCCTTTCTGAGCATTTGGCTCAACATTATCATCTGGGATAAGACTATTCTAACTAGGGACCAGCTATGCCTGCTAAAACTCATGGCTGATCTCGATTTCAATGGCTCATTCGCAGCCTTGTTGACTTGCATTTCCTCTAGTCCAGCCATTCTCAACCTCTTTTTGGCAATGACCTCCTTAGAACTCTGCTCAAGGTTTATGGGCCCCTTCTTGGTAAAGCGGTCAAGTTAGTTGGTTTCTTTTGTACTTCTCTCCTGCTGACTACATAAAAACAAAAAATTATCTTTGTTATGTGAGGTGAAAAGAAAGCAAGCTTTTATTCTGAGTGTAACACTGTGGCTTGAGATACCAAACAAATAGGAAATAATTTTTATTGAACGTTTAGGAAGGAAGAAAACATGAGCTTACATATTACAAAAACATTAATAAAGATTCTTTGAGTGCAATGGTTTGCTCAAAACGAATCATTAGGGCACCAAAAGCATAAATTCAGGGATGTGAAAATTTAATAAAGTAATGGGGTGCACGGTTGGAGTTAGCAGTTGATGCAGCGCCTTTACAGTACCAGTGATTGGGACCGGGGTTCGAATCCCACGCTGTCTGTCTGTACATTCTCCCTGTGTCTGAGTGGGTTGTCGCCAGGGGATCTGGTTTCCTCCCACCATTTGAAACATACTAGGGTGAATGTTAATTGGGTGGCATGAACTTGTGGGACAAATGGCCTGTTACTGTGCTTTATGTCTATATTAAAAATTAAAAGTTACTTTAAAAATTAATTCTTATAAAATGAAAATTTTAGTGAGAACTTTGAGCTTGATGTTCCTGTGAAAGTTTTTTGATGGCAAACTCCAAATTGGATAGTTATAGTCGAAGGTCACCGCTTCTGATATCAAGTCTGTTCCTGGATTTTTTCAAGGAAATCACCTTACTGAATTCACATTCAACTACCATAAATATTCGAGTATAATTAAATTTTTTTCCCCCTTTTTCCCCTCAAAAATAGGAGGGTTGCTTTATACATGGGAGTAAAATAAAAATAAAAATTCTGCAACTCGCGACACGGGCCAGAGAGACGCCAGCATGACTCAGGCGGGTGAGGGGGGGATCCCGAGAGATGACATCGCGAATCGTGCAGCCGGGTGGGTGAGCGGGCGGAGAGATGCCAGCGTGACTCAGGTGGGTGAGGGTAGGGGGGGTCATGAGAGACAGCAGTGCGATTCGGGCGGCCGGACAGGCGGAGAGATGCCAGCGTGACTCAGTCGGGTGAGGGGGGGGTCGTGAGAAACGCAGCGCGACTTGGGCGAGCAAGCGGCCGGAAAGATGGCAGCACGACTCAGGCAGGGAAGGGGGTCGTACGATGCACGGGGGTAAAAATTTTTCCCCTCAAAAATGTGGGGAGGGGTCACATTGTACACAAATATTTATGGTAAGCACATTGAGGTAAAGGCAATGAAAAATATTTCAACCTTTCCCATAGTTGTGGAAATCTCTTTGGCAGAGCATTCTTAACCCTAAAATCTTTTTTAAATTGATTGAACTTATGGTGTGCAATTATATCACTCTGAAGATCAATCGACCTCGCTTGAATTTCTCTGTTAACGTCAGTTCCTAAAATGGCTTGGCCCCATGCTTTCGTTTGAAAACAAATCAAGCTCCTGACAGAGAAGGATTTGGGGAGATGTAATGAAACCTTACAATAAGTATTCCACCAAATGCAGCCGACACTTCTCTTTTGCCAAAGAGCTTATGGGTAAAATTATTTTTGAAAGTAACAAAAATTACCTATTACAAAACGAAAGCATTTCTTCCAAGGCTTAGCTCAAAAGTCGGCTTAAATTTTATGGAAAATAATGAACTGTAGCAGCAGATACATTGCTCCTGCAATAACACACGCAACCAGACGGGATGAGCTCAGCGAGCAGACTAATTTACTGCAGGTTGCTGGGCTGCACTTATACTCCCAGCCCGGACCTGGCTGAGAACTGCGCTGGAGGGGGCTGACGTCACCCAGGCGTCACGTGGTCCCCCAGCACGGGCTTCTGAGCCCCATGTTGGGAGGAAGGGAAAACCCCCAATGGCGCCATTTTAGCCGGCTGCCCCGCCGCGTGGCTTACAAGCAGGGCTGGTTTGCCTGCCTAGTGGTGAACCACCACACAGACCCCCCAGAACTGGTGCCAATGTCCTTTTTCGCCGAGCGGCCTTGCTTCTTGGGCTGGGCTACGACTACGGGCTGGGTGCAATCGAGGTGCGCTGGTTTCAGCCTGTCCACAGTAAACAGCTCCCGCCTGCCGCCAATGTCCATCGTGAATGTTGAGCCGGAACACTGTACAACCCTGTACGGCCCCTCATACGGTCGCTGCAGAGGTGCCGCGGTCTGGCCCTGCCGAACAAAAATTTACTACGCAGAAAGCAGTTCGACGGGAACATGAGACGGGTGGGTGCCATGTCTGGTTGGCGGTGGGGGTTCGAACAAGTCCAAGCGTGCCCTGAAGTGAGGAAGTAGTTCATGCGGCGAACACTGGGGATTGTGAGGTGCGTTGACGAATTCATCAGATAGTGCCAGCGGCGCACCGTAGACCAGCTCAGCTGATGACGCCTGCAGATCTTCCTAGGGAGTGGAGTGGATGCCCAGGAGCACCCAAGGCAGTTTGTCCGCCCATTCAGGACCGGTGGACCATGAGTGCCGACTTAAGGTGGCAGTGCAGATGTTCGACCAGTCCATTGGTCTGCGGGTGGTAGACCGTGGTGTAGCTGGATCCCCAACCTGTTGGCGAGCTGTGCCCAGAGCGCAGATGTGAACTGGGCACCCTGATCGCTGGTGAGGTGACCCGGGACACCGAACGGGGTGACCCAACCATGCAACAGTACTCGGGAGCAGGAGTCGGAGGAGGCGTCTGGCATCGGGATTGCCTCGGGCCAGCGAATGGTGCGGTCCACCAATGTAAACATGTAACGGTGGCCCCAGGAAATGGATAAGGGCACCACAATGTCCACGTGAATGTGGACATGCTTGAACTCCTGTATGGGTGCCCTGATGTGCCTGTGCACCTTGGATGTCTGGCAATGGGTGCATGTTCTGGCCCAGCCCGTGAACTGCTTCTGCAGCCCATGCCATTTGAACCGTTCTGCTATCATCCAGACCGTGGACCTGATGGACGGATGTGAAAGGTCGTGGATGTGACAGAAGACCTGCCTGTGCCACTGCTGGGGAACCACTGGTCATGGGGTGCCCATGGAGATATCGCACAGGATGGTGCCTTCACCGCTTGGAGTCAGTAGGTCTCAGAACCGCAGGCCCGTGATGGCGGTCTTGAAGGCCCTTATCTCCTCATCAGACTTCTGGTCCCGGGCAAGCTAGTAGAAGTCATGGCCGGGCATCAGCACTCAGATGGCCGGTTGCAAGAGTGCATCAGCAACCACATTGTTCTTCCCCACCTTGTGCCGAATGTCGGTGGTAAACTCCGACACGAAGGAGAGGTGACGCTGCAGGCGGGCTGACCAGGGATCCTTTGCCATCGTGAGCACCTGGGTGAGGGGTTTGTGGTGGTTGAAGATGGTAAAATTCCTCCCCTCCAAAAAATAGCAGAAATGCCGCACCGCCAAGTAAATGCCCAGTAACTCACGGTTGGAGGCACTATACCTGTGTTCTGGCAGGCAGAGCAAGCTGCTGAAGAATGCCAGTGGCTTCCAATGTCCATTCACCTGCTGCTCCAGGACGGAACTGACGGCTGTGGGAGAGGCATATGTGCCATATGCAGGTCGGTGTGCAGGTGGGTGAGCATGGTGGCCTTTGCGAGGGCGTCCTTGGTGGCCTCGAATGCGGTGCAGGCTTCTGGGTTCTGAGTGAGCATTTTGTGTTTGGCTGCGATGAGGGCGAATAGTGGCTGCATGACGCGCGCAGCTCCCAGGATGAAGTGGTTGTAAAAGTTGACCATACCCGCGAACTCCTGCAGCCCCTTGAGGCTGTCCGGGTGTGGGAACTCCCTGATAGCGGCGACCTTTGCAACGGTGGGCGTGGCTCCTTCGGCCATGATGGTATGACCCAGGAACTGCATGGACTCTTCCCGAACCGGCACTCGGCCGGGTTGATGGTAAGGCTGAAATCGGCAAGCCGGGAGAAAAGGGCGCATAGGTGGGCCTTGTGTTGCGCCTGGTCCTTGCTGGCGACGAGGATGTCGTCCAAATAAATAAAGGCGAAATCCAAGTCCCTGCCCACAGAGTCCATGAGGCGCTGGAAGGTCTTGAGCCCGAACAGCATGAGTAGGAATTCGAACAAGCCAAAGGGGGTGATGATGGCTGTCTTGGGTATGTCCGCAGGGTGCACCGGGATCTGGTGATATCAACGCACCGGGTCAACCTTGGAGAAAACCGTCGCACCGTGCAGGTTGGTCGTAAAGTCTTGGATGTGAGGGATGGGGTAACGGTCAGGAACTGTTGCCTCATTGAGCCGTCGATAGTCTCCACAGGGACGCCAGCCACCAGAGGCTTTCGGAACCAGGTGGAGTGGCAAGACCCATGGGCTTTTGGACCGCTGAATGATTCCCAGTTCCAACAGGTGCAAAAACTCCTTCTTCGCCACGTGGAGCTTGTCAGGTGGGAGCTGGCGTATCTTGGTGTGAACCGGTGGGCACTGGGTGGGGATGTGGTGGAATACCGCATGGTGCGGCAAGGCAGCGGAGAACTGTGGCTTGAGGGGTGTCGGGAACTCGTCCAGGATTCGCTGGAACTCATCTCAGGGCATGCTGATCGTGGCCACCTGCGGTTACTCCAAGCGGGAGGTGTTGAGGCGAACAGCCTGGAAGGTACGAGCATCCACCAAGTACCTACCTCGAATGTCCACCAGAAGCCTGTGTGCAAGGAGGAAGTCTGCACCCAGGATGGCAGTCAGGAGGGACAAAACGGTGAACCTCCATGTGAAATTTCGTTGACCGATCTGGAAGTGGACTGTCTTGTCTCCATATATCCGGATTTCTGTTGCATTGGCCGCATGGAGGGGAGGTTCACGAGGTTGGTTCCTGGACTTGACAGCCATGGCCGCGATGATGCTGATCTGGACTCCAGTGTCAACGAGGAACCGTTGGCCGCTGACTGAGTCCCCCAGGTAGAGGAGGCTGTGTCTTTGGCCAGCCGCCGCAGCCATTAACAATGGCCGGCCTGGTCATTTCCCTGGAACGAGCAGGGCTAATGACACTTCCAAGCCTTGGTCTTGGCCTTGGTTATGCTCTTAGGGGGCCCCCGTAGGGGCCGGATGCTCTACCGCAGCACTAGGGGCAGGCTTGGCATGGTTGTGTCCATGCCTCGTGACCTGCTGGACTGCTGAGCCCTCCGGGAATTGTGCGAGCCATAGTACTTGGCCCTTCTGGGCAACCTTCCTCGGGTCGGTGAAGCTCTCCTGGACCAGCAGCGGCCGGATGTCCCTGGGCATATGGTTGAGGAAAATGCACTCAAAGAGGGGGCAGTTGGTGTGCTCACCCATGAGCTCGAGCATCTCATCCATCAGTTCCATTGGGGACCTATCCCCCAGGGCATCGAGGTACAGCATCCGAGCGGCACGCTGATGTCTGGATAGTCTAAGGCAGGGGTGTCAAACTCTAATTCACGGAGGGCCAAAATTAAAAACTTGGACTAAGTCGAGGGCCGAACTAAATATTTATTGAAAATTTTCAACAACATCTGCATGTTTTCTCTTCTTTCAACATATGTAATGTTAAACTTTTTCTTATTAAAATAAATGTTTAATAATAGTTTTGGATAAACTCTTTCCAGAAGCATTAACAAATGAGAAATAAAATATTCAATAAATAATATTTCTCTATAGAGGATTTGTCAAATGTTGCTAGTGTGCTGTCGAATATTAAAATCTGAGGGCTATTGAGAATGTGGGAGAATAACATGATTCCTGAAACAATCAAATGGGTGACTGATTGTGGGCATGAACTCTAGCAGGGTTATTTTCTATGCCCTTTTTCCATTGGTACAGATATCCTTTGATTTACACACTTTTCAAGTTTTATGCCTAATGAGCTTGTATCCAGGTACAGGACCATTTTTATCCTGAGATTAAAGTTCATAATCCTTACTCAGGCCTGTGTGCGGGAGGGCGGGGTTTGCGGGCGATCGGGTCGGACAACGACAGTGCGGGGGCATCGGCTCTCGCTGCAGGGCGGCATCTCGGCGGATCAGCGGCCCCATCACCGTGAGTCGTGGATCGGCCTGCGGCAGGGAGGGGGAGTGGGAAACGGTCCTGGCGAGGTCAGGCACGAGGCCTCCGGTTCCGGGCGCTGGGAAGCGGCCTTGGCTTCCTCTGACACCGGCCAGGCCCCAAAACCAGAGTCCACGGTGAGACCCTGCAACTTAAACAGAGGAGGTGGGGGCGATTAGCGGGCTGACGCCAATGCATTCTGGGATTTGTTGTATTACTGTGCATGCGTTATACTGGCGTGGCGGCCAGCGGGCCACCTCTAATACATTTTTGAAATGATCTTGCGGGCCAAATATAATTATATCGCGGGCCAAATTTGGCCCGCGGGCCAGAGTTTGACATGTGTGGTCTAAGGGATCCGGTAAGCACTCACTTGATGGTCTCGTATTTGTCTTCGGCTGAATGAGGTGCAGCATGCATCTGGCAGTGGCCTGGTCCAGGGCAGCGACCATATGGTAGAATTTAGTCGTGTCGGACGAAATCTGGCAGAGGTGAAACTGAGCCTCCGCGTGTCTGAATCAGGTCCCCGGCTCCTGAACCCAGAATTCAGGCAGTTTCATGGCTATAGCGCTGATCCCAGGCTCACTCATGATGGGTTCAAAGACATTTGAACCAGTTGGGGTCACCAATTGTAGCGGCAGCTACACTGCTCTTGAAAGAACACACACAACCAGACGGGTTGAGCTCAGTGAGCAGACTAGTTTATTGCAGGCTGCTGGGCTGCACTTATACGCCCAGCCCGGACCTGGCTGAGAACTGTGCTGGAGGGCGCCAACATCACCCAGGTGTCACGTGGTCCCCCAGCGCGGTCTTCTGAGCCCCATGATCGGAGGAAGGGAAAACCCCCGACAGCGCCACTTTAGCCAGCTGTCCCACCGTGTGGCTTACAAGTGGGGCTGTTTCGCCTGCCTAGTGGTGAGCCACCACAGAACAATACATGCCTTCTTCAATAAAAGTTAGCAGAAGGGAGTATACATTCACCACCTATCATGAAAACTTGAAGTAAAATGGGGGCCCTTGTGGACACGAGAAATGTGGAGCAAAACATTTTGCCCTGTACACTGATTTCCTGGAGTCGAAGGCGATGGAACAAAAGAGGAAAACTACATGGTAGGCAAATTTATAGCTAAAGCTGGGTCCACGTCTGTCAAACACAATCATCTCAAAGCAAGGAACGCTCTGAAAACATTGTTCATTTTCCATATCTATCCAGGCCATTCTAGGCTGTCTCCAAATGCCTCCAACCTTATAAAAAAAATCTTGTGTTGTTTGGCAACTATACAGCAAAGCTTAGCAGTAAGGTCCTTTTCTTACCCAAAATGTTTTAATCCATTCTATTTCCATGCCCCCTTGTATACCTTGGGACTCCCCTGATTAAAGATTTCAGTCTGTGCCCCCTTTCATGTGCTGTGGCACCTCAAGGTGGTGGTAGGCATTACTGAGAATTGCTGGTCTAGCCTATCAAGGTACAATACAGTCAGATTGCATGAGTACATGGTTGTCCAAACCCACCATAAACAGATTCTCGAATCATTCTCCTTATTACTATTTCTGTGTGATCTTATCATACTCTCAAATTACAAAGGTCAGTACACCTGAGGGTAATGCTGTCTGAACAGAATGGGAGGGTTAGAAGGGGTGTGCTGTCTACAAAGATCACTACCCCATTAGGTAACTCTACCTGGACTGATTGGAAGGTTAGAAGGAGTGGGTGTCTACAAAGATCACTACCCCATAGGGTAACTCTACCTGGACTGAATGGGAAGGTTAGAAGGGTTGTACTGTCTACAAAGACCACTACCCCATAGGGTAACTCTACCTGGACTGAATGGGAAGGTTAGAAGGGTTGTACTGTCTACAAAGACCACTACCCCATAGGGTAACTCTACCTGGACTGAATGGGATGGTGAGAAGGGGTGTGCTGTCTACAAAGGAGGATACCAGCGAGCAGTAGCTTTGAGATACGCAGGTTCATTG
The DNA here is from genome assembly GCF_036971445.1 of Narcine bancroftii. Classification (NCBI taxonomy): domain Eukaryota; kingdom Metazoa; phylum Chordata; class Chondrichthyes; order Torpediniformes; family Narcinidae; genus Narcine; species Narcine bancroftii. Next base: position 169,651,365 of record NC_091472.1, on the reverse strand, counting down.
GAGATGCTCCTAGAATCTCCAGGCTTGGATTGATAGCACATGCCTTCTAATGAGTAAATAGAAATTCAATACCTTTGTCTTGGAGATTCTTGGTTTGTCGGCAAACAGAATGAACAAAGAAAGCCCGACCATAAATAAATGCATAAAAGACTATTCTCATCACTTGTTGTTCGGATGATCATTCATTATCCAGCAGAACCCCAACATTATTGGTGGTGACCTGCTCCAAGTGCATATTGCGAGACAAACAACCCCTTCCAATGGAGCAACACCACAGAGGGCAACTGGAGATGAAGCAATCACAGGAGTGGCACAATGGCACTGCAGTTAGTGCTGCTGCCTTGTGTCTCTAGGGAACCGGGTTTGGTCCTGACCTGGAGGAGGAGCTTACACATTCTCCCCATGATGGTGTGGCTCTCATCCAGGTCTTCTGGTTCCCTGCCACATTCCAAGCACAAGCTGGAAAGTCAATTGCCCACTGTAACTTACACAGTGCCCTCCATAATGTTTGGGACAAAGACACTCTTTTCCTTTATTTTCCCCTGAGCTCCACAGTTTTAAATTTGTAATCAAACAATACACATGTAATTAAAATGCACAGTCCAGATTTTATTCAAGGTTATTTGTATACATTTTGGTTTAACCACGTAGAAATTGCAGCACGTTTTATCCATAGTCCCGTCATTTCTGGGCACCATAATGTTTGGGACCTTTGGCTTCACAGGTGTTTGAGAGTACTCAGGTATGTTTAATTGCTTCATTGTCCAGATAAAAGAGAGCTGGGCTTGGTTTATTTCCAAGCTTTTAGTCACCTGTGGAGTCTGTAATTACCATTTTTCAACATGAGGACCAGAGTTGTGCCAATCAAAGTCAAATAAGCCATTATGAGGCTGAAAAACAAGAATAGATATCGCCCAAACCTTAAGATTACCAAAATCAACAGTTTGGAACATCATGAGGAAGAAAGAGTGTACTGGTGAATTTGGTAATCACAAAGGAATGGGTAGGCCAAGGAAGACTTGCACTGCTGATGACCGAAGAATTCTCATCATAATGAAGAAATAGCCCAAACATTATGGGGGATACTGTAGGTATTGATGGGTGGCAAGGGAAATGGGGGAAGTGGATGAGTGTAAGAGAAAAATAACAGAAAAATAAATGAGGAATGGGATTGATTTGAGAATCAGCATGGACATGATGGGCTGAATGGTTTTTACAGTGAGGTGTGAGAACATGAGGACAAAATGGTTGCTAAATGTGAATGAGGGTCAATAATGTCAAATTCCTGGATGTCAGCATCTCTGAGGATCTGTCCTGGAGCCTCCATGTCGATGCAATCATGAAGAAGGTTTGCCAATGGCCATACTTTGTGAGGAGTTTGAGGGGATTCCATATGTCACTGAAAACTCTCAAAACATGAAGAGCATTGGCATTATGTCTGGTTGTATCACTGTCTGGTGTGGAGGTGCCAACGCTCAGGACAGGAAAATCTCCAGAGGGTTGTTAACTCAGCCTGTGACATCACAGGCACCAGACTTCACTCCATTATGGACATCTACAAAAGGCGGTGTCTTAAGAAAGCAGTCTCTATCCTCAAAGACCCCCACCACCCAGGCCATGGCCTCTTCACTCTACTACCATAAGGAAAAAGGTACAGTAACTTGAAGACGAGCACTTAGTGGCACAAGGACAGCTTCTTCCTGTCTGCCACCAAATTCCTAAATAATCAATGAATCAAAGACATTGCCTTACTTTGTCTTTCTTTTTCATTTACTAGTTTATTTATTTTGAATTGTGGTTTATAGAAATGTTTGCACTATGAAACTGCCGCAAAACATTTAATTTCTTGACATATTCATGACAATAAACCTTGATTCTATAAGTATTTTAACAATAATATTTCTGAGGATGTTCATGAAACACTGAACTTTCTCCCTTAAGTAGAGGCCGAGACTGGGGGTTAACTGTGGTCCTGCAGGGGCATTGACACATTTTTGTTGATGGCAAGGGAAGGGAGCATGAAGACAAAGTGAGGCTGGGGATGACTGAGGCTGGATTGACTGAAGTATCTCATTTCTCATGCAGCCAGACTATGGGTGTGACATTGAACAGGGGAGTGTGTGTACCTACCATCCGGGGGCTGTCCACTGCGTTCGAGCCGTACAAGCAAGGTAAGATGAAACTCCAGCTTCCAGAGGCCTGGCATTGCATTGTGAGAGGATGGTGATGCGGATGAGAATTTCTATTGCAGCCAATGCTATTTTACAGCAACTGACAGTTCCAGATGCCCTTTATCCAGGACCCGGCATTCCTCCAATCAAGCTGGGAGCATAGAACACTGCAAAACAGAAACAGGCCTTTCAGACCATCTAGACTGTGCCGAACTATTATTCTGCCTAGTCCCAATGACCTGCACCCCAACCATAGCCCTCCCATCCATGTGTTATGATGAGAACAAGTTCAAAGAGTTCAAGAAGCAACAAGTTCTGGACACATATTATTAGTAAACTATAGCCTTTATTTCCACTTGAGGGAATTCACAATAGGGAACACACTCACACAGACATACAAAGGAATAACACACAAATTGTATATATCGTACACTAGTTAATCACTGATAATCCCAACAAATTGCTGATAATCGCAGTTCCTGATCGTGAAGTGAGGGTTAACCAGACAGTACCGACCATTCTTCTCTCACTAGTAGGCATAGCACAATGATTAGCAGAGGTACAAATGGACTATTATCTAAAATGAGTGAGACTTGGATATATGCCACAATAGCCCGCCCACCTTTTACCAGAACACAGCTCCGTTGTTGCCAGCAGTTCACAACCTGGAGTGGAGCTCAGGGTTGGCTCAAGGGAAAAAAAGTTGGTCAATATGGTGGGCTTTACACTGCAGCTGCATGGCGGGGTTTGGAGGTTCAGGTGTGCCCACCTGTTCTTGTGTGTAGTGGAAAAACAATGGTGTTGCAGCCTCACCTGTGGGTGGATTGAACCTTGATTGGCAGGTGAGGTGACTTCTGACCTGTTTCCCACCGGAGAGGTCAGGTTACCTTCCGTATAGTGCCATGTATCTATCCAAATTTTTCATACATGTCAAAATGAAGCCCGCATTCACCACTTCAGTTGGCAGCTCGTTCCACACTCTCAGCATTCTCTGCATGAAGAACTTCCAACCCCCCCACCATGTCCCCTTTAAACATTTCCCTTTTCACCCTTCACCCATGTCCTCTGGTAGGGGAGGAGTTGAAAGTTCACCTCATCTCCTCTTTGCAAACATCCAACTTGGAATTGTCCAGTTCCATGACACATTAATTGGATGTAAAATGGGGTTGGGACATCCTGAGGTCATGCAAGGTGCCACACAAATGCAGTTTTTTTTCTTCTTTTACCAAATTTTTTGGTTTGATGAATGTTGGTGACCTCACCCCGAGGGTTATCTCTAATAACAAACTTCAAAACCCACAGGTTTTACCTAATATACCTGTTCTACATTCATTTAGATCAAGCCCAACCTGCAGCCAATGCTAATAAAACAGAATGTCGGATGAACTCAGCGATCAAGCATAAGGTGCAACCTTGCACTGCCAAATACTGGTTCTCTTTCCCCTTCCCTCCCATTCTTGACCCAAAGTCTTTTATCTCCACAGATGTTGCCTGACACATCAAATTCTTCCAGTGTTCTGCTTTCCAGTATCTGAAGTCTGTTTTGACTGTTCAGTATTCTAAAGCACTCAATATCCTCGTCTCACCAAAATCTAGCTCTCTGAAGGGATGGTAGCCTTGGGTGAATTGTGTCATATGCCATGCCATTCTGCACTCTCCCAGTAGAGGGTGCAGTTCCCCTCCCCCCCACCCCCTCCACCAACCCAGCACTTCAAATACTGAAAGCCAGTATGTGAGCTTTCACAACCCAGCCATATTTCATGGTTATTTTCTGGTATTGGGCCACATTTTGCAAAACTTAACAAATTCCATTTCCTCAGTGGTCATGTAGGAATTCAACTCATGAACTCTTGCTGTGCACATTCTTGCCACATCCACTCCAACACCTCAACCCAATGAGAACTAACCTTGTAATTGGGATTTCATCAATAAAAAGATTGTTATAAATTTCTCCAGGTATTTGTTTTAGAGCAGTAACAGTCTTCAGCCAATTTAATTTTGCTCTTCGATGTGGCACTGCCATATTCTGTGCAGTCACACAAGGGTCTCTCTTTTCATTTATTAATCTGCTAATATTATTTGAGTATCGAACGAAGGGTAGCTCCCTGCTAGTAGTTAAAGTCTAGGTGTCCTTGGTGTCAACATGGAACATGTTGTCCAAGTTATAGTTCTGAGACAGGCTACGTGATGATACCAGAGCACCAGACTGATTTATAAAATCTTCTGCTGTTTGCCAAGGTCAGTTCTGGATTTTTTTTGCAATGCAAAAGCCTGCAATTCACATAAGCTGCTAAGGTATAAAGGACCATAAATACACGAGATTTAGAATAGGTAGTAAGAGAAATAACTTTAAATGGTGTTTTGGGGCTTTAGAGTTCATGACAAGTCATCATCTGATTGTAGAAGTACAACCTGACGAAACAGCGTTCACCGGTCCTCAGTGCAAAAGATGCAGACGCATGAAAGGAGAGATTCTGTGTGTCTGCACAGAATATGGCAGTGCCACACCATGGGTATTGGTTGAGGAAGAAGCTAGATCAATGTTCATCCATGAATAATGGATCTAGGATCTGGACTCCTGGGGATAAGAATAAGTAATTCCTTGTGTGGAATGTAAATGTTAATGAGGATTGATTGAATTTAAAGGCCTATATTCCACTTGTAATTCTGATGGTTGTCTATCCAAGAGCAATGATCCTGTGAAGTACAAGGTGGACTCTCTGTACCTTTTCCAAGTCATTGACATAAGGGGTCAGTTTCTGGCTATCTGCCACTGCAATGTAAACAAATGCTTGACATTCAGATTACCGCTCCAATCACAAAACATTTGGTTATTTTGTATTTATCTCTAATAACGAACTTCAATAATTGAAGTTCCACTGTGTAATGTTATTTATTATTTATTAATTTAACCCATTAAAATAGATGGCATTTATATCCCGGAGGGGAATTCCAGGAACATGGAGACAGGATGTAATCTCTCAGGTGTGACCTGTCATCTGATTTGGTGATGATTGGTCCATTCTTCATTGAGCTACTTCACACTGTTCTACTCTCTATAGTAGAACCCAAATATAGAGGCACTGGTTCAAAAAGATCGACTGGATTGATGCCAAAACTGAGAAGTTGCAACTATCAGGAAAAACTGCATAAGTGGGTGAAATTTTATGTATAGAGAAGGCAACTTGACTAAAGGTTTTTAAAATCAGACAGGTAGAGAAAATGCATCCATTGGTGGTTATCCAAACCAAGACCTTGAGTGTAGTTCCAATTCCAAGCAAGCTTACTCACAGAAACAAGAACACAGACACTCCTACCTCAAGAAGTGATAGGCAAGATGAATATTCAGTATTCAAAGTGGAAATTGAATTAGCAGTCAAACACAATCTGCTGGAAGAAATCAACGGGTCGAGTAGCATCGGTGGGAGAAAACGAATGGTTGCCATTCAGGACAGAATGCATTCCAGACCAATATGGTTTTTTTTCTCCCACTGGGTTCTCCTGAGTTTCTCCAACAGATTATGTTTGGCTTTCCAACATCTTCAGTGTCTTGGGTGTTGAAGTTCAATTAGCAGTTTGGGAAAGAGAATAAAATAATTGAGATGAAGATGGAAAAGCTTCATGTAGAAAATAAACATGAATGAATTTATCACTCTGTTCGTGCTCTATCACAATAAAAACACAGAAATGCTGGAGGAACTCAACAGGTCTCGTTGTGCCCATTAGAGATAAAGATATATAACCGACGCTTCATGCCTGAGCCCTTAAATCCTCCATCACACGTTCTGTGCAATGCGTTGCTGGTCATTGCAGTTCACAGGCAAACCAATAGGTGGAGCACCTACCCTATGGCAGAGATGCACCTCAGAGAGATGGGCACTTATGCTGCATGTAAAATGCAGAGGATGGGGAAGGTGCAAGAGTTCAATTGGTTGGTGCATGCATGTGACAGAGAGGTGCAAGTGTGCACGAGGGATATGCTGCTTGGAACAATGATCAGGCCAAGCAGGGTACAAGGCGTGGACAAATTACTTGATGACACCTTCATTTCGATGCAACCACGAAGAGTGCATGCTTTGTGAAGAATTTGAGATTTGGTATGTTACCAAAGACTCTTACAAATTTCTACATTCTGACCAGTCTGGTATGGAGGTGTCAATGCGCAAGACAAAAAAAATATTCTAGAAGGTTGTGAACTCAGCCTGCACCATCATGGGCATGAATCTTCACTCCATTAAGGACATCTACAAGAGGCTTAGAAAACATCCTCCATCCTCAAGGACTCTCATCACCTAGGCCATGGCCTTTCACATGACTACCATCAGGAAGGAGGTACAGGAGCCTGAAGATGAGTGTTACGGAGTCCAGAGGACCCCAAAAACTAGCAGCAATAGATATGCACTATAATACAGGGTTATTTAAACAAAAGTAGTTTTTAATTATATTTGAACAAGAAAACAGAATTAAACTTTAACTTATTACTTAACCCATCTAACCCACTTAATCCCCCCCTCTAATATGAAGCGCAGGTGTGTGTAATGTATATTTAAGATTAGAAAAGTTCTTTGGACCATAGTCCAATCTCACTGATTGCAGGTAATTCTTGTACTGTGCATAGAAGTTAGCATTAACAAAGTTCACCAGTCTTTGGTGCTTAAACAGGCAAATGGTTACTACTCAGGAGGATTCTTGCTAATTTTCAGAGAGAGATTTCTTTTCCAGGACATCCGCAACTGATTCCTTCTCAATCAGTCTTGCTGATGAAACATTCCCCCTTCAGGGTTCTCCAAAAGATCCTCTTTCTTTCAGGTCACCTTTCAGACCACCAGTCTTCTCCTTTGACCAGGCAGCCTTCCAAAGTTTGCCAGCTTGTCCTTCAGGAATTGATTTCTCTCTCTCTCCCTCTCTCCCTCTCTCTCTCTCTCGGTTTCACACCCTCCCTCTCTGAGAGCAAAACTGTTCTCTCTCTGCCTGCAAAAATCACATCCTCTCCCAGGCCAGCTGTATTCTGCAACTTTGTTGGTCTTTCTACAAAAATCACTCTGTAAAAGTCCTGGAAATATTTTGTTTTAAAATATGTGTGTGCAAGCTGCTCTAGCAATTCCTCCCAAACCACCTCTAAATACTCTGTCACTCGAGCACCCAACAGTGTACAACAGCTTATTCTTCTCCACCATCAGATTTCTGACTGGAAAATGAACCACAGACACAACTCATTTTCTCTTCTTTTTCACCAATTTATTTATTTTGTTTTTTTTTAAAATGTAATTTGTTGCATTGGTGCACCTGCAATGCTGCCACAAAGCAATGAATTTCATGACATATTCATGACAATCAATTTTGATAATGCGAGAGAGATTGTTAACATAAACTTAAAATAACCCAAAGTGCTTCACATAACCTTTATTCAACAAAACACATCTCTAACTTGCCACAGAGATATTGTAGGATAGAGAGGTCAGAGGTAGGGTTCAAGGAGCATCTTAAAGTGAGAAAGAGAGTTGGAAAGGTTTAGGAGGTGATTCCAGACATCAGGGCCTTGGTGACTGAAGGTATCATTGCTCACAGTGAACCAGTTTAATTCAGCAATTCTCGATGGGCCAGAATTAGGGGAGTGCCAATATCTCAGAGGGCTGTGAAACTAAAAGATATCGCATTGATAAGGAGGGTGTTGTCAGTAAGGAAACCAGTTTGGTAGGTCTTAAAGGCAAGGACTCTGGACATAGTTTTGATGGGGAAGAATTTTATTACAGAAGGCAAGTGTGGGAATTGGTAACAGATGCAAAACACACACACATGCACACATACACACTTTACAACAGCCATGTGAAAGTAATAGGGGAAAATTAATAACGAATAAGGGGAAAATAGTTTAGGAACAAAATACACACACAATGAACTGGTACATAGAATGATCAAGGAAAAATCACTACAATGCCCCACTAACCCTTGACTCAGTGCAGGAACTGCTCTATGTTACAAGGGACACTAATTAAATGCTCGCAACCCTTTTAACAGTGCACATCTTACCAACAGTTCCTCTAGCGCCCTTCCAGATTTCTAATCCTGGAGTGAAGCAGGGTAGTCCCAAGCTGGCAAAGAGAGAGAACAAAGAACATATGGCACCTTTATAGTGCTGGAGGGTCCAGCTCTGGTCATTTACTTGGTACCAGGAGGGTTAATTCAATTACAACAGCCAATGACCAAGGCCAGGTACAGCCAAGCTGGAGAATCTAGTCCAGTTAATTTACAAGGAGCCAACAGCAAGGTGTGCATTAATGGGTGGGGTGGAACCAAACATTGATTGGCAGCTGGTGTGTCCTCCAACCAGGTAGGGGGCAATGCTGTCACATTGACAGCTACAACCCTTCCCAATACAATCCACTCCCAATACAGAGGGTGAGGGCCATTGAGGGATTTAAAACAAGTTGTGATGTTGACTAATTGGGAGTCATCGTGGATCAGCAACATCAGGTGTGAACGAGTCAGTATGAATGAAGGCAGGGTCAACAGTTTGAGTGACCTTGAGTGTGTCGATGGTAGACTAAAACAAGAAAAACCTGCTGAAGGAACTCAGTGGGTTGACCAGTATCATTGGAAGAAAAATAATGGTTGACAAAATGGGCCTGAGCCCCTCATTGAGTTTGTTTTGCTGCAGATTCCAGCATCTTCGGATTTTTATGAGTCCCCAGTGTGTTTGATCAGGGCTAAAGAAGGCATTGGCAGCGCTGCCACTGGTGTGGACCCACAGAGAGTGAGGAGTGGAGACAGCACTCCTCTGCAGGGTTCTACTACCCAATCCAACTACCAATAGCTATGTACAGACTTTAAATTGCCTGTTAAGCGAACCAATAGTGGCTTATTTTAAAATCTTTGATCGTGGGGCCTGGGCCCAAAATGGCAGTGCCTATGAGCACCAAAAATGGGAAGAACACCTATGTTTGAGAAGGAGAAACAGAGGAGACAACCCATGGCTCCACGGCGGCAGACCAGTGAGGGGGTTTGTGGCTGTAGAACACACAGGCAGCAGGGCTATTGTTGACTCGAGGTGAGGAACTCTTGCAGGCTAGGGCTGCTCATGACTATGGTCAAAGGACTCACACTGGGTTGCGGACTGTTGGAGACTGGCTGAAGGGGAACCAGGTATCGGAACCAAGATGCAAGAGGGTGCTGAAGGCTTCCTGATAGTGTCAGAGGTTTGGATCTGGAGCCCAGGTTGCTGATGGTTTGGACTAGAGTCTGTGTGGTTGTGGAGGCTGCAGGAGCACTGGAGGTAAATCCATGGACACTCAGTCACTCTGGGTCTCTCTCTTTTGCTTTTTTTCTCCATCTGTAAGAGGCGCCCTCTATTTCTGCAGATGGTGAATCTGTCTGTTTTACAATAGATTAAAGATAATTTTGTGTAATATTACACCTCTTTTATTGCATGACAATTAAAGAATCTTGAAGATGAGTGCTTCAAGGGGAGATTTCTTACATTTTAAATTAAATTTAAAAAATGTTTTAGACATACAGCATGGTAACAGACCCTTTCAGCTCACAAGCTTACATTGCACAATTATGCCCAATTAACCTACAATTAACCGGGGGTACATTTTGAACATGGAAGGAAACTGGAGACCCCAGGGAAACCCATGCAGACATGAGGAGACTCCTTACAGATAGGGCTGGTTTCAAACCCTGGTCCTGATTAGAGTCGCACTAACTGTGACGCTAACCATGCCGCCCAAGCTGAACTGAAATAGCTGACAAAATGCTACCGCACTTGTACTCTACGTGAATTAAAACTCACCTCTGTGTTCAAGGTTCAAGGTTCCCTTATTGTCATGTTCTTTTATTGTAAAAATACCAAAAATGTAATGTATATGACATCTTGCAACTTTTGCCTGCCGTATTGGCAAGGAGTAGCTATTCGTATTGCCCACAGGGCCAATAATGAGAAAGAGAAGGAAAACAGAGTTTCTTCAAAGAAACATCACCACGTTCGGAAGCGGTCTATTTGATTTCAGATGGAGGCATTGGCTCGGCAATGAAGCATGCCTTGGGCTGAACACATTGGCATATCTCTTCCAAGATTAAAGGAATGCCGCTGTGTCGATTAACGTAACGACTGGAGAGAGGTCAAAATAGGTGAAGGTGAGGTAGAATGGAATGCCACAAATGTTTGTGTGGTATGAGGACACGTGGTGCTGTGGAAACTGAGGGGTGGAATGAAGGGGCCAATAATAAATTGTTGGTGGACAACAGAGTTAACAGAGTATGTAGATAACATAAGAGAAGCTTTGCTAGTTAGAAGGAAGGATGTAATTAAACTAAAGAGATTCACAGTGATGTTGCCTGGACTGGGGAGCATGAGATACAAGGAGTTTGGATAGGAGGAACTATTTACCTTGGAGTGAAGGGAGGCATTTTATAAAATGGTGCTGGATATAGAAAATGTAGGATGAGGGGAATCTAAAAGTAAAAGGAATAGGCTTAAGGTGAGAGAGATCTGAGGGGAAAATATTTCTCACAGAGGGTGATGGGTAAAGCGAGGCTGCCAGGAGAGGTGGTAGAGGTAGGTAGATTAATAGCATTTAAAAGATACTTGGACAGGTACATGATACATGATACCAGAAACCCTGGAAAATTTCTTCACAGGTGTGGTGGAAAGTGTGCTGACCGGCTACATCATGATCTGTTATGGGGACACCAATACCCCTGAGCATAAAGCCCTCTGAAAGGTAGCCGATACAGCTCAGGACATTACAGGCAAAATCCTCACCACTATTGAGTACATCTACAAGAAACACTGCCATCGGAGGGCAGCAGCGATCATCAAAGACCCACACCACCCAGCGTGCGCTCTGTTCTCACTGCTGCCATCAGGAAAGAGGTATAGGTGCCACAAAGCTCACACCACCAGGAAAAGCTGCTACCCCTCCACCATCAAACTCCTCAACAACAAAGTCAACCAGGGACTTGTGCACTTTATTGATTTTCTTTGCTCTTCCTATATTATAGTCGGTTTGCATTTGGAATCTCTTTACTGTTCTTTTGATTGTTTACATGTTTATGCCGTATGCAGTCAATTTTTGCATTACTTATTAGTGGTAATTCTGCAGTGTCCGCAGGAAAAAGGAATCTCAGAGTTGTATGTGATGTCATGTATATAGTCTGACAATAAATCTAAAATCTGAATGGTGAGGCCAATTTGTGATCTGAGTGTCCTACTCCTCTCCTGCTGTGTACCTTATGTGTAAGTGGGGCCACAGTTTCCACATGTTAGAATACTCATTGATGTGATTTTGGATGTTCCAGGAATTGCTGCTGTCTGTCATTGGCTTGGAAAGGTAGAGACTTCATGATTGTCTCACTGCATATTTCGTGTCATGTTTGACCCTATGGAACATCATCTCCCCGATTCACTTGCCCACACTTGCTCCTGCTTGAGGAATGTTTCAAATTAGATTTCTCCCTCCAGGACAAACTACTTCATGACCTCAACTCTATCTACTTCCTCCATCCTTCTCCGCTTTTTCAATTCATTGAGATATTTGTGGTTCACTTGACCGTTGACAAGCCTTGGCTTCAGTTGTCCAAGCTTCAATCTCAGGAGACGGTTCCCTGGAATCTCTCTTCCTCCCCAAGCTCCTCCTTTCAAATGCTTTAAAATCTACCCCATTGAGCAAGGATTGAACATTAGAGGATCAGTCGAGACACAAATCCATTACAAGTACAGTAAAACCCTCGGTATCCGGCACCTATGGGGATTGGTGGATGATGTATAAGTGGATGTCGTATAAGTGAATTTGTCGGTTGCCTGATATTGCGTATTGCGTGATTGGCGAACTAACCACTAATAACTAGGCTGACGCAAAATGTTTTTGTTGTTATAACTAACTAAAGGGATACATTTATAAAAAATAATAAATTTCTGCTGAAACACTGCACTAAAATTTTATAGACAGTCATTTTGGTGTCACCCCCTCTGTGGGTGCCACCTAGTACAGTTTGCATCCCCCACAGCCTCCTAGTGACACCAGTTCCTGGTGATCTTACCTGGTAAGATGTTCCAGCCCTCAATGTGCATTTCAGCATTTTAAACCTTGTTTTTTTTAAACTTATTTGTTGTGATTTCTTTTGGCGGTTGCTTGAGGCTGCCGATTGCTTGGATTACAGATAATGGGGATTTTATTGTATTAAAGAGATATTGTTACTCCATTAGCGAGAAGGCAGCTGAGATTTCCAGAACAAAGGAAGACTTGCTTTGTTCTACATTCCTTCAGTCCATTCCTGGCTGACTACATTCCAAAAATGCTAATTGATAACATGCATTACATGCACATCCAACAGGTGTGTAATAAGCTAGAAAGGGACACTTTCACTACCTCACGGATACCTCAGAATTGTCCCAGGATGCTGAGCAGATATTCTACCTATCTATCATCCTTGGTGCTATACAATGGCTTCAGTATTCAGTACATTGGTGACTTCGGCACTGATAGGGAGCAAAGCTGCACACTCACACTCAATTCTACATACCTGCTGCGCTGATGATGCCTTTACTCTGGCCAGCTCTAACATGGCCCAACCTTGCCTGATACGGTGTCCAAACATGTCGGAGAAACCCAGTCGGTCACACAGCATCCTCAGGAAGTGCAAATTAGTCAACGTTTTGGGCCAGAGGAAGGCCTCAGGCCTGAAATATCGACTGCCTTTGACGTCCTGCAAATGGTGTGTGACCTGCTGAGTTTCTTCAGCACTTTTGTGCACTGCTCTAGATCGCAACATCTGCAGACTTTCCTGTTTACCTCCATTGTTGCCTTATTTTATATTTTCTTGCCTGGTTTAGTCAAATCAAGTTTATCTGATTGCACAAGCACAAACTGATGTAACAGTGTTCTCCGGTCCTTGGTTCAAAACACATGACCAGACTTAATGCACATACAGACAAATAATACATATGCAGAACAATATATACAAATAAATGAATAAATATTATTTCATAAATATGAGTCTTGGATAGAACATCAGGCCATCAGGTTTACATAGAATACTGCAGGTCCTTCAGACCATGATGTTGTCCCGACCTATGTAAACCTGCACAGTAACAATTTTACCCATCCCTTCCACGCACCCAGACCCTGGATTTTTCTTACATTCAAGAGCCTATTAAATGTTCCCATTGTATCAGCCTCCACCACCACAATGCTGAAATGCACATTGAGGGCTGGAACATCTTACCAGGTAAGATCACCAGGAACTGGCATCACTAGGAGTCTGTGGGGGATGCAAACTGTACTAGGTGACACCAAAATGACTGTCTATAAAATTTTAGTGCAGTGTTTCAGCAGAAATTTATTATTTTTTATAAATGTATCCCTGTAGTTAGTTATAACAACAAAAACATTTTCCGTCAGCCTAGTTTCCACGTATCAATGTACCTACGAGGCTAAAACTCAATGCTCATTTCCTTTTTGGACTTTCTACTGCGCCCCGGTCAGAGCTGTCGTTATTACCCAATGACAATGACGGTTCGAGTCACGTGGTTTCGTCTGGACGCACTACAAGAACATGCTGTTGTTTTCATCATTGCTGGTGTTTGTATCATTGCTGTGGGAGGAGGCCCATGGAAGTGGGGGGGGGGGGGTTACCACACCAAGTGACACCAACCCTAATGACGCCACTGTCACTGGATAATGTTTCACTGATGGCCTTTGGTGCAGTAAGACTATTGTGCTAAGGTTATTTTTCTTCCACCAGTCCCCGGTATGGATCAGGCCAACAGTGCTGTTACGATGCTGAAGGCAGACAAATTCTGACTGTGGACTCCATGGGAGGGAGCACCCCTGACCGGGGGCACGACTGGGGCTCCCCGCCATATGAGAAACCCCCGAGAGTGCCTGGCTTCTCCCATGGCCTCTATGATGTGATCAGTTTCTACTACTGCTGCCTATGGTCTGACAACTGCCAGCAATACACCGACCTGCGACCTTCCAGCGACTGCAGGACCTACTGCCCACCAAAAGTTGGTAAGTGATACCAATCATGCAGACTTGGTGCAAAGGAACGATTAGACAGCAGCAAGCAGCATGCCGCAGGTCATTCAGCACCATGATGATCATCATTGCTCATTTACATCAACCCTACACTCATCCCAAATTTTATGGACTGGCAAGTCATGGGCTGGCTAAATCCCTAAGGTAATAACGCAAAAGCTAAGAGCTTTCCACAGTTGCTGCCTGTCCTGCTGAGTGTTTCCAGCATTTTCTGTTCATTTTCAGATTTCCAGGGTCAGCTTTTTAAAAAAAAATTCATTCACTGCTGAGGTTCGTTGGTCTGATGTATTCCCAATAAAATAAAATCCAGCAACATTAATTCTGCCATGCAAAAGACAAAAGGGGCATTCCTTCTGTTGCCTTGGACTCACTGGCCACTTATCCCTAGTCCATTCCAGTCATTCTAACACAACCTCAGACGCTGCTCTCCATCTCCCAGTATCCAGCATACCAGCATCATCGACAGCCGGTGAACTCCCACACCCCTCCTCCCCTTCCTATTCTGTCAAGGTTGTAGTTGTTTGTGAACGTTTGGGAATTCCTTTTGCCCTTTCAGACTTTCCATCACATATCGGTAAGCATCAAGAAGCTGGAGGTCAGCAGGTCAGTCAGCAGGTGTGGAGAGTGAATTTTTCAGGTTGGAACCCTTTTACAGTCCCATAACCGACAAAAGAAAACTGCCACTAAAAGACAGACGTGCATAAACAATAAGGACATTGCAGCTAACTTAACAAAGTTATGAGATCTATTTTATTTATTTTTCTCCCAGCAGCTGTTTTCTGCCTGTTAGAATTCTGATGGCTGGGTTGCCAGGTTTGTTGAGTTGGGAACTCTACAGAAGATGGCACTGCCTTGTTGAGGTCCTTGGCAAGTTGATCCAAGCAGTACTTGGATTCCAAGCACAGGTCAACATGCTCCCAGCTAGCTGGGTCAATGCTGGGTCTGCAATCCATAGTGCTTGCTGGGGAGTGCACTTAAATTCAGGACAAAAGCCCTGGCATGAAATGGATTGATGCTGCCTGTTATTTTGTGTGATAACATATTCATCTTTGTAAATGGAGTTTTGATGCTGTGATGAGAACAGGGATGTTGTTGTGGGTTTGGGAAAGATATTGTGACTCTGGACACTGTTATAAAACTTCACGATATGCTTTCATTTATGTCACCTGCCAGCTAATATACCTCAAGCCATCTTTGCTTGCAGCATTGAACTGTTCATTATCTGAGGAGTATTTCTTTCTTGGTATTGCCCTGTTACTGTGCAGTAATGTACAAGTAGCAGTGCAGTAATGCAGAACTTCTGGTACAATGTTGGGCTGGGATTCAAACCTGACCGGAGGAGTTGTGAACTTCTTAAATCCTGACATCTAGACCAGTTCAGGTTAAGATGGTTGCTGGGGAATTCCATTCAACATATTTGAGGACCTGATCACAGTGGGAATGATGAACCTTCACCAGATAATGAAAGAAACATTGGACTTCATGTTGACTCTTGTCTGTGGCAAAAACAGCTGGTATTGGCACGTGTCCCCTGATCTTCACTTTCACTGGGTTAATACCATTCACCTAAATCAAGGGCTGCCCCCTGCTGGAATGTGTGAGGTGGCCGGAGCCCTATAAAGTTTACGGCTAGCACCCAAGTCACAACTTTCTCTCACTACAACCTTCAGGAAGGAGGTTCAGAAATCTGAAGTCCTGACATCCAGGTTCAAGAACAGTTACTTTCCAAGTTGTCAGGCTCTTGAACGCTTCCTTACTGAATTACTCATAAAATACCCAGACTCACCAAAAAGGACGGTCTTCACTATTGCAACATCTCTCTTTTTAAAATCTTTTTAAAAATATTTTATTTTGGGTTTTCAAAATCTTGTAGAGATTCAGACTTTCTTTCAACACTTATATATAACATACAGAGTCTATTTTTCCCCTCCCTACTCCCTGCTCTTCTCCCCCCCCCTCATGCCCCAATACAACTGAGAATAAAGTTATATAAATTATACAAATACCAGTGAGGTTAACGACCCTCGCGAAAAAAAAAGAGATAAAAAGAACTGAAAAACCCCAGATACTTAAATAAAGAGGAGTAAGGGCCAAGAAAAACAAAAGCACCTCTTCCAGTTCTTTGATCCCAATCATTTCCCTGGGATGGATTGTTTCATTTCCTTTATTCCGAAGGGGTGAAATTATATCTATGTACCAATATATTTCAGATAATGAATGCGTCATATTTCCTCCTTAAATTGTACATGATTTTCTCCAGGGGAATGCAACTTTTCCATATTCCATTGTGTAATATTTAGTTGGGAGTCGGACTTCCACGTGATCGCTATACATTTCCTGGCTACCAATAAGGCAACCGTAAACAAACTGAATTTGGTACTTGTACAGTTTAAAACATACGTCCATAATGTTTCCCAGAAGGTACAATTCCGGATTCTGTGGAAAATCTACCTTTGTAATTTTTTTCAGAATATCCCCCAAGTCCTCCAAGAAAGATCTCACCTTTGTACACAGCCAGGTTGAATGGATAAAGGTTCCAATCTCCACACCACACCTAAAGCACATTTCTGAGATTTCTGGTTTTGATTTATGTAATTTTTGTGGTGTGAGGTACGGCTGGTGCAGGAAGTTGTATCACACCAACCTGTACCTGGCATTAATAACTGCTGTCATGCTGTCCTGACCCAGATCTGACCAGAACTGCTCAGGGATTGTTGTGCCCAAGTCCAATTCTCACCTTTCCCTCGACCTGTGTGAGCCCAACTTCAGGCCCTCACTTTGGAATATGAAGTACATTATAGAGATAATCTTACGCGTATTCACCCTTCAAATTAGAATCTCATGTCACTACACCCGGGCAGGGTCACGGATAGTTCCAATTTGTCCCTTAGAAAAGATCTTAGTGGCAGATAGCAGAAGAATGTTTTATTAGACCAATCATATTTATTCCTCAACTGCTCGAATGACATGAGCTGTACTGCTTGTGACAATCCTCAATACACCTGGGATCAGGTGTCCAGGATCATATTGTCCAGAGTCATGGGTATTAAGTTGTTCTGGGTCAAGGGCATTTTGGGAGATATCTCCACCTTAAATCCAATACATTGATTTATTCTTTACCATATCTGATGTACATGCTTTAGTATGGGGTTATCCATTTTCTTTTAAATTAATTAATGACCCATTTATATATAAACTCTATAGCTTTCTTTTCACCTTCCCCATGTTGTCCAATTTGTGCCCATGAGGTGGGGGGGGGGGCTCCCTCAAAGAGTGAAGCAATAAACCTCGCCTGGGCCACCCAATAATATTTTTTGAAATCTTGCAATTTTAAACCCCCCCTCTCCCGTTGGTAATCCCAAGTCAACCTTTTCAAGGAGATTTTGGCCACTTTACTATTCCACAGGAACTTTCTGACACATCTGTTGAACATCTTAAAGAAGTGTTGGAATAATGGAATGGGCAAGGACTAAAATAGATACTGTAGATATTAATTTTGATACAGTTAACTCTGCCCACCAAAGTTATGGGCAGGGTTTTCCATCTAACTAAATCCTCAATCTTCCAGAGAAAAGGGAGATAATTGAGTTTATATAAATTACTCAAATCCTTATCTCCTTTTACCCCCAAATATTTAATGCCCTTGTGCGGCCATTTAAACTGGTTCTATTGTTGGTACTGTCTGTAATCCCCCTTTGTCAAGGGCATGATTTCAAATTTATCCAAATTTATCTTATACCCAGAGACCTTGCCATAATCTTCCGGTGTGGTCCTCAGCCTGGTCAACGATCCCTCCGGGTCAGTCAAATATACAAGCACATCATTCACAAATAAATTGATTTTGTGCTCCTCCTGGCCCACCTTGTACCCCTTTATTTCTGGATCCTCTCGAATGACTTCTCCCAGTGGTTCAATAGCTAATATAAACAACGCTGTGGACATCTGCCCATTTGTTATAATTTTAGCTTGGGGTTTATGGTAGAGCGTTTTTACCCAATTAATAAATGATTGTCTCAGTTCAAATTTCTCCAGTACTTTGAACAGAAAGTCCCACTGCAGTCTGTCAAAGGCCTTCTCCATGTCCAAAGCCATAGCCATGCCTGGGTCCACCCCCGACTGTGCCAGATGCACTATATTGAGTAATCTGCATATGTTTTCTGCTGATTTTCTGTTTTTTTTTGTACAATTCCAGCTTGGATTAATTTATCTCCTTTGGTTTATGTAAAATCTTGCCTCCTCCTATTTGAATCACATTAATTGTTCTTGAGACCTCATCCACCCTCACCTGCCAAGACAAGACTTTTCGGGCCTTTCCCCCCAGCTCGTAATACTGTTGTCTAGATCTTAAAATCATCTTTCCTATCTTACACATTTGCATTGTAGAGTGTTTGAGCTTTTTATTCATCAAATTTCTGTATTTTTTCTCAGAACTTAATCTTTGATATCCTTTTCCAATCAGATTATTTCCTGTTCCAAGTTGGGGTTTTTTCTTTCATGTACCTCTTGGTATATCCAATTATCTGGTCCCTTAAATAAGCCTTTAATATGTCCCATAATAGGAAATGATTGTTAATAGAGGGACAGTTTGCCTCACAGAACCAATCTCTCTGAGCTCTAATGATATAAAATTCTGGCTTTTCCAATAGCAACAAGTTAAGGTGCCATCTATATGCTGTGGCCTGTTCATCTGGCATTATGATGGATAGAGTCAAGAGTGAATGGTCAGACAGTAACAGAGCCATGTACTCTGTCTCCACTATCCTACCCTCCAATTGGGCTGATGCCAAAAATAAATCTATTTTGGTGTAGGAATCGTGTTGACCTGAGTAAAAGGAGTAATCTCTCTCTATCTTGGATTCTGCCTTCTCCAGGCATCTATCAAATTTATCTCTTTCATAAAGGCTAGGGTAGATTTAGCTGCCCTGGTCTTTGTTACTTTCCTTGCTGTATTGTCCATGACTGGATCAAGACAAAAGTTAAAATCCCCTCCATCAAATATTTTTCACACCCCTCTGTTACCTTCAGAAATATATCTCATATGCATTGCTCATCATCAAAATTCTCTCCCTCCCACTCCCCCACTCTTTCTCTCCCCCTCTCTCCCACTCCCCCACTCTTTCCCTCCTTCTCTCTCTCCTGTCTCCCACCTCTTTTGATAAAGTTTCCTTGAAGATAAACTGGGACATTTTCCCTTGGTTTAAGGTGCACATGAGGTGTGTAGTGGAGGTGTTTAAAACTAAACAGAATGTGTCATGCTCCATGCTGACAATTACCAGCTGTGGATGTGGCAGGGCTTTTATGTTGGGTCTGGGTCTCCCGGTCTTCATTGTGGTTTCAGCATCATGAAAGCTCCAGCAGCAAAGAGTAGTGTGGAAGGTGGCCCAGCAACTCAGCACTGGAGCTGCTGCCTCACAGTGACCCAGGATCAATCCTGCCCTCTGGTGCTCCCCATGATTATGTGGAGCTCCCAGATACATACATGCATGTTGATTGTCCGCAGTAAATGCCAGTGTGTGGATGATAGGAACAACAGAGGGATTTGATGTACACGTGAGAGAGAATAAGTTGCAGAAGGAGTGGGATTGATAAGGATATTCCAATGGATGGATGGATGGATAGAATGGCATCCCTTTTTGTGGACATTCAGAGGCATTTCAAAACAATTAAAATTAAATTAAATCATTAAAATAATTAAAAAATGTCAATTCTTTTTAAAAATGTCACTGTTTATGACTAATATATTTATAGCCAATTGCAAACACTAAATCAAACCAAAAGCAATGAATAATAGGGAATCCCTTCCCATTTACTTTATTATCCATGGTCCTTCAATCATGCAGGACCGTGGGTTCTGTATCCAGTCCCAATTTAACGTGGGATCTGAAAGGCTGGCCTTCAATTATAAATGTACTGCATGGTCAGCCAAAGGACCTTCTTCTGTGACTCCAGGAGATTCTCTGTCAAATTTAACCTGATGCTGGATTCAAGCATTGATTTCTCGAGGGTAATACGTGGGAACCTCAGCTGGATGGGCCAGTGTTCCACAGCAGAGTGAGCCGATGAGTACAGCGATTCGCAGTTGCCTGTGGGTTTCTCTCTGGTAGAGGCTGCCTTTCCACTTACCAGCAGAGGCAGGCTGCTGTTGAGGTGGTCTCATTCACAGCGGTGTCGATTAGAGGCACAGATAGCCAGCCGAGGCTGTCCATCGCGCTGGACGCCTGATGGAGCACCAGCTGACAATCATGTATAGGTGAAAAACAAAAGTCTGCAGACTCTGTGATTGAAGTAAAAACACACCAAATTACTGGAGGAACTCAGCTGGTCTTTCAGCGTCCATAGGAGACAAAGATATATTGCTGATATTTTGGGGCTGAGCCTTTCTTCAAGGAATAAGCAGGTCCCTGCTTATTATGTAGTGGTCCCTATGATTACAAATATGAAATGCTAACGTCATTGTTCAAGGTGCCACAAGGAGCTGGGTTTCCTGTTTAGGTGGGGGATGGCACACAGAGGGTTAAAGAACACCCCTTGGTGAGCACAAGAAAATATGAGCAGGAGAAGGCCACTCTCTCTCAAGCCTGTCCATGATTTAATGCAACCTATGACTGATCAGCCCCAGGTCACAGCTCCTCTTCTGGAATCCATCAATTCCTCGAACTTCCAGCTATTAATTCATTGATGGGGATAACACAGCCTCTAGTCTCCAAAACACTGTAATATCGCTGGTGGTATTGTCGACAGAAAACAATAGGAAGCTTCCTATTTTCCCTATTCTGACCCCTCCATATCAGAGCAATGGTGTTTCTGTTATACTAGTCTAACCAAGAAATATATAGGAATGGCAGATGTATTTTCTTCGTACTTCAGGGATCAAATTAAATTAAATTTACTGACACCCAGTTGAACGTGGTTGGCCCATTGAAGATTGAGATCATAAGCTGTAACTCATCAACTTTTGAGGCCCTCCTTTCGAACTCTACAAATAAATAGATTTATCGTCTGATTCCTTGAACTCTTTTCCAGGCTCGGCATTTGGTGACCCACATCTCTTCACATTTGACGGTGCGAATTTCACCTTTAATGGGATGGGGGAGTACACCCTGGTTAAAGGTGAAGGAAACTCCTCAACTGGAATATTGCAAGTCCAAGGAAGGACAGAACAAGTCAAGGATTCAGAAGGTAAGAATCCTCCACTGCAGTGCTTATAACAATCAGCTGCCTTTTTAAACTTTGTGTCCTGTCCAAGACATATTATCTCATTTCCATTTCTCAATACGTTGGTAAAGTGGACTCCCAGCCAATCATGTGATACAATATTAATGCAAAGATAAAGGATAGATGTTTTTTTTGTTAAAGTTGGGCAGAGTGATGGAAAGTGATCAATCTCTCTCAGATAATTGTGTTGGTAGGAGAAAAACATGGAAGTCTGCAAACACTGTGATTGAAGTAAAAAAACCCAATTTCCCAGCTTTGTGTTTTTACTTAATTGTGTCAGTAGTTTCTTTTGAATTAGTTGTCCATATTGTCTAGCTGAGACCCAGATTCAATATCCAGTCATCTTAATAATAATCTGGTTGACACTGTGGTCCTAGAACCATAAAACATTACAGCACAGAAACAAACCCTTCTAATCTGTGATTAAATATTTTACTGCCAAATCCCACTGACCTGCCCCCAGTCCATAGCCTTCTATACCCCTCTCATCCATGTACCTGTCCAAATGCTTCTTAAATGTTAAAATGGAGCCAGCATTCAATTCACCACTTCAGCTGGCAGCTCATTCCACACTCCCACCACTCTCTGCATGAAGATGTTCCCCTTAAACTTTTCCCCTTTCACCCTTAATTCATGTCCTCTGGTTTGTATCACACCTCCCCTCAGCAGAAAAAAAAATCTACCTACATTTACTCTGTCTATCCCCCTCATAATTTTAAATACTTCTATCAAATCTCCCCTTATTCTCTAAGCTCCGAAATATAAGGTCCTAACCTGTTTAACCTTTCCCTGTAACTCAGTTCCTGAAGTCCTGGCAATATCCTAGTAAACTTTCTCTGCACTCTTTCAAACTTATTGATATCTTTCCTGTAGTTAAAGTATGTGATGAAATTTGCAGACCATACTCCAATTTGGCCTCAGCAAAATCTTATAAAAATATTACCACAACATCCCAACTCCTATACGCAATACTTTTGATTTATGAAGGCCAATATGCCAAAAGCTCTCTTTACAATCCTGTCCACCTGTGATGCCACTTTCAGGGAATTAAATATCTGTATTCCCAGATCTACTGCACTCCTCAGTGCCCTACCATTTTGTGTATGTCCTTTCTTGGTTTGTCCTTCCAAAATGCAACACCTCACACTTGTCTGTATTAAATTCTGTCTGCCATTTTTCAGCCTATTTTTCCACCTGTCCAGATTTCTCTGCAAGCTTTGAAAGCCTTCCTCTCTGTCCATAAAACTTTCATTCTTAATGTCATCTTTAAACTTGCTGATCCAATTTACCACATTATCATTCGGATCATTGATATAGATGACAAACAACAATGGTCCCAGCACCAATCCCTGAGGCATGCTACTAGTCACAGGCCTCCAGTCTGAGAAGGAATGATCCACTACTACTCTCTGGCTTCTCCCGTATAGCCAATATTGAATCCAGTTTACTACCTCACCATGAAGTTCAGGCTTCTGAACCTTCCTGATTAACCTCCCATGTAGGACCTTGTCAGAGGCCTTACTAAAATCAATGTAGAAAACATCCACAGCCTTACCTTCGTCAACTTTCCTGGTAACCTTCTCGAAAAACCATAAGATTGGTTAAACATGATCTACCTTGCACAAAGCCAAGTTGCCTATCTCTAATCAATCTCTGGCTATCCAAATACTGGTATATCCAATCAATTAGAATACCTTCCAATAATTTACCTATGACTGACATCTTGCTCTCCTGCTTATAATTTCCAAGGTTACTTTTTCTTCTTCTTTTCTTTGGCTTGGCTTCGCGGACGAATATTTATGGAGGGGTAAATGTCCACGTCAGCTGCAGGCTCGTTTGTGGCTGACAAGTCCGATGTGGGACAGGCAGACACGGTTGCAGCGGTTGCAGGGGAAAATTTGTTGGTTGGGGTTGGGTGTTGGGTTTTTCCTCCTTTGTCTTTTGTCAGTGAGGTGGGCTCTGCGGTCTTCTTCAAAGGAGGTTGCTGCCCGCTGAACTGTGAGGCGCCAAGATGCCCTCTGGCGGTGGTCAATGTGGCAGGCACCAAGAGATTTCTTTAGGCAGTCCTTGTACCTCTTCTTTGGTGCACCTCTGACACGATGGCCAGTGGAGAGCTCGCCATATAACACGATCTTGGGAAGGCGATGGTCCTCCATTCAGGAGACGTAACCTACCCAGCGCAGTTGGATCTTCAACAGCATGGATTCGATGCTGTCGGCCTCTGCCATCTCGAGTACTTCGATGTTAGGGATGAAGTCGCTCCAATGAATGTTGAGGATGGAGCGGAGACAACGCTGGTGGAAGCGTTCTAGTTAGAGCCTTTAAAATGAACATGAGCTACCCACCATCCACTGGCACCACACTCATGGCTAAGGACATTTTAAATATTTCTCCCAGAGCCTATGCAATTTCTACACTAGTCGCCCTCAAAATCCAAGGGAATATCTTGTCAGGCCCTGGGGAATTTATCCACCCTTGTTCTCTTTAAGACAGGAAGCACTTCCTCCTCTTTAATCTGTATGGGTTCCATGACCTCGCTGCTTGTTTTCCAAACTTCCATTTACTCTGTGCTAGTTTTCTGAATAAATACTGATGCAAAAAACCCATTTAAAATTTCATCTTGCAGGTAATGTGGTTGCTTTTCTGTTTTACATTCAGTCTGGATCTTGGGTGCTGTCTGGATGGAGTTTGCATATTCTTCATTGAATTTCCCTCCTCAGCTGCTTACGTTTCCTCCCACACCCCAAAGATTGTCTTGTTGTTAGGATAGTTGATGATTGCAAAATACTTAAAAAGTGTAGGGAAGTGGGTATGATGAGATAATGGGGTGCGCTAATAGGCCCCTATGGTTGTGTAGATCTGGGAGAGATGGGATTGATGGCATGACTATGGGAGTCAGCAAAGACTTGATGGATCAAATGGCCTTCTTATTTGTCATGAGGAAATATGAAGAAAACAATGTTATTTGTAACACATCAAGAAATTCCATTGAATGACCACACAAAAGACTTATTTCTAACTCCCGTATTGGGTATTTAAAAGGATGGGCTGTTTCAAGAAAAAAAAAGAGGAATAACTGACTGAATCAATCCGGTCTCTGTAAGTGGAAAAGCAGGCGGAAACAATGAAATTGAAATGATTTTTATGTAACTTGTTCTTATCTGGAATATTGAATCCGAAAGGAAGTTAAAAGCAATTGCAATAGCAAATTAAAAATGGAATTGGATAAATATTTGAAGTCAGAAAAGTTCTAGTGAACCTTAACAATTGTTCCCTTGAGATTTTCTTCATCCCAAGAAGAGATTTGTTGGCAAGGATTCTTCTCCAGTTGACAGCACTAAGCACGTTAACGAGGTTATCCTAGTGCATCACAGTCTGCCTCCGATCTCTATGCTTTATCCTATCACTCTGGTCACGACACAGAGTGATAGCGAGCATATTAATTGTTGTTGTTTGAAAGGAATTGCGTTCCTTGAGTTGTTTTGAGATTATAAACACCAGGAATGATTAAACAGTCCGGGTTTCTTTCTTAAGGAAAGATGCACCTGAATGAAGACCTGATGTACATTTTTTTTTAAACTGTAAGGATGGCCTAAATAATTCAATCACCCGGCATCAGATTTTAGCTATGAATACAGAGCAAGCATTCAATAGGTCATTGAGCATCTGCGACATTTAGCTTTCAGCAACAACAGATGCTGCCAAATCTGTTGTTTTCTTTTTAATTCCAGCATTTTTTTTTTGCTTCAGATTTCCAGTATCTGCAGTAAATTTATAGATATTTGGTGCTGAAGGGTGCAGGTAGGTAAAATTTCAATTATGAATTTCACTGTTAAAGCCTTTCACACTACATGGAACATTGAATTATGGGGCTCAGCAGATTCATAGTATGCCTTGGTAATGTTAAACCCTGCGCAATGTTCACATGATATTGGCCCCACTCCACCGGGCAACATTTGTATATCCAACCCACTGAGTAATTGCGTATTGCATGGATGGGCAAACTAACGGTGAGGTGCGCAAATTTTAAATGTTCATATTTTTCACCTATTTCTTTTCTGTGATTTTTTTTTGCCAGTTGCTTGAGGCTGCCAGTTGCTTGAATTCTGGATAACAGGGGTTTTACTGTAGAAGGATAAGGGTGTGAGGTAGCGAAGGTTTAGTTTGTTGATTAGGTTTAAATTGGTCGCCGCAACATTGTGGGCTGAAGGGCCTGTACTTTGCTGCAAAGTTCTATGCTCTAGTCCAGAAGATGCAACATGCCCTTTAACTCAGTTGTTAACATCCCTACATTGCCTCAATATCAGTTTCATTAATATTTCTGTGAACTGCCTTGGGTGTTCTACCACGTTGAAGATTATGTGAATGTTTGTTGATGTTATCGCAAATTTCACTATCGAGCAATGAACCCATTTAGAAACTTATTTACTTTAAGATTTAGGCTATGTAATCACTGCTTTTTATTGAATCATCCTTTTGAATAAATAGTCTTGCATTGATACTTCATTAAATATTTAATTGTGAGTGTTTAAGAATTTAATATGCTAAGCAGTAATTTCAAGCTCAAATGAAATCCAAGAGAGCTCAAATTGGGTGAGAAAATTACTTTCAAATTCCACTGACTGGCAACATGATGGGAAGGTGGTTGCAGCTTTGGGGTATAGGAGGGGTTGAGGGCATGAGAAGAAGGGTGGAGAATGGGATTGCTGATGGAATTATTGAGGACCATCATGGATTCAGTGGGCCAAAAGGCCTCTTCTGTGTCACAAGGAAAATACAAAAATGTGTGAAAGTGTAGAATGGAGAAAGGAAATGCAAAACCAGAGCGGTGAGTGCCATTTGAAATGCCTTGCTTCATGCAATAATACCAAAAGCAGATTAAATTTGATTGCTACATCTGGATATTCCTGGTATTGTTAATTTAATGTATGCAGAGCCATGTTTATTTCATAAAAATATAATAAAATTTTGCTTAATGCAAAGTTCCTTCCCTTCCTTCCCTTCCTAAGAGGCTGAATACACCTGAGATTGTCTAATCTCAGAAGCCAAGCAGACTTAGGCCTGGTCAATATTTGGAGGGGAGACCACCTAGGAACACGAGGTGCTGTAGGTTTCTGTGAGGGGTGCTGGACAACGTGGCGACTCTCTGTCTGCCTTACGATAGATAAAAGTTAAAGAATTTCATATATGTTACATTCTAAATATAGTATTACATGACAGTAATGGAACCTTTGCCTTTACATTTTTTTTGTCTTTACCTTTTACCTTTGTTATCTTAGGGAAAGAGAAGCTAATATTTAACAAAATAAGCATCTCTTTTCTGTATAGGTCTTGGAGTGTTCACATAATAGAGTTTGGCCTCCTGCAGAATGCCACCTTGTGTTCATTACTTTAGGAAAAGCAATATTCTCTCATGATTTGACTAAAATTTGATTTTGTTTTTACTGTAACTAGATCTGAGTTTTAGAATGATTCAAGGTTCTTTTTATTGTCTTTTAAATAAACAAATGTAATATTACACGGAATTGCACTTCGTCTGCTGTAAGGCAGTAAAGATTCGCCCTCAGCAGAAAAGGCTCAGTACCCTTTACAGTCAGAGAAAGAGAAGCAAAAGAGAGTCCCTTCAGATTCATTGAGTGTCCACGGATTTGCCTTCAGTGTTCACGCAACCTCTGCAGCCACACGGTCTATAGTCCAAACTGTCAGCAACCTGAGCTCCAGATCCAAACCTCCGACACAATCAGCACTCTCGGCATCCTCTTGCGTCCTATCTGGTACCCCTTCAACCAGCCTTGAGTAAGTCTCTAGCATCCTGGAACGAGTCCTTTGACTGCAAGTTGCCAGCAGCCCGCAGTCTGCCTGGGTTCTTCGCTTCAAGTCACCAACAGCTCAGCCCCAGAGCCTCTTACTGGTTCAGCAGGGTCACCACCTTTGCTTCTCCTTCTCAGACGGGGTTGATCTCCCTTACTGGGTGCCTTGTACCAGTCATCTACTTGCTCGGAGTCCAGAACTATTGCAATCAGTAAAATTAGTAATGATGCCCCAAATCAATTAAGTAAAAATCCAATTGTTTGGAAATTCAAATGGTTTGGGATCTGGATCATCAGTGTCTTGATTTCTAGAAACCCTTTAACACACAGAAAACCTTCACAGGGGTCTTAGTTCCCACAAAACCTCTAATTCACAGAGGTCTTCGTTCCCACAAAGCCTCCAATTCACAGGGTCTTGTTTCTGCACTCTCCTTAACACGTTGGAGCCTCAATTCCCATGGTCCCTTTAAAACACTGGGATCCAGTTGCCACAACCCCTTTTATACACAGAGGTCCCTGTTCCTGCACTTCCTTTAACACACAAGCAACCTGGATTGCACAAATCCTTTAACACACGGGAGCTCTGGTTTCCAAGCTCAGCGGTCTTGGTTCCTGTGCGTCTTTTAACAAACAGGTGTCTTGGATCCCCTGCTCCCTTGAATTCACTGGGCTATGTTTCTCACATTTCCTGAATAAATGGGCAACTGTGTGCAAATGCACCATTGTAAGAGGGGGCAATTGTTGTCTTATTATAATGCCCAGATATTGCAGTATAGTAGTGGGCATCATAATAATATAATTGGGCAATTAGAGGAATATTCTAGTGGAAAATTATACCATAATAATGATGGGAATTTATAATATTATCCTGGGATATGACATCATTACACATGGGTAATTGTAGCATGCTAACAATGAGCAGTTATAACAGGAATCAGATATTTTTGTGGCCTCCGTCGGTCATGGTCGATTGGGTACAGCGTGAAATGCTATCAATAACTTGAAAGACTGGAGTTACAGAATGACAAGCTTTTATTCACAATAAACTTGGAGTGTAGCCTATGCTGTGACCCAGGCTTCTGGGGGAGGGGTTATGGCATTGAAGCCTTTCTACTGGGTCAAGTGGGTGGAGCCACAGGTACAGTCACAGCAAGGGAGTGGGGCCAGATAAATGAGTAGATGACAGTTCACCACACTACGCCTCTGGAAGTCACTGATTTATGGAGTGGCCTCTCCAGGGCACAAACCAAGGCAGAGTTGATATGGAGATCCATCTGTTGCCCATGCAGTGAGCCCTCCATGTTGCCCCCCCATGTTAATAATAGGTCCAAAGGAATGACGAAAGTCGATACAGTTTGGTGCCAGGAGCATTGCAGCGGTTGCCCTGCCAGTGCTGAGTACAGTAGTCAACTGCCTTCGGGACTCCAACTCCAAATTTTTCCTTGGGGTTTACTCCCAAAGCCTTTCCCTTGAGCAATAATGCCATAAGGCAGCAGAGGTTTGAACTCAGAGTTTTCCCTCTCCTAGATGAGTTACCATCCGTGGTTAACGAGCCCCATCTGCCCGGAGCAACTGGTTTCAAGGTGCCAGTGGTCCGCCTTTGCCCCTTCACAGGAATAAGAAATATGTCACATGTGAAGGCCAGGCGTTGGACTTGGTTGTCAGAGGCTTTTTGAGACACCCGCCATGAAGAGCATTTGTGCAGCAGTGGAGCTTGTCCCTATAACCACCCTTTGGCTATGACAACCTTTAGAGCTCAGGAGTCAATTACAACAATATAAAAGTGGCCAGTTATGATGGTGACATCTGCTGGTGCATCACAGCAGAAGGTTATGTAACTCTCGCATCATGAAAATCTGAAAACAGCATGAAATACTAGGCAAATATTGCACTGAAAAAATGAGCTATTTAACACCAATGCATTAATTTGCAGAAGCATTATTTAACAAGTGGGGCTGCGATCCAGGATCAACATCTCACTTCTGAACTTTTATAGTCAGATAAACATTGGCAGACATTTAGCTGTTCTCTTTTTTTTTACAGCAACAAATGCAAATGTGACTGGAATTACTGCTGTGGCCATGCAGGAAAGTGACTCTGATGTGATTGAAGTCCGTATCTCTAAGAATTTGAGTGACGGAAGCATGGAGGTACTGGTCAACGCAGAAATTGTTACTTTCAATGAACAGAGCTGGATGGATCTTAAAGGTAAGATGGATCTTAAAGGTAAGTTTTGTGTCAAATTGGTATTTGCCACAAATTTGACACTCTGAATTTACCTGATTCAATTCCCAGAGTGCTTGCTCCATTGGTAGTATCCTGACCTGATTCCAGTCTCACCTCAAGCACTTGACCTAAAAGTTGAGACTGGATGTAGTGTTGAGGGAGGGATGAATTGTTGGAAGTACTGCCTTTCAATTGCGATTTAAACCAAGCCCCCATCTTTGCTGTTGGGAAGATGTAAATCAGGCCGAGGGATGAAGTCAAAGAACACTGTTAGCGTAGTGGTTAGTGCCAAGGTTTTTCAACACTAGTGACTGGATTTGAACCACTAGCTGTTTTTTTTTAAACCTTTATTTACAATTTTCAAAATACTTATCAAAAAGTGCATAGAATAAAAATCAAAAAAGAACTACAAATAACCCCAACTCCCCCACCCTCAACAAACCCCACAAGGGGAGCATAAAAAAAAATACAATGATTTAAGATATTACAAAACCCATACATTTCAAATAAGGCGACTACATCTGAAAAAAAATTATAATTATCATGTAAATTATATCTTTTTTCCATATAAATACAAGATCTCAACTCATTATGTCAACGAGCTATATTCACTTCTACGTCATCCTTCCAAGAAATCGCCACACAGCCAATGTTAAACAAAGAAAAGCTATCTGAAACTTATCCACCCCAAATCATTAAATAGAACAATATATCCCAACAAAAAATATTTTTTGATCTAATAAAAATTTAATCTTAAACAGTTTTTGAAGAAATTCTCTAATTTTTTGCCAAAATGGTTGAACCTATCACAAAGCCAAATTGAATGTAAAAATGTTCCTATACAGCATCCACATCTAGAACACAACTCCGAATTACTAAATCAATATTTCTTCAATTTCTCAGGGGTCAGATACAACTGATGTAAAAAATTGTAATTAACCATACTATATCTTACTTTAAGCAATTTAGTCTATCATGGCACATAATCTCCCAATCATCCTGATCAATGTCACAAATTAAATTTCCTTCCCATTTAATCCTAGATTTACCCAAACTTACTTTATCCATAGTGTCTTGCAACAATGTATACATATCTGAAATAAAACCCTTATTTAATGAATTAGAAATCAAAAATTCAAATTTTGTTAACTTAGGAATTTTCATTTCTCTTCCAAAATTATCTTTCATTAATACTCTAACTTGATAATACACAAATAAAGAATTCGCTGTAATTCCAAATTTTACCCTAAGTTGATTAAAAGAAAGAAAATTCCCTCTTCAAAACAATCCCCCAACACTTTTATACCTTTAATATGCCATTCCTTTAAAAATCTATTATTCAGCGAAAAAGGAATCAATTAATTTTGACATAAAGGAGTTTGAATTGACATTTTACCTTTTGTACCTATAATAAGGTTCTTTTTATACCAAATCTCTAACAAATGTTTTAAAATTGGAACATTATTTGTCTGCAATAAAACAGGATTCCACTTAAATATAAAATGATGCGAATAAGGTTCTGAAATATTGGCCAATTCAACACCAGCCCAACTTTTTCTTTGGCTTGGCTTCACGGATGAAGATTTATGGAGGGGTATGTCCACGTCTGCTGCAGGCTCGTTGGTGACTGACAAGTCCGATGCGGGACAAGCAGGCACAGTTGCAGCGGTTGCAAGGGAAAATTGGTTGGTTGGGGTTGGGTGTTGGGTTTTTCCTCCTTTGTCTTTTGTCATTGAGGTGGCCTCTGCGGTCGTCTTCAAAGGAGGTTGCAGCCCGCCGAACTGTGAGGCGCCAAGATGCACGGTTGGAGGCGATATCAGCCCACTGGCGGTGGTCAATGTGGCAGGCACCAAGAGATTTCTTTAAGCAGTCCTTGTACCTCTTCTTTGGTGCACTTCTGTCTCGGTGGCCAGTGGAGAGCTCGCCATATAACACGATCTTGGGAAGGCGATGGTCCTCCATTCTGTAGACATGACCCACCCAGCGCAGTTGGATCTTCAGTATCGTGGATTCGATGCTTGCGGACTCTGCCAGCTCGAGTACTTCGATGTTGGTGATGAAGTCATTCCAATGAATGTTGAGGATGGAGCGGAGATTGTGCTGATGGAAGCGTTCTAGGAGGCGTAGGTGATGCCGGTAGAGGACCCATGATTCGGAGCCGAACAGGAGCATGGGTATGACAATGGCTCTGTACATGCTGATCTTTGTGTGTTTCTTCAGGTGATTGTTTTTCCAGACTCTTTTGTGTAGTCTTCCAAAGGCGCTATTTGCCTTGGCGAGTCTGTTGTCTATCTCTTTGTCGATCCTTGCATCAGATGAAATGGTGCAGCCGAGGTAGGTAAACTGGTTGACCGTTTTGAGTTCAGTGTGCCCGATGGAGATGTGGGGGGACTGGTAGTCATGGTGGGGAGCTGGCTGATGGAGGACCTCAGTTTTCTTCAGGCTGACTTCCAGGCCAAACATTTTGGCAGTTTCCGCAAAACAGGACGTCATGCGCTGGAGAACTGGCTCTGAATGGGCAACTAAAGCGGCATCGTCTGCAAAGAGTAGTTCACAGACAAGTTGCTCTTGTGTCTTGGTGTGAGCTTGCAGGCGCCTCAGATTGAAGTCACTGCCATCCGTACGGTACCGGATGTAAACAGTGTCTTCATTGTTGAGGTCTTTCATGGCTTGTTTCAGCATCATGCTGAAGAAGATAGTAAAGAAGGTTGGTGCGAGGACGCAGCCTTGCTTCACGCCGTTGTCAATGGAGAAGGGTTCGGAGAGCTCATTGCTGTATCTGACTCGACCTTGTTGGTTTTCGTGCAGTTGGATAACCATGTTGAGGAACTTGGGGGGGAATCCGAGGCGCTCTAGTATTTGCCAAAGCCCTTTCCTGCTCACGTTGTCGAAGGCTTTGGTGAGGTCAACAAAGGTGATGTAGAGTCCTTTGTTTTGTTCTCTCCAATTTTCTTGGAGCTGTCTGAGGGCAAAGACCATGTCAGTAGTTCCTCTGTTTGTGCGAAAGCTACACTGTGATTCTGGGAGGACATTTTCAGCGACACTAGGTATTAGTCTATTAAGGAGAATCCTAGCGAAGATTTTGCCTGCAATGGAGAGCAGCGTGATTCCCCTATAGTTTGAGCAGTCTGATTTCTCGCCTTTGTTTTTCCACAGGGTGATGATGATGGCATCACGGAGGTCCTGAGGCAGCTTTCCTTGGTCCCAGCAGAGCATGAAAAACTCATGCAGTTTGGTATGCAGAGCTTTGCTGCCAGCCTTCCAGATCTCTGGGGGGCGGATTCCATCCATACCTGCTGCTTTGCCACTTTTCAGTTGTTCAATTGCCTTATATGTCTCTTCCCGGGTAAGGACCTCATTTAGCTCTAGAATCAAGGATTGTTGAGGGAGCTGGAGTAGGGCGGATTCTTGGACTGAGCGGTTGGCACTGAAGAGGGATTGGAAGTGTTCTGACCATCGACTGAGGATGGAGATCTTGTTGCTGAGGAGGACTTCGCCGTCTGAGCTGCGCAAAGGGCTTTGGACTTGGGGTGAGGGGCCGTACACCGCCTTTAGTGTCTCATAAAAACCCCTGAAGTCGCCAATGTCAGCGCTAAGCTGGGTTCGTTTGGCGAGGCTAGTCCACCACTCATTTTGGATCTCCCGGAGTTTGCGCTGAAGATGGCTGCATGCAAGAAGGAAGGCTCGTTTTTTCTCTGGCCAGGAAGGCTTTGCGAGGTGAGCTGGGTGAGCCTGGTGGGCAGATCGCTTCTTTGCCAGCAGCTCCTGGATTTCCTGGTTGTTTTTGTCAAACCAGTCCTTGTTTTTCCTGTAGGAGAAGCCCAGTACCTCTTCAGTGGATTGCAGTATGGCCGTTTTCAGCCGATCCCAGAGGGTTTCAGGAGACATGAGGCAGTTTGCATCCTTGAGCTTTGCTTTGCTTGGAGGTTTGCCTGGAAGTTTCCTCTCACTACGTCTGACTGCAAGTTTCCAACATTGAACCTCTTTCTGGTGGCTCCACTGTTCTTGAACTTTGGCTTGAAGTGAACAAGCCAGTGGTCAGTGTGGCATTCCGCGCTGGGCATGACCCTGCTGTGGAGCACATCTCGTTTGTCTCTTCCTCGCACCAGAACGTAGTCCAGGAGGTGCCAGTGTTTGGATCAGTGATGCATCCAGGTAGTCTTCAGGCTGTCTCTCTGCTGGAAAAGGGTGTTAGTAATGACAAGCCGCTGTTCTGTGCAGAGTTCCAACAGGAGGCGCCCATTGTCATTGCACTTGCCGACACCATGCTTGCCAAGGATTCTTGGCCAGGTTTCTGAGTCTTTGCCGACACGAGCGTTGAAGTCGCTAAGGATGACAACCTTGTCGGCTGTAGGGGTGCGTTGGATAAGGTTGCGCAGATCAGTGTAGAACTTGTCCTTTTCTGCTGGTTCCGCCTGAAGGGTTGGAGCATAGACGCTGATGAGAGTGATGCGTCGCTTGTTTTGAAGGAGAAGTCGCATGGACATGATCCGGTCAGAGTGGCCTGTCGGGAGGTTTTCGAGTTTGGAGGCAATGGAGTTCTTGACCATGAAGCCAACACCAGATAGGTGTCGTTCAGCCTGAGGCTTACCAGACCAGTAGAGTGTGTAGCCCGTGCCATGTTCTTGGAGGCTGCCTACATCTGCAAGGCGGACTTCGGTGAGAGCTGCTATGTCAATGTCGAGTCTGAGGAGTTCATGTGCGATGAGGGCAGACTGACGTTCAGGTCGGTGGCTGTCAGCCTTGTCTAGCATGGTTCTGATGTTCCAGCATGCTAGCTTGAGTTTGTGTGCATCTTTTGAGGGGGAGGATGTGGACCTGTCCTTGGGTCTGCGCAAAGGAGCTTTTAGATGGAGTGCAGTGTGCGCAGTACTGGCCCCACCCTTTACACCCATGGTTCGTGTGCCATGGCCAAGCAAGCTGGGACGTGGAGGATGCAAAACATCCAGCATATGATTAATAAATTTCAATTGTGCAGCTTCATAATAATTTTGAATCTGCCACTATCTTTAAGGAGTTTGTACATTCTCCCCATGTCAACATGGGTTTCCTTAGGCTGCTCAGGTTTCCTGCCACATTCCATCGATGTACAGGGTTGGTAGGTTGGTTGATCACATGGGTGTATTTATGTGGCACTGGCTCATGGGCTGGAAGGGCCTGATACTGTGCTGTATCTCAAAATCAAAATTAAAATTAAACAGCATGCGATTTCTCCATGTCCCATATTTATACTTCACCCAACAGCATTCCATTGATTTTCCAAATTGACTGCCACCTTGTCTACATTATATCCATGATTGGAAGAGTACTTCATGATCTGAGAAGCGCTTTGGGGCATCCTTCCATAAGAACATAAAAAAAGCGCAGGGATCGGACACTTGGCTCCTGAAGCTACAGCATTCATTTAAAAAATACCCCAGACCTTGTCTCCTCTTTTGTGGAAAATTTCCTATACCTCAATGTGTTGATCTTGCTAAAAAAAAATCCATACTTGAGTGATTGACCCTCTGTAATTTTCCAGACTCTGTAAGTAAGACATTTTTATGCAACAGACATTTCTCAAAGCACTATATTCCTTTAATTTTTGATGGGACCCTAAGTTCAAGTGAATGACCTCTGTGTCGGTGGTATGATAGTAAATGGTATTTACTTGGCTGCCTCTCTTCCTCTAGGGGTTTTTGTATATTCAGCCACTCCACAGCATGCTACTGTCATGTTTCCCTCTGGAGCTGGTGTGGATGCATGGGGCAGCGGCACAATCTTGAGCATCGCCATTCTGTTACCAGAGGCATTTATAAACCAGACGGAGGGCCTGTTTGGAGTGATGAACAACCATCTGGATGATGACTTCACCTTCAGAAATGGATCCTCTCTTCCGGCTGATGCTAGTCCGGAGATGCTCTATGAACTAGGTGCCAGCTGTAAGTAGATGGTTCCCAGCGCTCACCCTCTCTCGGTTTCAAGCCACATGTAGAAACATGCACCAATCCAAATTGTACTTGCGTTCTGTGACGCCAAGAGTAGGAAGCCCAACTAAGGAAGCAGGCCAAGAAGTTCTTCTAATTTCTCTGCCAAAGTGGTTTCCTTGGTAATCTTGCCTCTCCCAACTACCCTTCTGAAGCCTCATCACCACTTCTCCTAACACTCACCTCCAGCCATATACTAGCAGTACATGGACTTCTTTGCCATCCACCTCTGCCCACTCCCATCCCTGCCTCTTGTTCACCAGGACAAACTTCCCTTGTGAATGGAACACGCCTTTTGGCTAAACCCATCTTTGCCAGACAAGTTGCCTTTCTAGGCTAGTCAAACTTGCCTGTACATCCAAATCCTTCCTATTCATATATCTGTACAAGCATCTTTAAAATGACAGGAACAGAATTTGCTGATTCTGCACTTTCAGTTGAAGATTCCCTGCTGTCCCATCATCTAATTCCCTAATTTTCTCTTGCATCCCTTCTCACAAAGCTTTTCAGTTTGTTCTGTTCCATGAAACTCACCATTTGTTCCCTGGACTTTTTATCCACTGAACTGCTGACAATTTAATTCCTCCTGCTTATACTGTCCAGATTCCTTCCCCTCCTGCACTGCCCATTTCTTGGTTGCTAAGCTACTGAAACCAGCAATCAATTTCAGGTGGTTTTTCACTGCCTCACAGGATGCCTGACAAAATTGGCTCAGAAGGTCCTGCCTCAATTTAATACAAAACAATGTTTTCTTTATAAATTTCATTTTAATTTGAAATTATTGTAGAATGTCTTAAGAGATGCAATGGTAAGCCACTGGCTGTTGCACAACATCAACAGAGCCACCTCAAGGAGTTAGTCATCATGTTCGTTATGCTGTGGTTTCAATGCTACGTTGCCAGTTTCCTGATGGAAATAGCGGTTAGTTTAATCCTGCCCATTCCCTGTCACCCTCTCCCCCTTCTCCTCCCCCCACACTCATCACTCATTACAAATTGAGCCACAGCCTGTGCAGTCTTTGCTTTGCTGATCCTGTCTTTTTCATCTCAGCACTCAACAATCAATGTGGGCCTTTTGCTGAATTCTTTCTGGTGGAACAACTTTTGTTTCAGTATTCTGAACGTAGAGTTAAACAGCACAGAACAGGCCTCCCAGCCCAACCTGTCCATGCCAACTAAGTCAGCATTCTGGGCTGGTCTGTCCCATTTCCCTATATTTACTTCTAAACCCTTCCTCTCCACATGCGTGGTCTGACTTACAATTTTTCAAAGTTGCAATGGTACAATAGCGCGACTGTCATTATTTAATTTCATTTAATACGTTAAAGTAAGGTAAACAAAGGCATCGCTGATTTTTCCAATAAATGTTGATAATTCCTCTATTTGTAGCCTCGTTGCTCAATCATTTATTTTAGTTCAGTCAGAAAACTTACAGGGACTGATTCTGCGCTGTTGGGAGAAAGTGGTGCAGCGGGATCAGTGTGGGGACTGAAACATCATTGTCGGGGAGATCTGAGAAGTGGAATCATTGTTGGGAATGATAAAGGGCTGTGGAGAAAGAACAATACAGCACTATTGGTGTTATACAAGGTATACCTGTATTCTTTTTCAACTTAACAATTTTTCAACTTCTGATGGGTTTGCCGGAACGCAACCCCATTGTAAATTGAGGCGCACCTGTATCTGTCCAAATGTCCTTTGAATGACATGCACAAAATTTATGGGTTTCACACTTTCTTTTTTTTTAGGGGCGATTGAAAATAAGAGCTCTCTCTTCACCTATGACAGTCAGTTCTTGTTGGACAATTATTGGCATGCTCCCAAGCATGACGCAGACTTCACACCTGTCTTCCATGTGTCAGACAATCCAGCAGATCCATTACATGCTGAGATGACAGCTCTGTGCCAAGGGAATGAATTTTGTCGGTTTGATACTCTTGTCACCAAAAACCTTCAGATGGGAAATGCAACAAAGCTCTCTTATGAGAATTACCGAATGCTGGTTGAAAGTCTTGAGCCAGGTAAGTTATGTCATCACTGTTCTGGCTAATGTGTTGGCCTGTTAAAATTAATGGGATAGAAATGACTGTTCACAACTTGACCATTTATGCCAATTGACCAGTGCACCCATTCAAGCTCCAAAACAAGCTGTCTAACTCTCTCAGCATCTTCTCCTATTTCTTTTCTCCTTGATAATTTTATAACTTCCCCTGGAATGCATCCATGCTATTCACTTCAACTCTTGCATTCCCACCATTCTCTGCGTAAGGATTTGAGGTCTGAATTCCCTTAATTCTATGTTCCTCCCTCAAATGTATCTTGACCCGCTTCAAAGCACCTGCATAATTTTATCCTATCCCCCATTCTTCTTCTATACTTAGAACACAGAATATGGAAATTTACAGCATAATACAGGCCTTTTGGTCCACATTATTGTGCCTAGATAATAACCTACCCTACCAACTCTTTAGAATTTCCCTACTGGAAAACCATCAATTTCTTTTACCTATCTATTAGTCTTTTTAAAGACCACCGTTGTCAGCAGCACATTCCATGCACCAACCATTCTCAAAATCTTGAAGTCTCCTGACATCAATGAAATCCCCAATGAAGACATTGGAGTTGTGTATCTGAATCCTGGACTCATGCTTTAATCATGATAAATCCCCTGGGATCATCTAATATCTGGTTTGAGCTGCATTGAATCGTAAAGAAAAAAATGCATGGGGTTCTTCCTCAGATTAAATTATTGTTTCTCAATTAATTTACATTTTCCTTTTCTTTTGTCTGATTCATCTCAGTTGTGTTGACCCAAGATTCAACAATAATAATTTTAGAATCAATTATTTCTGATTTCAACAGCATATAAACTTTATAATGATTAAAGCAAGTAAGTTCAGTTGTTATGAGCCCAGAGGACCCATAAAGCCAGCAGCAATAGATATTCACCAAGACAAATGGTTACATAAACAAAGGTTGCTTTTAATTATCTTTAAACATGAAAACACAATCACATTTTAACTTAACTAACCTAACTCAACCCCCTTCTAATTCTAAGCCCACATGTATGTAATGTGTGTGTAAGTTCAGAAAAGTTCTTTGGTTCACAGTCCATTCTCACTTCTCATTCCTCCAAGTTCACTGGTTGCAGGCAATTCAAATACTGTGCACAGAATTTAACTTTTATAAAGTTCACCAGTCTTTGGTGCTTGAATGGTAAATGGTTACCGTTCAGGAAGGTTCTTGTCAGTTTTTAGAGAGAAATTTGTTGTTCCAGGACATCCACAACTGATATCTTCTTAATCAGCTACTCCAGTGTCCTGCTAATGAAACTTGCCCCCTTCAGGGTTCTCCAGATGATAACCTCTTTCCTTCAGGTCACCAGAGAGTTCCTTTTTGTTTCTCTTATTCCAAGGGAAACATTAGACATCCAGTCTTCTCCTCTTGCATAAGCTACAAGGGCTTTGACCAGGCTGAACAAAACACTTACAAACCCATCTTCCAAATGGGGCTTTCCACAGCTTACCAGCTTGTCCTGTTCCAGTCCCAGCTGCTGTTACTGACTGTAACACTGGAGAAGTGATCTGTGTGTGTGTGTGTCTCTCTCTCTCACACACACAGAGAAAGCCCGTTTGAGTCTCTCTGCTTGCCAAACCATATGACCCTCCTAGAAAAGCTCCAGACAGAAGCGACTCCAACAAGCTCTTTCAACTGTTGCCTTTTTGTAAACAACAATCCATTAGTGAAGTCTCTTGGGCACTCTCCAAAGCTCTTGCAAAAGCTGTGGGGCCAATATGTCTAGCATTAGCAGAGCTCCAGTATTTCAAATAAGATCTGTTTTAAAGTGTTTGTATGTAACCTACTCTAACAAACCTTTCCCAATTTATCTCCCCAAAACATATCTATATACTCTGTCACACAGTCACTGAGTTTTATGGCTACAGTGTATGCTGAAAGGGTATGCAGTGGTCGTGGTTTCAACCCCACATCTTAAAACTTCTGCTTGAGGCAAGCTTGTTAAAATTAGAGCACGGAAAGAACAATTCGACAGAACCAAGTCAAAAGCAGGTCCTCTGCCACTCTCCAACAGAACTCAAGCACAACCAAGGCAAAAATGCTCTTCCCCTCATCAAGTCGCATCAATACTTGGAGGTTTTACAGTCAGCAATTAATTTCAGAATTTGGATTGGTTGGGTTTAATATCCAACTTTGAAGAGCTCGGAAGGAGAATTACATTTTTTATTTATTATTAGAAATGGTAATTTGAAAGATTAAGGCTAAAGTGGAGGAAATAAAAAGGCTGGTGAAAAACTGAGATGGAACTGTGATGATAACAAATATTTATACAAGTTAATAACCCACGAGTATGGAAAAATGTATTTATTATAAGGTCTCATTTTATTATCAAGTCATTCCTAAAGTGCTTTGTGGAAATAAATAATACTGGAAGTTATGTTGTTATTGTTATATAGGCTGAAATTTGTAGACTGCAAAGATTACAATTGGAACATAAATTTGGTTGCTTTGATCAAGGGTGAAATATTCCCTTGGGTAGAGGGTAACAGTCGAGGTGGAACTGAATTGTATTCAGCCAGTGAACAACAGGAGCCCACACTATGAAGTATGGGTCTAGATTACATGGCTGTTAGGACCTGCAATGTAATTTAGTGGCGAGCTGTTTGGAGACATTACTGATAGCATGTTGGGAGATCGTGAGTGTGAGAGGGCTGTTATACATGGAGAAAGAAGGAGAAATGGGTTAAGAGCAGTATTAAAGTCATTGTTCACTTGCAGACAGTTCTGCCCTGTTCTCCATATAATGGGCAATCTGAAGAGGGATTAGTTGGTGTAGAAAGTGGCAGACAAATCAAGGAGGACAAAGAAGGGCAATAGGCATCATCAATGGCTTTGTGTAGAAAGATTTAGCAATAAAGTGGGCTGATCATGAGAATCTATAATTCTTAAGGAGTTGGAGCTAGTCCGTGAGAAATTGCAGTGTATTTGTTCTGTTGGAGATTGAAGCGATTGTGTTTTTAAATACTGTTTTTGTTGGTTTTGGTGTATTTTTCACTTTAAGTCCCCAGGTGGAAAGGATTCATAGCTCTCAATTTTCTAAAGCTGTTGGCATTAGTTAAAACATTTGTTATAGGGAGTATTGTCAAATGCTGATATTCTAAGTAAGAGAACTATGTCCTAGGCAGGATATTATGATTTTCTGAAAACGTCTTTGTGTTGGTGAATATCAGATTTCACATCATTCACTCTCCTTTTGGATGCTCTTTTTCAGTTACTTCCTGTGGGATTTTGGAAGAGCCCAATAATGGGAAAAAGAAAGGAAATAT
Organism: Narcine bancroftii; assembly: GCF_036971445.1. Taxonomy (NCBI): domain Eukaryota; kingdom Metazoa; phylum Chordata; class Chondrichthyes; order Torpediniformes; family Narcinidae; genus Narcine; species Narcine bancroftii. The sequence continues at coordinate 169,610,595 of NC_091472.1, read as the reverse complement.
TTACTTGGTTGGATTTACAGTGAATTTTACATGTGATCAGGGGTATATGCTCTATGGATCGCCCATGCACACTTGTCTGCCAACTGGTCAGTGGAGTGGAGAGTCTGTTTTCTGTGTATCTGGTAAGACAGTTCTCTCATAACTAACTCTCAGGTGCTTTATTCTCAGAACTAATTCCTTTGACTGTCTTGAAGGCACTGAGTTATTCTGTAGATGCACATCCATGATCACTTGTTCCCTTCTGGTTATTGTCTGTCATCAGTCTTTAAGCATTGCATGTGTGACAAGTTATCAATAATTTAATTCAACTGATGGGCAAACATGAATGTCCTCCAGCATTGCCACATTAGATGGGAGAGCAGTGGGATAGAGGAAGCCAAGATGATATTTCCCCAAAAGAAACTTGACAATAAATTCAATTGTCTTCATGGGAAAAAACAGAGGGTGATGGTGGGAGGTTGTTTCTCGGACTGGAGGCCTGTGATGAGTGGTGTGATGAGAGTTCAATGCTGGGCCCATTGCTGTTTGCCATCTCCAGTGTTTGAGATGAAAACTTTCAAGGCATGATTAGCAAGTTTGCAGATGATACTAAAGTGTCTTGGATTGTAGACAGTGAAGGCGGCTGCCAAAGTTTGCAGCAGGATCTTGATCAGTTGTGCACATGGACAGAGGAGTGGTTGATGGAATTTAATGCAAAGAATTGTGAGGTGTTGCATTTTAGGAAGGTAAATCTGGATAGAACCTATACAGTGAATGGTAGGGATATGTGGAGTGTTGTAGAGCAGAGGTGTCCTGGTGTACAAGTACATAATACGTTGAAACTAGTTTCACAGGTCAATAGGTTGGTCAAAAAGGCTTTCAACACATTGGCCTTCATCAATCAGAGTACTGAATATAGAATGGGTGGCACGGTTGGCATACCAGGCAGTGCAATGCTATTACAAGGCCAGCTATCAGAGTTTGAATCTGGTGCTATCTTTAAGGGGTTTATTTCTTCTCCTGTGTCTGCGTGGGTTTCCTCCAAGTGCTCTCAGGTGCTTTATTCTCAGAACTAGTTCCTTTGACTCTCTTGAAGGCACTGAGTTATTCTGTAGATGCACATCCATGATCACTTGTTCCCACCCTCCATAAACATACAGGGTTTGTGGGTTAATTGGGTATTTGGGCAATGTAGGCTCATGGGCTGGAAGGACCTGTTAACATGCTGAAAGTCAACATGAAATTAAAAAGAAGTTGGGAGGTTATATTGCACTCATATAAGATGTTGGTAAGGCCCTATCTGGAGTATTCTGTTCAGGTTTGGTCACCGAGCTACTAGAAAATATGTTGTCAAGCTGGAGGGGGTAAAGAGAAGATTTTTAAGGGTGTTGCCAGGACTCTGGGACCTGAGCTATGGGGAGAGGTTGAGCAGACTAGGGCTTTATTCCTTGGGGTGCAGGAGGCTGAGGTATGATCTCATAGAAGTGTAGAAAATCATGAGAGAATTAGGTCAGCTCAATGCTTTGCCCAGAGTAGGTTACCAGTGAACATAGGTCTAAGGTGAGAGAGAAGAGATTTAACAGGAATCCAAGAGGTAACTTCTTTGACAAAGAGTGTGATGGGTGTATGGAATGTCCTGCCAGCATAAGTGGTTGAGGTAGGTACCATTGGCAATGTTTAAAAACATTTTGGAAGGATACATTTATTGGATGGGTTTAGAGGGATGTGGGCCAAACACAGCAGCTGGGACTTGTATGGCTGGGATCTTTTGGTCATTGGGCAACTGGGCTGAAGGGCCTGTTTCCACACTGTTTGACTCTAATAATTTCTATATTCTGGTGTCTTCTTGGGTGTCATTGAGATGAAGATTAGCGTCTTCCAATGAGGTTTGTGGATTCAGAGGTGCTTAATGAAGCTATTGTGGGGATGCAGACTGTCCGTGGATGGGAAAGCTGGAGGGTGATGGGATAGACAAACAATCATTGTGAGTACTGGTTCCTTCACTTTTCCATTCAACTCTCATCCTCACAAGAACATGCCGCTCCTGATTCTAATCATTCTAATCCATGGGTTTGGAGGTTAGCGTGTAATTGCATCACTAGCATAAACAGCTAAGGGAAAAAAAAATTAAGTTATTTTTGATGCTTACTTTTCAGGGAGGTTCATAATTGGGAAATGAACTGGAGATTTAACATAAATAAGTTGAGCTGCCCTTGTTTTATACAGAGAACATTTTGGGCATCGTGTTGGGAACTCTGCTTGCTGTGTTTTCCCTGCTGCTGACTGGACTGATCTTGTGCCTGAATGAAAGGCGATTGAAAAAGTAAGTAATCATTTCATGAAGCTCTTCACTGTCTGTGTTTTTTAAAAATTTGATCCCTTTATTTAACTTGCCAGCCCTTCATTCCACTTCCCCCTTCCATGGAATATTTGTGCTGGAATACTGCCCAGTCCTTCTTTACCTGACATTTCAAATTATGCCAGGGGAATAAATCCAACCAAATTCCCCATTGACACATCTACTTGAATAATGCAACATCTTCAATGTGCTGTATGGTGCAAAGTAAATGGAACTATTGTAACCCCGTTCCAAGTGCGGGTGAGGCCAAGGACAGGAAGAAAAGCATGGCTAAAGAGTTATCCCAATTACCCTTCAGGGCATCTGGGACCTGTACAAGAAGGATGGGCTGAGGGACATTATGACCTGTTTAAATTTAGAAAAGATATGTTACTCAATTAATAATTCAAGTAAAAGGTTTCAAATGCTGTGGAGACCATTCCTGAATTACTTTCATAACCTCTAGGCATAATATTATTTTCAAATTTTAATATTTGCTGTTTTATTTCATGAATGAAGTACCTATTTTCTTTAGTTATAGTTAGGGGATAGGGTTTAGAATCATGCTTTATGTGAAAAATTATGTAATTTTGAATTATGGTTGCACTATATTTGTTGTATAATTTAGTGAGTTATCTAATTTGTCATTAATGTTATGTGCTCCATAAATGTTTAGTATATACATGCTTATTTGGGAAAATCAATAAAAATGTTTTAAAAGAAAGAAAAAAAACAAAATAGTGCATAAAAAGTAAAGGAAGGATGAGCTGCACCCATACTGGAGGGGCATCAGGATCCTTGCAGGGAGGTTGGCTAGTGCTACCTGGGAGTTAAACTGGTGTTGAATGCAGAACAGTAGGCCAGCAGGTGGAGAGATTGTGGAGAAGTTAGAGCATTAAAATAAAGACACTTCCACCCTCAGTACCCGTGGTGCGCTATCGGACAGAAGCAAACACACAAAACCTAAAGACTGTACAACAGGCTTTATTTGACATAAACTTCCACAGAGCCAACTGTGAGGAGAACTGCAGTCAACTCTGAGAGTGTCTTCGAAGGGCCAGCTCAGGCATATCCTGGAGGATGATTGAGACCATACCGGATGGGGCTTGGTCTATTCAGGTCGGCTGATTGACAGCCGGCCAGGTGTTGTCTTCACCCCATGCTCTTCTTCAGGTACAGAGGTTTCCCCCTGCAGTAGGCCAGTGGTGTACCACCACAGTACCATTCTGTTCATTGACCTGGCCTGCTTGTTTTCTACATGAGACTTGCTTGCTTGAACCTCTAAACTCAGTGGTTCTCAACCTTTTTCTTACCATTCACATACCACTTTAAGTATTCCCTATGCCATAGGTGCTCTGTGATTAATAAGGGATCACTGCTCCAGACCCAATTGTTAATGAAATATTTTGCTTGATAAAAATTGTCATTGGCCCATTTCCTTTGGAGTTATGAAACTGTGCACATAACGAGTCAATTAGGGATGATTAAAACAGTGGTTTTCCAACTTTTTCTTTCCACTCACATTACTGTGAGTGATTTTTAACTTCCCCAATTTTTGTATATAATTTGTCAGGTGCATCCAGGAGGGTTTTTGAACAATCAGCTATAAGTCTGTATTAGACTTATGGGGAACTAATAGAGAATAAAGTCTTGCCAGGTGATTGAAGTTTCAGAGTGGGAGTATTTTGGGAACAGTGATCATCATTTAGATAGTAAAAACACAAAGCTGGAGAAATTTGCAGGACAAACAGCGTACTTTATATAGCAAAGATAAAGATACATAACCCACATTTTGGGCCTGCGTGTTGGTTATGTATCTTTAAGAAATGTTTAAGAAATCACTTCAGCCACGGCATCTGCAGATTTTTGTGTTTTACTCCATCTTGTCGAGTTATGGTTAAGACTGCTCCTGAGTGAAAGTACTAAGTTGGGGGAAGAGTAATTACAACAATATTAGACAGGAGCTGGAGAAAGTAGATTGGGAGAGACTGTTTCCAGGTAAATCAACATCTGAGATCTTTTAGGCGCCAGTTGATTAGAATCAGGAGCGGCATGTTCTTGTGAGGATGAGAGTTGAATGGAAAAGTGAAGGAAGCTTGGATGAACAAGAAATGTTGTAAGCTTAATCAAAATGATGCAATGTCCTATTTCAGTCTGGAGAAAATTAGATATAATATTAATGACAGAAAGTTTCCATTTATAAAATTGTGGGGCCCATTCTTCGAATTGTATTATAATTGGAAGAATTAAGAATTATCGTGTGCTCTGGAGATTCACTGTCCAATGTCTGGAGGTCACTATTGGATCCACATTTTCATTTTTATTTATTATATAAGGTAACCTTGATTAGAGGGAGTGGATAGGTTAGATGTAGTTTTTAGTTTATTTTCCTTTTTTTTTAATTTGGCTTAACTCAGAAACGGGTTTAACATGGTTTTACAGATCAGTTCAAATTAGGTGCTTACATGTATACAAATGATTTGTTATGTGCTTTCTTTTCTAAAACTCTGAATATAAGTTTATATGCTGAACTCAATAATAATATTTTTAATAAATGGGAAATGTATTGTTTACAAAGCTGAAATCAGACAAAGCCTGAGAAATGTAAAGGAAGCAGGAAAGAGCTTAAAAGAAGAAATTAGGAGGGCTAGAAGGGGCCATGAAATGCCTTTGGCAAGGAGTATTAAGGAGAATCCCAAGGCATTTTACACACACATTGAAACGGTGCTCGCACTGCCCAATTATATTCATGTGACCAATTAACCTACTAATCTGTGCATATTTGGAATGTGGAATGGCATCAGAGCACCTGGAGGAAATCCACATGGTCACAGGGAGATCATGCAAATTCCTTCTAGGCAGCAATGGATTTGAACCCGAGTCGCTGGCCCTGTAATAGCATCACGCTCACCCCTACGCTATCAGAGATAATATTTCTGTTTATTGTGCATAATAAATTAAGAATGTTCTCTTTTCCTTTCCTTCCTCTATTCTTCTGAAACCTGCCACAACATCTTTTAAATAAATCACATTATGGGAATGGAGTGAGAATTGTCCATTCCCTGTCTATTTTCCAGATATAACCCAAGGTCAAAAATGCTAAAATGGCAAACCCAAGGGTGAAGTTCACATTTGCTCCTTTTAACCTTAAATGTTTGGTGGCTGAAACAGGATTGAGACTCTCATCCAGTTTTGTGGCTGGGCTCATTTCCCTTTGAAGTAAAAACATTATGTTGGAGAAACTCAGCAGATCAAACAGTGTTCATTATGTAGCAAAGATAAAGATACATAACCAACAATTTGGGCTTGAGACCTTCATCAAGGTAACTTCAATTCAAAGTACTTCACTCATGGTGTCTACAGACTTATTCATTTCCTTTAAAAACTTGATTTTGCCTATTTTTGGTGAATCCACTCAGCATTGTCTTGCCCTGCTGCCAAATCGATGGAGAGTCACCAAAAAAAATTCTAATTCAGGACTTCCTTGGTTTAAGAAATCATTATCAGTGTTTACTCTAAGAAAGGTTAGAACCTGACTTGTGCACTCACCAATGGCAACTGTTTCCCAAGCTTTCTCTCGCTGACTCATTCACATGCCATGCTGATTAAAAAAAACAATAAACTCTCTGTGGTAATTAATTGAAAATGAGGGAACAGTTATGGAGGGTCTGGGTGGTAGTGGAAAGGGTTTCTATGGACCAGTGATGTGAACCAGTTGATTGAACCAATCTCAGCACTCACCACCAGCCTGCTGGTCCAGAGGCAGCAGAGTGAGATTCGTTGCCTGTGCAGGTGAAGGACGTTGAGGCTGTGAGAAAAGATGGAGGAAAGAGATCTCATCCTCCATTATTCCCAAGATGGGCGGCTGTTTCTCAATGCTAGAGTTGATCCGAGTAAACATGGGATATGTCCGTATTGTGAATATAGTGTCCTCAGTTGGCAATGAGATTATTAACACGTTAAAATGACTTTGGAAGATTTATAAAATATTAAAATCTCATCCCAGCATGATTCACTACTTTCACTGTGATGTATTCCTCGTAGAACTGTGAATTATCAGCCATGTCCCTAAGTTTCAAATCCTTTGATCTAATTTTTCCGAGTAAATAATTAAAGGGGTAGCAAATGTTATTGCCATTATCACATGCAGAAAATTGGGCAAGAATACATTTCCTATGAGGGGTGAATTGTGAGTTTCCTATTAGATGGGACCTCACTAAAGCCTTTGACACCATGAGCAGGAAAGGGCTTTGGCAAATACTAGAGCGCCTCGGATGCCCCCCCAAGTTCCTCAACATGGTTTTCCAACTGCACGAAAACCAACAAGGTCGGGTCAGATACAGCAATGAGCTCTCCGAACCCTTCTCCATTGACAACGGCGTGAAGCAAGGCTGCGTCCTCGCACCAACCTTCTTTACTATCTTCTTCAGCATGATGCTGAAACAAGCCATGAAAGACCTCAACAATGAAGACACCGTTTACATCCGGTACCGCACGGATGGCAGTCTCTTCAATCTGAGGCGCCTGCAAGCTCACACCAAGACACAAGAGCAACTTGTCTGTGAACTACTCTTTGCAGACGATGCCGCTTTAGTTGCCCATTCAGAGCCAGTTCTCCAGCGCATGATGTCCTGTTTTGCGGAAACTGCCAAAATGTTTGGCCTGGAAGTCAGCCTGAAGAAAACTGAGGTCCTCCATCAGCCAGCTCCCCACCATGACTACCAGTCCCCCCACATCTCCATCGGGCACACTGAACTCAAAACGGTCAACCAGTTTACCTACCTTGGCTACACCATTTCATCTTATGCAAGGATCGACAAAGAGATAGAGAACAGGCTCGCCAAGGCAAATAGCGCCTTTGGAAGACTACACAAAAGAGTCTGGAAAAACAACCACCTGAATTAACACACAAAAATCAGCGTGTACAGAGCCGTTGTCATACCCACGCACCTGTTCGGCTCCGAATCATGGGTCCTCTACTGGCATCACCTATGGCTCCTAGAACGCTTCCATCAGCACTGTCTTCGCTCCATCCTCAACATTCATTGGAGCGACTTCATCACCAACATTGAAGTACTCGAGCTGGCAGAGTCCGCAAGCATTGAATCCATGCTGCTGAAGACCCAACTGCGCTGGGTGGGTCACGTCTCCAGAATGGAGGACCATCGCCTTCCCAAGATCGTGTTCTATGGCGAGCTCTCCACTGGCCACCAAGACAGAGGTGCACCAAAGAAGAGGTACAAGGACTGCTTAAAGAAATCTCTTGGTGCCTGCCACATTGACCACCGCCAGTGGGCTGATCTCGCCTCCAACCGTGCATCTTGGCGCCTCACAGTTTGGCGGGCAGCAACCTCCTTTGAAGAAGACCGCAGAGCCCACCTCACTGACAAAAGACAAAGGAGGAAAAACCCAACACCCAACCCCAACCAACCAATTTTCCCTTGCAACCGCTGCAACCGTGCCTGCCTGTCCCGCATCGGACTTGTCAGTCACCAACGAGCCTGCAGCAGACATGGACATACCCCTCCATAAATCTTCGTCCGCAAAGCCAAGACAAAGAAAGAAAGAAAAAGAAGAATAGATGGGACCTCAAGGGGCAATGGACACAAGCATTGGATATACAGTAATATGCATGGTATCTGGCACCTATGGGGATTGGTAAATGCCGGATGAGTATATTTTCCAGTTGCTAAAGACTTGTAGAATGCCTAACTAATACATCGAGATTAAGAATAAACAGTTTTAAAGATAATAGTATTATACTGTACTTGCATTGAACAAACTTCACCTGCAAGGATATATAAACCTTAAAGCATTTAACTTTAGTTTTAGTCCTATTCTTTGAAAACATTTAACTGTTGCTACATCTACATGTTCCTTCCTCTCCATGGAGCCACTTGAGAAATTAACAATAAGATAATAGATAATTAACCCCACTCCCCCAGGTTTACAGATAGAGCTTCTGACTGGGGTGACTTACTAAGCAGGGGTAAGGAAACGCTTTAAGAAAGTCACCCCAACGGTGAGCGGCATCACCAGCATTTCATCCTGGGCGATGCTATTTCTATTTCACACAACTTTATTTAAACAGCTGCTATGAGCAAAGCACAACGAAGGCCCTCCACTGGCTGAATATTTGCTCCCTTTATGTGTTTCTTCAGAGAACATTTATGTTTACAATTTTAACACCTATTATTTTATTCTTATCTATTTTAATCTTTAAAATTTATTTTCCTTGATTTATTTGCCGGTTGCTTGAGGCTGCAAGTTGCTTGAATTCCAGATACCAGGTGTCGTACTGTATGTGCAATGTCCTTTTATTCTTATCTATTTTAATATTTAAAATTTATTTTCCTTGATTTATTTGCCGGTTGCTTGAGGCTGCAAGTTGCTTGAATTCCAGATACCAGGTGTCGTACTGTATGTGCAATGTCCTTTTATTCTTATCTATTTTAATATTTAAAATTTATTTTCCTTGATTTATTTGCCGGTTGCTTGAGGCTGCAAGTTGCTTGAATTCCAGATACCAGGTGTCGTACTGTATGTGCAATGTCCTTTTATTCTTATCTATTTTAATCTTTAAAATTTATTTTCCTTGATTTATTTGCCGGTTGCTTGAGGCTGCAATTGTGATTTCAATGCAGGCTGTATTATTCAAGTAGGAAGTTGCTACTAGTAGTCCAATGATAATCCAGGGGGTGGTGGATTACTTCTGTCGTACCTGCAGAAAGGCTACAAGGGCCCATAAGACCTCAAAGGATTAATGTGGTCCACTGACACCAAGCTTGAGAATATCAGCCAATTAACCAGAGGCGGCCTTTGGAAGCCATCTTTCTTTGCTTGTAACATTGAGGGACATTCCCACAAATATCTCAAGCTGAGTTGACTTGGAAACCCCAGGGAACAGCAGATGAAAGGTCTTTTTTTTCTTTGGCTTGGCTTCGCGGACGAAGATTTATGGAGGGGGTAAAAAGTCCACGTCAGCTGCAGGCTTGTTTGTGGCTGACAAGTCCGATGCGGGACAGGCAGACACGATTGCAGCGGTTGCAAGGGAAAATTGGTTGGTTGGGGTTGGGTGTTGGGTTTTTCCTCCTTTGCCTTTTGTCAGTGAGGTGGGCTCTGCGGTCTTCTTCAAAGGAGGTTGCTGCCTGCCAAACTGTGAGGCGCCAAGATGCACGGTTTGAGGCGTTATCAGCCCACTGGCGGTGGTCAATGTGGCAGGCACCAAGAGATTTCTTTAGGCAGTCCTTGTACCTTTTCTTTGGTGCACCTCTGTCACGGTGGCCAGTGGAGAAATGATTGAAATGGGCTGGGGGCCTGGGATTTGCAAGCTGCTGAAGGAGTGGCCACCATTGACCATTTTTCCCACACTGTCTGAATCTTCAGTTCAGCTCAGTTCAGATATATTGTCAGAATACATACCCTCCTGGGATTCTTTTTTCTGAGGGCGAGGCAGAATTTACCACTTATTGGTCGTGTAAAAAAAAAACTATGCTCAGTGTACATATAAACATATAAAGGAAAGTGAGCAAACTGTGCAATACAGAGAGAAAAAAATCAATAAAGCGCAAAAGTAAGAGTCCTTAAATGAGTCCCCGATTGAGTTTGTTGTTGAGGAGTCTGATGGTGGAGGGTAGCAGCTGTTCCTCAACCTGGTGTTGTGAGTCTTGTGGCACCGATACCTCTTTCCTGATGGCAGCAATGAAAACAGGGTGTGTACTTGGTTGTGTGGATCCTTGATGATTGCTACTGCTCTCCAACAGTAGATGTTCTTGAAGGTGGGGAATGTTTTGGCTGTTATGTCCTGGGCTGTGTCAATTACCTTTTGGAGAGCTTTACACTCAAAGGTATTGGTGTCCCCGTACCAGACTGTCAATTTTGTAACGCTAGAGTGCTAGTGATCCCCTCCAACCATTAGAGGGAGTCAAAGACTAGTTGGTGGCAGCTTGGGTTGGATTCAAGTTGAATGCCTCCACATGGTCATGAATGAGTTAATAAAGTATTACAATAAAAGAAACATCACACAATTCCAGGAGTGGAATAAACGCCAAGAGTGTGCAGAGTGTGCATCAGTTGTTATCAGGAGAGATATGGAGAGTGTAAAGGCTCCTGTCCTGATGCTATAAATTGGACTGAAAATGTTGACCACGAGTCGAGGTTATTCAAACAAAGATTCATGCTGTGCCTCTGAGTCATTGGACTCAATAGCACACTTGATGCATGGAAGATTGCCCTGCTGCTTACCATGATGGGACCTCAAGCACAAGAGGTTTTCAATACATTTGTTTTTGCCAAAGAAGAAGACCGGGGCAAGTTTGACAAGGTTATCAAGATGTTTGATGAGCACTGTTCACCAAAGTAAAATGAGAAGATTGAGAGGTGTGTGTTTTGCTCGTGCACACAGCTGCAGGAAAAGAGCTTTGATTTTTTTTTAACAAACTTGTAATTAAAAGCAAGAAATTGCAATTTTGGATCGCTGCGAGATTCATTGATCCATGATTAAATTGTGTTTTGGATTATTGATAAGAAAGTGAGAGAGAGAGAGGTTGGAATGAGAGCCAGAGCTCACCTTAGCTGGAGCTGTGAAGATACGCCACGCTAGTGAATTAGCTCTGCAGTATGTGAAAAAAGTTTCATGAGATTGCAAAAGCCAATGAAAATGAAGGCATAGGCTTTTTTCACTGGACACAATGTGTGTCCACACACATAAACAGAAAACTAGATATAGGAAACAACAAAAAGATAGAGAGACAATCAATTGCAAACGATGTGGCACTCAACATGCACCAAACCTTTGGAAAAGTCTGTAATAAGTGCAAAGGGCACAAAATCATTACACAAAGCAATGTTTTTCTAAAGGGAAACAAAACAGAAGTGAAACTATACATACTATAGAAGAAACTACTGCTAGTGATACACTCTTCATGGGCAAGGTTGTGCAGGAAGATAATAAACTAACAGACATTTGACAGCTAAACGTGAACAGAGTTGAGCAGGATGGAGCAAAGATTCCTTTCAAGCTGGACACAGATGCAAAAGTCAATTTGATCTGTGAGCACGAAATCAGGGCAATGAAGATAAAGCCATGTATCCATGCAAATCCTGTACAGCTCAAAGCCTACAATGGACTCGAGCGGTACATGTAAACTCATGGTGAAAGTTAAAGATAAGGAGCAGCACCTCAGCTTCACAGTGGTCCCAGATGGACATGAATCACTGCTTGGTAACAAAGCATGTGAAAACCTAAGCCTAGTCAAGAGGATCTACCACATTAACAGCAACAATGCATGGAACAGCGTGGAGGAAATACTGGATCAATTTCCAGACATCTTCAAGGGGTTTGGAGTTCTACCATTCACCTCTAAGATATAGTTAAAGGAGGACGCACAACTGGTAGTGCATGCTCCAAGGTGGATTCCAGCACCTCTAAAAGAGCAGGAACTCGACCGAATGATGTCACTAGGGGTCATAAGGAAATGAAGGAGCCCACAGAATGGGTGAATTCAATGGTGTGTGTCAAAAGGAAGAGTGGTGAACTATGTGTATGCATGGACCCAAAAGATTTGAATACCAATATAAAGAGGGGACATTGTCAAATTCTAACCAGAGATGTGAGATGGCCGGTGCAATGTTTTTCACCAAAGTGGATGCATCCCGGGGCTTCTGGCAAATAAAAATGCATGAAGATAACACAAAATACTGTAAATTTGGCCGATACTCCTGTCTGCGGATGACCTTTGGAATTTCCTCAGCTCTGGAAGTGTTCCACAGGACAATGGAGCACATCATAGAAGGTATATAAATGAATAAAAATTTTGCTTACTTTCACATCGAGATTTTCAAACAATGAGTAACAGTATACTGTATAATAATATTCAACTTTAAACAGATATAAAAGAAAAACAAAATTAAATGAAATCAAGATGAAATAAGGAATTAAGACAAATTCAAAGAAAAGCATTGAGAGCTTACATCTGTAATGATCCTATGAGGATCCACACAAGACCAACACAACGAGAGGCTCATCAAAGTGCTACAATGCACCTCAAAGTATGGATTAAAGTTAAACAGAGAAAAATGTCAGTTTAGTGAGAAGGAAATCACTTTTCTGGGAGATAAACTATCAGAGGCAGGTGTGGAGCCAGACAAGAGCATGGTGAAAGCAATTTTAGAGATGCCCAGACCCAATGACAAAAAAGGCATATTGAGAGTGCTAGGAATGATACATTTCACTGGTAATTCATTCCAAGCCTGTCTTCCAAAACAATGTACCTAAGGAAGTTGTTACAGGTCAAACATGAATTCAAGAGGACAGACAACCATGAAGAAGAATGGGGATGACTGAAGACCATTCTAACTACAGAATCAGTTCTTTTGACATTCTTTGACCCATCCAGAAGGACAAAAATATCTACGGATGGTTCAAAAGATGGAGTAGGTGCCGAACAAGCTGTGGGAGGAGATTAGAGGCCAGTAGCAAATACATCAAGATCGATGACAACATCTGAATGTTGATATGCACAGATCAAGAAAGAGTGTCTAGGTCTGGTTTATGGATTTGATAAACTCCACAGTTATGTGTATGGTCTACCAACATTCTTGACAGAGACAGATCACAAGCCATTAACAGCAATAATCAAGAAAAATCTCAGTGAAATGTCACCATGAATCCAAAGACTAATGATGAAGCTACAATGTTATGACTTTGAATTGGTGTACACACCAGGGAAACTTATTGTGTTAGCTGAAGCCCACGATGAGAGTTCCACAGAGACAGATGTGATTCTCCATGTGAATCTGATCACTGAATCTCTTCCTGTATCTGACATGAAATCCAAGCAGATCACAGCTGAAACAGAAAAGGACACAGTTCTACAGAAGGTCATCAAGAATCTGAATGAAGAATGGCCAAGAGGTGAATGTCAGCCATACTATAATGTCAGAGCTGAGCTGAGTGTTGTCATTGGGCTTCTACTCAGTCAGAGCAGAATTATCATTCCTCAATCACTGTGGCAAGAGATGCTGAAAAGGGTGCATGAGAGGCACCTGGGAATGGAAAAATGCAAGAGGGCCAGAACTGCTGCTTATTGGCCAGGGATAAATGCTGACATTGACAGGATGGTTCAAGCTGTGAAACCTGTTTGAAACATCACTCAAAGAAGACAAAGGAACCCATGATAATAACTGACCTACCAGCAGAATCATGGCAGGAAGTTGGGACTGATCTGTTCCACATAGATAGAAAGAATTACCTATCAAACTATTCTGAAATTATGCTGCTTCCTAACATGTCGGCTGCTTGTGTGATCCAATATATGAAATCAATCTTTGTAACATATGGAATTACATCTTCACTTTTCCCCTATTCCCAAAGAAAAACAAAGGGAAAGTTAATGCATTTAGAGCCACAAATACCTGCCTCCAATCTATGCAACACACAAAATATTGCTCCAGCATTTTGTGTGTTGCTGCAGTTTACCAGCATGTGTAGTCTCTCTTGTAAGCATCCAATCTAAATCTGCTTTAAAGAGGTCACTGTATAAAGGCATCCTTGAAAGAGTAGATAAACCCTGCGAGTTAGTTATTCGGAAAACTATTACCTGTTTATGGAATTTTCTGTGACCTCCAGTGATACTGAACTTTGCCCAGTTTTTTTGAGTTCCCAATGCTGCCGAACCAACAGAAGTCCAGATGAATTTTGTCAGCTCATTTTTCTGAACCTGCATCACACCTTGACAGAATTACTTCCACCATGAGGAATGACCTTAACATTTCCAGCCATAAAACACAATCATTACAAGGGCACTGTAATGGCCCGCACAAGGAGACAAGAACCAGTACGCAAAATGGCCGATGAATGCAGCGACCATGCGGACCTAGGGTGATATCGGTCGTCGTCCCAGGTGACATTCGCACAGCGGAAAGACGGGGAACTCTGGTAGGGACGCAACACAAGGTTGGCACTCCAATGACTTCAGCACCAGTGGCCCATATAAGCAAAATTGCCAGTGCAATAAAGCAGTCTTCAATCTTCACTCCACATGTGTGTGTCTTCCTCGTCGTAGCGCATATGCTACATTTGTGAACCCGACAGATCAAGTGGAGCCAACGACCATCCATGCTGTCTCTCTCAGGCTTCCGACTTTCTGGGTGTCACATCCGCATGCCTGGTTCGAGAAGGCAGAGGCCCAGTTCCAGCTTTGCTGCATCAATGACACCTGCAACTTCTGCATCGTGAACGCCATCGATCAGGACACAACGGCAAGCATCGTAGATTTCCATTGGCAGCCTCTGAAGCAAGGCAAATATGTGCCCCTTGAAGAGCTGTTAACCTGCACTTTTGGGCTTTCCCGGCAAGAGTGCACCGCCAGATTGCTGCATATAGACGGATTGGGGGACAGGGCCCCATCCACCCTGAGTGAGATGCTCGCTTTAACCAAGGGTCACAAGCCTTTCCTGCTCTTCAAGCAGATCTTCCTGGAACAGCTGCCTGAAGATATATGGCTGTTGCTATGCTACTATCACCAGCGATGGGGTGCGGAGGTCCGTTGAAGCCACCCCCCCCCCCCACAGGTTTTCGGGAAACACCATGGTCAACCATCATTGATGGCTGTGGCAGTCAGCCCACATGATAGCCTCCTCTACATCTGGGACTCACTGTCATGAAGGTGTTTTTTGGTCGACACAGGTGCCGAGATAAGCGTCCTCCCCCCTGCAGGCCTAGATATCCGCTATGGCAAACAGGGCCTAGTACTGAGGGCAGCCAACAGCTCCTGCATTTGAAGTTTCTGGATCTGAACCATCCCCTTCATTTTGGCAACAGCTGCTTTACATGGACCTTTACTTTCCCCCAGTGACGCAACCTTCAGGACTTTGGGCCCACTCCTTGCTGGTTGACTTCAAGGGACTGCGCTTGGTACACACCAGAACTTTTCAGACTCTACCTTTTGGGGAAAGCCAAGCTACCTGCCCCTCACCTGGACTCTATAATACACTCAGACAATGAATCCACCCACATCCTGACGGAGTTCCCCTCTATAGTGGCGCCACAGTTCTCCCCTCCACATGATGCCCAAATCACCAGGGGGTTGGAGACCACGCGGGGACTACTGCCACCTCACCGAGGCCTCCATACCTGACGGATATCCCATGCCCCACATCCAAGACTTTGCCTGCACCCTGCAAGGGGCACAGGTGTTCTCCAAGGTGGACCTCATCCAGGGATACCACCAATTCCCAGTTCACCCCAGGACATCCCCAAAACCGCAGTCATAACTCCCTTTGGTTTGTTTGAATTTCTCTGCATGCCCTTCAGTCTAAAGAATGTGGCACAAACTTACCAGCGGCTGATGGACACAGTGGGCCGGAACATCCCATTTGGGTTCATCTATTTAGATGATATCCTCATTGCCAGCACAGCTCCAAAGACCACTCCGCCCACCTGAGACAGCTGTGCACCCAGCTGTGCAAGTTCAGGCTGACCATCAACTCTGCTAAGTGCTAGTTCGGTCTGGACACCATCGAGTTCCTGGGGCACAGGGTAAACAGATATGGGGCTACACCCCTCCTCGAGAAGGTCGAAGTGGTCAGGCACTTTGCTAAACCACGCACGGTGAAAGAACTGCAGAAATTCGCTGGTAGGATAAACTTTTACCACAGGTTCATTCCAGCAGTAGCACACATCATGCACCCCCAGTTTGTGCTGATCACCAGCAAAGCAAAAGATATTGTTTGGGATGAGGAATCCTCCAGGGCGTTCCAGAGGGCCAAAGATGCGCTAGCCAATACCACCCTTCTGGTTCACCCCAATCCGGAGGCACCTACCAATCTAACTGTCGACACCTCCAACACAGCAGTTGGTAAACCCCTGGCCCTCAAAATGGCTGATGAACTTGGGGGAGACACCGGTCATCATCCCAGATGACCTCTGCATGGCGGGAAGATGGGGAACTCTGGTGGGAACACCGGCCAACCCAAGGTCAGCAGTTCGATGACGCAGGCACCTGACAACAGTGCCAGGGGCCCATATAAGCAGAGCTGCCAATGCAATAAAGCAGTCTTCGATTTTGCCTCCTCATGTGTGCGCCTTCCTTCCACGCTCGTCGTAGCGCATATGTTACAGTACAATATTTTATAAAGGAAAATCAAGGTAAATCTCCAAAGGATGAGACCACAGTGATAAAGGAGGTCAGACAGATTGCAAATATATTGGCATCATTCCCCATTATTTGGCATTCAAATCAGGTGAAGTCGGTACTGGTGCCTCTGTGTTCCTTCAGGGACAGTGGATGTTGTCATAACCTTCCACATTAATCTCTCGCATTTGCTGACACAGCAGGATCAGTGTGAGAACAACTGAGTTGCTTGCATTGTTCCATGTGGTCTGTGGGTGTGGATAGCTATTGGCCCACATTTCCTGACCTGTGACAGATCTTGCTCTCAGTCATGCTGGGTGTGTTGGCACACAAGCCCCTCCCCGCAGGGCTGCTATCATCACCTTCCAAGCTGAACCTGGAGAAGGAAGGTCAGGAGAGGTCTGCCCCATCACCCAATAGTCTATTGCAATTAAAAATAGTATCTGGGCTGATTTTTAGCCATTCCCCTCAACACACATACTCAATCCCAGAGAACCTGAGGCCAAAGCTAATGGATAAATTTCTGTTCCATTTACTCATCGTCAAATGTGGATTTTTAGCATCTGGATGCCATAGTTTAATCACTTGGTCATTAGTGTGACAGTAGAATGTGCCAAGAGAGTGCAATAGTAAAAGGTGGATTTAACAACCTATGTACTCCAATATTACACAGTATCATCACATTTAACATTTATGAGCTGGTTACAGTTTTGTGTTTGCTGCAATATTACTAATTAATCATATAGAAAATGAGAGATGGGTGGTTTGGAGCAAATTTCCAGTGGTTCATAAATAATTTCCCTGGCCAAATCCTGCTTATTGTTAGCCAAAGCTAAGTAAGCAAGACTTAAATAATTTTAATGGGGAGAATATCTGATCCTCATCTAAAGGAAAAGAAAATTACCATTTATTTGGCACCTTCCCATTAAAAGAATGGTCTAAAATGAATCAAATCTAATAATGAAGATGAGTGGAGGAAAGTTTAGAGGAGAAATTGGTGGATGCCTGGAAGGTATTGCTGGGGGTGATGGTGGAGGCTGGTACAAAAGGGATATTCAAAACACTCTTGGGTAGGCATATGGATGTAAGAAAAATAAAGAGGTTATGGTGTGGGGAAGGGAAAAATTAGATTGTTATGTTTTATTCTAATTTTTTATTTTTCACACTATAAACCATACTGACCAAAATACATACAGACATTTTTCTCTTGAATATAAAGTGTCATTTTCTCCCCTTTCCCCCCCCTCCCTTCCCTCCCTCCCTCTCCCCCCTTCCCATTTATTCAAAGTTCAATCTATAAGATACATTAAACCCGTTAAACAATGTCGTCACTTAATAAAAATAAACAAATTTTTGTCTTTTACTTTTACATACTGAGTCAGTTCATTTCGTTGTCTTCTCCTTCTGTCATTTTAGGTGGTGGAAGTCCATGATAGGATTTCTCTATTGTATTTCATGTATGGTTCCCATATTTGTTCGAATATTGTGATGTTATTTCTTAAATTATTTGTTATTTTTTCTAATGGAATACATTTATTTATTTCTATGTACCAATGTTGTATTCTCAAGTTGTCTTCTAATTTCCAGGTTGACATAATACATTTTTTTGCTACAGCTAGGGCTATCATAATAAATCTTTTTTGTGCTCCATCCAAATCGAGTCCAAATTATTTATTTCTTATATTACTTAGGAGGAAGATCTCTGGGTTTTTTGGTAGGAAAAATTAGATTGTTGAGGAGTAGGTTTACATGGGTCTGCAAAACATTGTGGGCTGAAGAGTTTGTACTATAGTGTAATGTTCAATGAAGTGCATCTTTGTTGTGTAGGCTTGATGCATGCATAAAATGGTTGTGGTATGTTTTGGCTTCTGCCAACTCAGCTGAGGTCATCTGTGCTTCGCTGTAGGGAGACTGCAATCACTGATGGCTGAATGAAAACTGAACTTGTGTAAATCCCTTTGTTGGACATGGTTAATCATAGTGTTGTTTCTATCCTTTAATGCTCCCACAATAAAAAGTTTTCAGGTTAGATTAGGTGAATTGGATAAGTGATCCACTGATGATCCCAACTGTGCACTGACTAGGCAGCAGGCAGTAACAGGGAAAAGCTATTAATCTTGACAAGCTACTTTCTTGTCCCGATCAAAGCCTGGTGCTGACCACTGGCAGTGATGTGATGCTTGAAATGATTAGTTTGGCAACCATTTTAATGGGTTATTAACCTTGGGAAATTGCAGAGGAGCAAGACAACATGAATACCACCAAGTGATCGCGGATAACATCTGCTCAGGATTTGAGTCCCACTTTTGTTGCTGGTATTACAGATATTTGCTGCAGGCAAGGAGAAAGTGTAAAGATCAGCAGAGAGGGATTGATAAGGCTGGCTGTTGGTGGTGGTGTAAGGGGTCCACCCTCAAGGGTCATGTGTGAGTAGGCTGCTTCACAAAGACTATAAAATATGGACTCAATGTGAACCCCATGACTGAACAACTTCAACAAATCACACTTCAGGAAGCAAATGATTTCAGCAAGTACTTTTAATGTCATACTATCTGTCCACTTTATTTCAGCAGTTATATTTTGGGCAATTTTCTTTTCGTTGCACTGCTATTGCTAACTTTATTTTTTTCAACTTCAGTTTCAAAAAGTTGAATTTATATGCTGCTTCTCAGTGTGGTTAAATGGCAATGCAGTAGAATGTAATCAGACAAGGTTTGCAAGGAGATGTCAGGGCCTATGAACAAATGCAAGACCTATGAAATAACTTTTTAACAAGATCCTAAAAGGAGGGAGGTTAGAGACCAAAACAGCTGTAACCGTGGTAATGATTGTGGAGCACTGGAAAGGAGACTCACTGGCTACTGGAGGTTCACTGGTAACTGGAAGTTCGCTGGAAAGTGAACTTGGTATACAGAAAATTACAGGCCATTCAGCCTACAATATTGTGTTGTTTTGTAAACCTACTCCAGATCGACTGGATTGGTTGGATTTAGAAGAGGGCAGCTCTCTGAGAAGGTTGTAGGGCTAGAGGATGTTACAGGGTTGAGATCGTGAATGGATCTGGAAACAAAACGGTGAATTTTACATTCCTGTTCGATTCATTAAATGGTGCACCTGCCTCCCACAAAGTAGGAGATGGAGGGTGATGAGGAGAGACTGAGAATGCCACCTTCAGAGATTGTCCTCCTTGGAGTCAGGCTGACTGAATCAATTGCTCCAGTTCACCCAAGCCTGCCGTGTTACCTTCAGTCTGTAAACATTCCATCAGTTCATGATGCACAATTATCTGTAGTCACATTGGGAGTGATGAAATGTTGTCAGTTTACGAAACCCTGCCGCAGTTCTACAATGGGTCAGGAAATGCAACCACAAACCATGAAGTGGTTGTGCACTCCATCACTTTGTTGAGATATGATGAAAAGTGTATAGTTCATGAAGATGAATGTAATTGTTAAAGTGAGTATGCCCATAACTGTTTCTGGAATGTAAAACCTCTGGTATTCTGCACCTATGGGGATTGATAAATGCCGAATAAAAGTATTTTCCGGTTTCTTGAGTCTTACTCATACAATACCTAACTAATATTTATGCATTAAGAATAAACAGTTTAAAAGACAAAAAAACTATATTGTACTTACACTGAACAAACTTCATTTGCATATAAACCTTAAAGCATTTTACTTTATTTTCAGTCACGTTCTGTGAAAACATTTAACCGTCACTGCATCTGCAGGTTCCTCCACTCCATGGAGCTGCCTGAAAGATGAACAATAACATTATAGATAATTAACCTCCCCCTCCCCTAAGTTTACAGATAAAGCCTCTGACCAGGGCGGCTCTCACTAAGCAGGGATAAGGAGACACTTTAAGAGAGTCGCCCCAACAGCGAGCGGCACCAACCAGCTCTTCATCCTGGGTGATGCCATTGCTATTTCACACAACTTTATTCAAACAGCTGCCACGAGCAAAGGACGACCAAGGCCCTCCACTGGCTGAATATTTGCTCCCATCTTCACCAAACGTTTGTGTTACTTTAAACATTTATTTTTATAATTTTAAACTTACATATTTTTATCTATTATTTTATTTTTATTTATTTTAATTTTGAAAATTTATTTTCCTCAATTTTTTTTGTCCATTGCTTGAGGTTGCCAGTTGCTTGAATTCTGGAAATCAGGGTTTTTTTTAACTGTATTTGGAAGTTGTTCTTCACAGCAGAGTTATGAGCAAATTCCTAACCCTTAGGAATTCAGTGTGAAAATATCACCAGAGCAGGTTCTGTCAATCGTTCCATTCAATAATTTTGGAGTTCGATGTCAGCTTTGGGTGCTTCTCATATTTTGAGAGAATAATGCCATAACCGTGTGTATCCCTGTTTTCGGGTGGCCTGTTCCTCTCTGCCATTGTTGGAAGTTTGGTTGAATGTCACATTATTGATTACGTTTCTCTCTGTTCCTTTTGCAGGAAAAAAGCCAAAATGGCTCAAGATTCTTTTCAAAATCCCAATGCAGGGAAAACTGAAAATAAGTAACTTTTAAAAGAGACCTTATCTCCCCCAACCCCCCACCCTCAATGCGAGGCAACCCTTTGCCTTACTGTCAGCCCAGAGAATGCTGTCTATAAGATGGATCTCTTTCTTTTAACTTCAGAAGTCTGCAAAAATGAAAAACAGATCTGTCAGATTGAGATGGGATAATCTTTCAGGCAGCTCCAGGCTGGAGCTGACAAATTAATTAAAGATGGGTCCTGTTCAAATGATCATGTTTATAACATGTGGACCAGCCAAAACATGGCTTGCCGACAGTGTTATAAATATCAGGCATCAGGTGATTGCTCAGAGCTAAGTAAGATTTATTGACAGGGCAGGGAATGTTCTCCATCTTCAGACCAATGCAAATGCATTGACTCAGCACTGAACCACTTTGTGACTATCAAGACTCTTCCCATTGGGAGCTGGGATGTGAGGAATCCTGTTTTTACAGTTCTTTCAAGAGTTCCAGAAGTAATATTTTTTTCCTCACACTTTAGCTTTCGGTTTTATCTGAATTTAAAAAGAAAATCCACCTGAATTGTTCCCTTTGCCACACTTTGATCTGTGAGGCCTGCAGTGTTTCTGCACTCCATGTACAGAATAGGCATGCTGAATGTTGGCACTGTTGCTCCAAGGAAGGATGAGTTGTGTTTTGGGGCTCTCTCAACTCTGCCCTGATAGTGTGCCTACATCTCCAGAGTTGCTAAAGAGCACGCCACTTTTGAAAAAAGAAGCACCATTCCTGACAATACCTGTCTGTGTTGATTTTTGAGTGAGACTGCTGAATTGGTGTTTTTTTTTCTCCTTCCCTGGTTTGCAGAATTGCCTGCTTGTTTCCCTCAGAGTTCGTGCAGCCAGTCCAATCAGGCTTCAAAACCGTGAGCG
This sequence comes from Narcine bancroftii, assembly GCF_036971445.1. Classification (NCBI taxonomy): domain Eukaryota; kingdom Metazoa; phylum Chordata; class Chondrichthyes; order Torpediniformes; family Narcinidae; genus Narcine; species Narcine bancroftii. The sequence goes on along the minus strand of NC_091472.1, from coordinate 169,588,727 downwards.
AGGACTGAATTCAAATCCAAATAGGTGTAAGAATAGACCTGAAACTTGCTATCTATTTTTAATTTAAATCTCATATGTTTTAAAAATAAAAGTATTTCTGCAAAATTACAATATATTTGTTGGTTTTTATTGGAATATGATCAATAAATATAGCAGTTCTTTACTAAGCAATGGAAATGTTCATTTTATGCCTTGTCTGTCATTTTTTATGACTGAATGTATCATTAACTAATACTCAAATTAAAAGCAACACAGATTGTTATTTTCCTATGACAAATGTATTTGTTTACTTTGATCTGTCTGAGCAGTATGTATCTATGATTATAACATGTCCTTACTGTTATTCCCTCCCTTTTATACCAGGGTGTCTATCAAGTTGGTGCTTTTCAACAAGCAGCTTCTCAGAGAGGTGCCTTCTTTCCATGGAGATTATTAGCTCCTTATCAAGGATCCAATTTCATTCAAAAGATTACATTTAATAAATATCATAATTCCACAGAAATCGTAAAATATTCAACTATAGAACAGGCCCTTCAGGCCTTCTAGGCTGTGCCAAACTATTATCCTGCCGAGCCCCACCCACTCCATATCCCTCCCATCCACGTACTTGTCCAATTTGAACTAAGAGTAAGTTTTAAAATTTAACAATAAAAAGACCATTGAACAGTTCAAAATTTTTATTTGTCTTTATTTCAGTAGCTAGCATTACATTTTGAAAGCTGTGATATCAAGCAGATACTAAACACAGAAGAATGTGGCTAAACTCTTGAAGAGCTGCCTTCTTATTGATGATGATGAATACTCCACAGTTTTGTTGGGAAGGAATGTTTGTAATTTTGCTTGCAGCACTGAAGGAAAGATGATGTATTTCCAAATCAGGTTGGTACATAACTTGGGTGGAACCCTCAGAGTGTGGAGTGCCTTGAGCATGAATCTCTTGCTCTTCTCGGTGATGGAGACTTCAAGTCTAGAGAGATGTTGTCCTAGTAGCTTTGGGAAGAATCAGTCATGAATTTTCCAGATTATAAGCACATGCTGTAGTGAGATTTTGGTGGGGAGTTTATAGTGGGAATGGGATATAAATCGAACTAAGGTTGTGTTGAGCTTCTTGAGTGTTCTTTGAGTTGGATTGTGCAGACAAGTTGACCTTCATCCTGCTCATGATTTGTGCCTTGTAGATGATGGAAAGCCCTTGGGAGATCCCTGCTGATGCAACCTCGAACTTGGTTTTGAAGGTGAGAATTATTTTTCATTCATAAACCCACGTGAGAATGTTGTCCACATTGGCACACACATATTGACTGCTTCGTTTTCCGACCAACTGTGAATAGAACTGAGTAATATGCAACCATCAACGAACAGGCCTTAACGATGGAGGTAACTGATAAAGCAATACCTCAGGAACACTTAAGCAAAAGATGTTTGGCACTACACTGAACAGCTCTTGCGGCAATGTCCCAGGGCTGGGATGGATTGACCTCTAGCAACTTCAACCATTTTTCTCAAATGCTGCTTTCTCAATTAGACCATTTTACTCATTATTTTCAAGGTATACAGAGCATTGCTTTAAACCTTTGGGTCGAGCAACGCGTGAATCTTTGCAAGCAGGTTATTGCTCCCTTGACTATGAGAAGGTGTGATTTTACTCCAAGTGTCCTGAGCTGTGGTTCATCATCAGGAGTGACTGTATTGCTCTTTGCTTTGTCGACATAGATGCATCTTTTGCTCAGGTACAATTCTGTGGCAGCAAACACCTCTATCCACTCTTTAGTTTTGCAGCCCATGCATATCCAATAAAAACAGGTTTGCACCACAATCTTCTGGGCCTTGCAAGTGTGTGCCAAGCATTTAAATATTACATTTTGAAATTTAGACATGCAGTACGATAAAAGGCCCTTCTGGCCCATGTGCTCATGCCACCCAAATATCCCAATTAACCTGGAATCATAGGTACCTTGATGTCAAGCTCTTTGTTCTAATCAAGGCTGTGATCAGGTTTGCAGCAAAGTTATCCTGACTAAACCAAAGATGCCCAATGGTGAGTATGCTCCCCTTCCCAGCACTGTCCATGGCAGCTTCCTTCTCTCTGGTGATAATTGAGAGTAGTCTAATTGGCTGGTAATCAGCTGGATTTGTCCTTTGAACAGGACATAGCAGGAATATTTTCCACATTGTCAGGTAGATGTTTGCATTGTTGTAGAACTGGAACAGTTTAGCTAAATGTATGGTTCATTCTGTAATACAGGCCTTTAAAAGTAGCATTGCTTTGTTTTCTGGCCCCAATACTCTTAACCATTATCATGCAGTGTGGATACAATTGGCTTATGACTGGTCACTGTGATGGTAGGATCTGCAGAGGAAACCATAGAAACCATAATGGATCATTAACATTGTTGCAAATGCCTCTGCTCTTTATCTCTCACATATTGGGTGTAAGGTCTGTTACATGTTATAGAACCATATGACTATGTTAACCACTGGCGTGGTTGAGGACATGTACCTAAGCAAAGGAATGGACCCAGTGCAATTCGCCTATTGTCACAATCGCTCCACAGCAGACGCAATATCACTGCCTCTCCACTCAGCTCTGGATCACTGAGAAAACCCATAGACTACAGCTCAGCCTTCAACAACATTATTCCTTCAGTGCTGGTTAACAAGTTCCAAACCCTGGGCCTCTGCACCCTCACTGCAACTGGATCCTTGACTTCCTCATCGAAAGACCTCTGTTGGTGTGAATTAGAAGCAACATCTCCTCACTGAAGATCAACACAGGCGCACCTCAAGGATGCATGCTTAGCCCACTGCTCGACTCACTATACACCCATGACTGTGTGGCTAGGCACAACTTAAGTGCTATCTACAAATTTGCCGATGTAATTACATGGTTGTAATTAGAATCACAAACGCCAATGAAGATGCGTACAGGAGGCAGATAGATCAGCTCGTTGAGTGGTGTCACATCAACAACCTTGCACTCAACATTAGCAAAACTAAGGAGATGATTGTAGACTTCAGGAGGAAGTCAGGAGAACACGAACCAGTCCTCATTGAGGGCTCAGTAGTGGAGAGGGGGAAGAACTTCAGATTCTTGGGTATCAACATCTCCAATGATCTGTCCTGGAGCTTCAGTGTTGATGCGTTCATGAAGAAGGATAACCAGCGGCTATACTTTGTAAGGAGTTTGAGGAGATTCAGTATGTCATTAAAGGCATTGAAAAATCCTACAGTTGTACCAAAGAAAGCATTGTAGCTGGTTGCATCACTGTCTGGTACAGAGGTGCCAATGTTCAAGACAAGAAAAACTCCAGAGGTTGTTAACTTTGCCTGCGACATCACAGGCACCAGTCTTCAATCCATCAGGGGCATCTATCTTAAGAAAGCAACCTCTATCCTCAAAGGCCCCCACCACCCAGGCCCTGCCCTCTTCACTCTGCTACCATCTGGGGAAAACGGTACAGGAGCCTGAGGACAAGCACTCGGCAGCAGAAGGACAGCTTTTTCCCCTCTGCCACCAGATTCCTGAATGAACAATGAACCATAGATATTGCCTTACTTTAACTTTTGCTTCTACTACTTAAAAATAAATTATTTATTTGTAAAATGGTTTATATAAATGTTTGCACTGTGATGCTACCGCAAAACAATGAATTTTGTGACACATTCACAACAATAAATTCTAATTCCGATTGTTTAATTCTCCAACACCATGTAGGACAAATGTGGTAGTATCATAATCATTTTTACCTGCTCATTCATCTTAGTGAGGAAAGACTGTTACTCCCAGTCCTCCTTGGTGGTTGGTCATTATTGGTCCTCTCAAGTGACTGGAATGTGGAATGGAAGTCATGCCAGGCCCACATTGTGGTGATAATGTCAATGAAAATGGTGGCACTGCTGGAGCCACTGTAATGGCAGCGCTGCCACTGGTGCAGATCCGTGGGGAGCGAGGAGCAGAGATACCATGCTCCCGCAGGGTCCAACTGCCCAGTTGACTGCTGTCAGCTCTGCACAGTCTTTGAATGGCCCACTAAAGGAGCCAAATGTAATTTTATTTAAAATTCCACGACCACGGGAGTCTGCGCCAAAAATAGCGGTACCTCTGATCGGCAGCAGCCACAAGGGGATTGCAGAGGGGAGCGAAGGACCGGAGTAGGGCACCAGAAAATGGGGAGACCAACTCCCATTTGAGATGGAGAAGCAGAGGAGAAGACCCACGGGACGGTGACTTGAAAGGAGTCTTTAATGGTACTTATGGAGGGGCTCTGGACAAAGTAGCGACAAAAGTTAAATAATTTCATATATGTTACATCTTAAAATGTATTACATGACAATAATGGAACCTTTACCTTTACCCTTACTCTGTTGGTCACCCAAGGGCTCCTGTAATCAAATGGAGAAGAATAGAGTGTTCAGTGGTTAGCGAAGGTGATGTTTAACTGTACTGCTTAAATCCCAAAAAAGCAGGCATTCAAAGCAGGCACACATGTCCATCACAACATCTAGAGTTATGGAACTTTACAGCAGAGGGAAAGGCCCTTTGGCCTGACTGGTCCATGATAGCCAAGTTGTTTACCTAAGCAAGTTGAATTTCCCTATGGAGAAAAACATGAGATTCTGCAGACTCTGCGATTGAAGTAAAAACACAATGATTTGGAAATTCAGTAGGTCAAACATTGTAAGTCATTTCTTTGGCTTGGCTTCACGGATGAAGATTTATGGAGGGGTATGTCCACGACTGCTGCAGGCTCGTTGGTGACTGACAAGTCCGATGCGGGACAGGCGGGCACGGTTGCAGCGGATGCAAAGGAAAATTGGTTAGTTGGGGTTGGGTGTTGGGTTTTTCCTCCTTTGTCTTTTGTCAGTGAGGTGGGCTCTACGGTCGTCTTCAAAGGAGGTTGCTGCCCGCCGAACTGTGAGGCGCCAAGATGCACGGTTGGAGGCGAGATCAGCCCACTGGCGGTGGACAATGTGGCAAGCACCAAGAGATTTCTTTAAGCAGTCCTTGTACCTCTTCTTTGGTGCACCTCTGTCTCGGTAGCCAGTGGAGAGCTCGCCATATAACACGATCTTGGGAAGGCGATGGTCCTCCATTCTGGAGACATGACCCACCCAGCGCAGTTGGATCTTCAGTAGCGTGGATTCGATGCTTGCAGACTCTGCCAGCTCGAGTACTTCGATGTTGGTGATGAAGTCATTCCAATGAATGTTGAGGATGGAGCGGAGACAGCGCTGATGGAAGCGTTCTAGGAGCCATAGGTGATGCCGGTAGAGGATCCATAATTCGGAGCCGAACAGGAGCGTGGGTATGACAACGGCTCTGTACACACTGATCTTTGTGTGTTTCTTCAGGTGTTTGTTTTTCTAGACTCTTTTGTGTAGTCTTCCAAAGGCGCTATTTGCCTTGGCGAGTCTGTTGTCTATCTCTTTGTCGATCCTTGCATCAGATGAAATGGTGCAGCCGAGGTATGTAAACTGGTTGACCGTTTTGAGTTCAGTGTGCCCGATGGAGATGTGGGGGGACTGGTAGTCATGGTGGGGAGCTGGCTGATGGAGGACCTCAGTTTTTTTCAGGCTGACTTCCAGGCCAAACATTTTGGCAGTTTCTGCAAAACAGGACGTCATGCGCTGGAGAGCTGGCTCTGAATGGGCAACTAAAGCGGCATCGTCTGCAAAGAGTAGTTCACGGACAAGTGGCTCTTGTGTCTTGATGTGAGCTTGCAGGCACCTCAGATTGAAGAGACTGCCATCCGTGCGGTACCGGATGTAAACAGTGTCTTCATTGTTGAGGTCTTTCATGGCTTGTTTCAGCATCATGCTGAAGAAGATAGTAAAGAAGGTTGGTGCGAAGATGCAGTCTTGCTTCATGCCGTTGTCATTGGAGAAGGGTTCGAAGAGCTCATTGCTGTATCTGACCCGACCTTGTTGGTTTTCGTGCAGTTGGATAACTATGCTGAGGAACTTGGGGGGGCATCCGAGGCGCTCTAGATTTGCCAAAGCCCTTTCCTGCTCACGGTGTCAAAGGCTTTGGTGAGGTCAACAAAGGTGATGTAGAGTCCTTTGTTTTGTTCTCTGCAATTTTCTTGGAGCTGTCTGAGGGCAAAGACCATGTCAGTAGTTCCTCTGTTTGCGCGAAAGCCACACTGTGATTCTGGGAGGACATTTTCAGCGACACTAGGTATTAGTCTATTAAGGAGAATCCTAGTGAAGATTTTGCCTGCAATGGAGAGCAGCGTGATTCCCCTGTAGTTTGAGCAGTCTGATTTCTCGCCTTTGTTTTTCTACAGGGTGATGATGATGGCATCACGGAGGTCCTGAGGCAGCTTTCCTTGGTCCCAGCAGAGCTTGAAAAACTCATGCAGTTTGGTATGCAGAGCTTTGCTGCCAGCCTTCCAGACCTCTGGGGGGATTCCATCCATACCTGCTGCTTTGCCACTTTTCAGTTGTTCAATTGCCTTATATGTCTCTTCCCGGGTAAGGACGTCATCTAGCTCTAGACTCAAGGATTGTTGAGGGTGCTGGAGCAGGGTGGATTCTTGGACTGAGCGGTTGGCACTGAAGAGGGATTGGAAGTGTTCTGACCATCGACTGAGGATTGAGATCTTGTCGCTGAGGAGGTCTTCGCCGTCTGAGCTGCGCAAAGGGCTTTGGATTTGGGGTGAGGGGCCGTACACAGCCTTTAGTGTCTCATAAAAACCCCTGAAGTCGCCAATGTCGGCGCTAAGCTGGGTTCGTTTGAGTCCACCACTCATTTTGGATTTCCCGGAGTTTGCGCTGAAGATGGCTGCATGCAAGACGGAAGGCTCGTTTTTTCTCTGGCCAGGAAGGCTTTGCAAGGTGAGCTGGGTGAGCCTGGTGGGCAGATCGCTTCTTTGCCAGCAGCTCCTGGATTTCCTGGTTGTTTTTGTCAAACCAGTCCTTGTTTTTCCTGGAGGAGAAGCCCAGTACCTCTTCAGTGGATTGCAGTATGGACGTTTTCAGCCGATCCCAGAGGGTTTCAGGAGACATGAGGCAGTTTGCATCCTTGAGCTTTGCTTTGCTTGGAGGTTTGCCTGGAAGTTTCCTCTCACTACGTCTGACTGCAAGTTTCCAACATTGAACCTCTTTCTGGGGGCTCCACTGTTCTTGAACTTTGGCTTGAAGTGAAGGATGAGCTTGCAGCGAACAAGCTGGTGGTCAGTATGGCATTCCGCGGTGGGCATTACCCTGGTGTGGAACACATCTTGTTTGTCTCTTCCTCGCACCAGAACATAGTCCAGGAGGTGCCAGTGTTTGGATCAGGGATGCATCCAGGTAGCCTTCAGGCTGTCTCTCTGCTGGAAAAGGGTGTTAGTAATGAGAAGCCGCTGTTCTGCGCACTTGCCGACACCATGCTTGCCAAGGATTCTTGGCCAGGTTTCTGAGTCTTTGCCGACGCGAGCGTTGAAGTGCCAAGGATGACAACCTTGTTGGCTGTAGGGGTGTGTTGGATGAGGTTGCGCAGGTCAGTGTAGAACTTGTCCTTTTCTGCTGGTTCCGCCTGAAGGGTTGGAGCATAGACACTGATGAGAGTGATGTGTCCCTTGTTTTGAAGGGGGAGTCGCAAGGACATGATCCGGTCAGAGTGGCCTGTCGGGAGGCTTTCGAGTTTGGAGGCAATGGAGTTCTTGACCATGAAGCCAACACCAGATAGGTGTCATTCAGCCTGAGGCTTGCCAGACCAGTAGAGTGTGTAGCCAATGCCGTGTTCTTGGAGGCTGCCTACATCTGCAAGAGATCGGCTATGTCGATGTCGAGTCTGAGGAGTTCATGTGCGATGAGGGCAGACCGACGTTCAGGTCGGTGGCTGTCAGCCTTGTCTAGCATGGTTCTGATATTCCAGCATGCTAGCTTGAGTTTGTGTGCATCTTTTGAGGGGGAGGATGTGGACATGTCCTCGGGCCTGCGCAAAGGAGCTTTTAGGTGGAGTGCAGTGTGCGCAGTACTGGCCCCACCCTTTACACCCATGGTTCGTGTGCCGTGGCCAAGCAAGTTGGGACATGGCAGCGAGGTCCTTGGGTCGTAGGTTTTATATCGGAGTGTCCTTCTCCTATGCAGGTTCCTTAACCGGGCTGAAGAGGCCTGCCTCCCCTTTTAGGTCGAATCATTTCTGGAGATCTATGACGGCTGTCCACAGTTGTGGAGTGGTGCGCCCTGGAATCGGCCTGCGTGCATCTACTCCTGCCGCGACTGAGTAAAGGGGATGCAGCATTGGTTGAGGATCAGAAAGAAAAGTTCTAGTAGAAAATTTTTTAAAACTGGAGAGAACTCTGCAATGGAGTTCACAGTTGTTAGTGTGAACTAACAACTAACAACTGTAAGTTATATGGCAAAGATAAAGATGCATAGCCAATGTTTCAGGCTTGTGCCCTTCATAAAGGTGTGAATTGGTCAATATTTTGCCCACATCCCTCCATACCTTGGCTTTCCTCATACCTGTCTAAATGCCTTTTGAATATTGCAACTGTATTTACCTCTCCCATTTCCAGCTTGTTCCACATACCTAACACCTGTGTGAAAAGGATCATCCTCAAGTCCCTTTTAAATCTGTCCCCTTTTAACTTAAACCTATGGCCACTAGTTTTAGACTCCTATCCCCAAATTCGTACCTTGAGTACCCTTTACACCAGGAGTCTACGTCTTCAGAAGCCAATGCAGCCTCCTCTCAACTCCTGGGAGATGATGCCATCCTGACTGTTGCTTTACTCCCCAGGTCAAAAGTCCGTGGAGAGTAAGTACCCAGTGAGTATAGAACGGCTCTTAGATCTAAATTCAATGCCTCCCATAAGGGCATTGTAAATTAAAACTTGACTGATTCTTTATGGATTCATTAGTGACTGTGTTATTGCCACTGCCCAGGCCCAGAAGGTTTACCTCCCCATTGTCATTCATATATTTTGACCCAAATATAGAGTGGCAACACTCGTTAATATTTAGGATTTTTTTTGTCTTTTCCCTTGCTTGCATTTTGAAAGGCAGGAAATAGCAGGGGAATTTCTTCTCCACTAGGGTGTAATGTTTGTTTAAGAAAAAGTATGATCTTAAAAAGAAAAAAAAATGGAATTCTAAAATCAAAACAATGCTGGAAGTGCTTAGCAGGTCAGGCCACATCTGTGGTTATAAACACATTTCAGGTCAAAGAACCTTCATTAGAACTGGGAAGAAGATCAAAGAAGTATGTTAAGCTATGGGGGGGGGGGGTGGGGAGGAGGAATGCCTCTGATTGGATAAAACTGGGGTGACAAGAGGGATAAACTGTAAACAAAGGCATCTGGAGAGGGAGAAGGTTGCTAAAAGAATGGAAAAATAGTGAAATGCAGAATTTTAATGTTTTTCATGAATTTTCAGCAAGGAAACTAACTTCTTCACTTCTTGGTATAGAGCTAGATGCCAAACTGGTTGGCATTTCCACTTTGTAGCCAGTTAGGTAGAAATCATCCCATCTACTTAAGATGTGCCATTTCCAATCAGACGGCATCTTTTTCAACTTCTCCAATTTCCATGAATTTCTCTCTATTTCTCATTCCTCTGTCTCCCTTCGTCTGGCTTCCCCTTTCTTCTCCTATCAGAGAGTTATCCTTCTGAACCCTCTGCAGGTTGATAGGATATTTAAGAAAGCCTATAGCATGCTATGCTCCATTAGTCAGAGGATTAAGTTCAGGAGTCGAGAGGTGATGTTGCAGCTCTATAAATCTCTGGTGAGACCACATTTATCTTCAGTTCTGGTCACCTCATTACAGGAAGGAATGTGGAAGCTTTGGAGAGGGTGAAGTGGAGATTTGCCAGGATGTTGCCTGGATTGGAAAATATATCTTATGAGGTAAGGTTAGCAGAGCTGGGACTTTTCTCTATGGAACGAAGAAGGATGAGAGATTACATAATAGAGGTCTACAGGATTATGAGAAGGAGAGATAAGTAGACAGCCAGAAACCTTTTTCCTGGGTGGGAGCAGCAAACACCAGAGAATATCTGTAAAAAGTAAAGGGAGATAAGTTTAGGGAGACATCAGGGGTAATTTCTTTTTACAGAGTTGTGGGTGCCTGGAATATATTGCCAGGACTTGTGGTGGAGGTTGGAATGTAGGGGCATTTAAGAGAGTCTTAGACAGGCAGATGGATTAAAGAAAAATAGAGTTATGAAATAGGGAGAGTTTAGATTTTTTAGGTATTGGTCGGTACAACATCGTGGGATGAAGGGCCTTTACTGAGCTGTAATGCTCTATTTTCTGCCCTTTCCCCCTATCATTTCTCAGCTTCTTTCTCTTTTATCCTCCCATGTGATTCCACCTATTACCTATCACTTGTCAGCCAGTGTTCCTCCCTATTCTCCTTCCAATTCCCTTCCCCTTCCACTTTTTCATTCAGACATCTGCCTGGTTTTTTGGCACTACTGAAGAAGGGCTCAGGCCTGAAACATTGACTGCCTTTTATTTTCTCTGGACACTGTGTTTCCTGCCGAGTTTTTCCAGCACTTTTGTGGACTGCACTGGACCACAGCATCTGCAGGTTTTCTTTGTTTAACTATTGCAATTTATTTTAGCCAGAGGTTGGTCAACATGACCTGTTGAGTATTGCTTTCATTTTCTGTTTCTATTTTTTTTAATTTTCACTTGATGGCCAACCTGTTATTAGATTGGAGGTCAGGTCCTAAACTAATAAGATGTTGTAATTTTCCTTTGCATTCTTCTGTTCACCCAAACTGAATCACTCCCACATTAAAGGTTGTGGGAATAAAATCTCTGTGAGTCTTCTTTCTCAGGGAAACTGATCACATGCAAATGAACAGAAAGTTAAATCAGATGTTTTTAATGTAGAGATTTCTTGAAGATGTTCAGATTGCTGCTAATCCAATATTTTCCTGTTGAAGGAGTGATGTTTCTTTTAAAGAAACTTGGGATCTTTTAAAACAATTATACTTTATTAGCTAAAGTACACACATGACCGAATGGAGGCATCCATCTTGAATCTGACAGAAGCTGTACCAAACTAGTTTCCAACTCCCTCTAGAGGTCAGGAGGATCAACAGCACTCTATCAGCACTCTACCCTTTCGTCGAGATGTTTAATCTGAAACAGAATACACTAATACAGTATTCATTTCAATTTAAAGTTCAACACAAATGTAAGCAAAACATTAGCAGCACAAACTTTTAAAATGTACAGTTCCTTTTCTTTTAGAGATTGAGTCTGTCAGGTGCATTGATAACACATGTGGATCTTCTTAAAACAGGTGCTTGTGTCAGCTCTGCTGGTCCACTACTGTCTAGCACAGGTGGTGTTTCCTCTGTTTCTGTGCAGACTGGATTTTCTGGATTTATCTGTTCCTGCAGTGTCTCTTGCATTTTCAGCAGGCTCTTTTGATTCCTTCTCAGTATTTGACTGTCCTCTGTTCTGACAGTGTAGGATCTTGGATTTACTTCCTCCAGAACAGTGGCCTTTCTGACCCAAGTGTTGGAATCTCTGAGTCTCACTGTGTCATGTTGTGCCAGTGGCCCTAAGCTTCTTGCTGATGTCATGGTTTGCTTTTGGTCTCCATTTGCAGACACTTTTGTTTCCATTCAACATCTTGTTTGGCTCTGCAGAGTGGGGAAGTGTGGTGCGTAGTCTACATCCCATCAGAAGTTCAGTGGGTGACGTGACATGTTCAAGTGGAAAAGCTCTGTATCTCATTAGAGCTAGATAAGGATCGGAACCACTGTATAGTGCTTTATTGAGCAACTGTTTAACTATGTGAACTCCTTTCTCTGCTTTACCATTTGACTCTGGATGTAGAGGACTTGATGTCACATGTCGAAATCATACTCTTCTGCAAAGTTCTGGAATTCTCTACAACTGTAGCATGGTCCAACGTCACTGTAGACAATTCGAGGAATTCCATATGTTGCAAAGATTGATTTCATTTATGGGATCACTCAATCAGCCGACATGTTAGGAAGCAGTATAATCTCAGGATAGTTTGATAGGTAATCAATAACCAGCAAGTAATTCTTTTCATCTATGTGGAACTGATCAGTTCCAACTTCCTGCCATGGTTCTGCTGGTAGGTCAGTTATTATCATGGGTTCCTTTGTCTTCTTTGCATGATGTTTCAAACAGGTCTCACAGCTGGAAACCATCCAGTCAGTGTCAGCATTTATCCCTGGCCAATAAACAGCAGTTCTGGCCCTCTGGAGAAACTCAGCAGGTCAAACAGTGCCTACATAAAGCAAAGGTGAAGATACATCACAAACGTTTTGGGCTGGAGCTCTTCATCAAGGTGTGGGGGAACATGAGAGATATCTGAACAAAAAGGGGAAGGGAGGAGGAGGGTGGTGAGAGTGAAAGATGATAGGTGGGGGAGAGCACCACGGGGGGGGGGGGAATGAGCCTAGGTTAGGTGGAGAGAGAAAGGAAGTAGGAACTGGAATAATAAGTGAAAGTGGGGGGGGGGGAAGGCAAGCTAATTAGTTCGGATATCTCTTGTTCCCCCACACCTTGATGAAGGGCTCTAGCCTGAAATTTGGTGATGTACCTTCACCTTTGCTATATAAAGGCACTATTTGACCTGCTGAGTTTCATCATCATTTATGTGTTTTTTTCAAATTGCAAATTTTGATTTCAGAACAATGAAGTCAACCAATACTTTTGTACAGGAGGTAGTGCAAGGATAGGAAATAGTGCAGGAAGTGGTGCAAGGACACAAGGTAGTGGAGAAGGAAGTGCAAGGACAAGACGTGGTGCAAGGATGCGAGGTAGTGCAGAAGGAAGTGCAAGGACACGAGGTAGTGCAGAAGGAATTGGAAGGACACGAGTAGTGCAGAAGGAAGTGCAAGGACAGGAAGTAGTGCAGAAGGAAGTGCAAGGACAGGAAGAAGTGCAGAAAGAAGTGCAAGGATGAGAGTTAGTGCAGAAGGAAGTGCAAGAATAAAAATTTCAGGGTGTCTTTTTACAGTAAGTCAAGACAGCAGTGTATTGTTTTACAAATGTCATAACATTGGTCCAGCAGTGTATAGAATTAAATGGTATAGAAAAAAGGACAGTTGAAACAATGGAAAGGCATTATCTTTTTCTTTTTAAAATATTTTTATTGAGTTTAACATATAAATTCACAGACAAAATTTTAAGGAAAACACATGTCATCTCATACATACAAGTACTAAAAAAATTGATGGAATTATATTAAACAATTCCTTATTCCACATGAGAAAAAAAGTTATTGACTTAATCTATGAGGCATTCTCTTTTACTAATGAGAGATCCATGTGAAGATGACAGCAGGATGGAAATTTGCAATAAAAATATTGAAGCTTGAAAAAATTCAGAAGTAGGCTTTCATGATGTTTTAATTCTCGACTAATCCCTTCAGATTTGCTCTTGTCATGCTCTGATGTCTACGTCTATGTCCTTTCTGTATCCCTCTTTCATTTATATTCGTTATTCACTCTTTATTCATTCATGGAATCTCCTAACTTTTAGTTTCTCTTTTCTTTAATTTAGAGGAATGTATTTGCCATACTCCATTGATCACCAGTTCAAATCTTTCCATTGTTGACCCATGTTAAGTCTTATTCTCAGACCTTAAAAGCAGCCCTCAACCTATTTACTTCCCATATTGATGCCCTTCAATCTTTATTTTTGAATATTTTATTGATGATTTTCCAAACTTGAACTCAAAGTTATCAACATTATCAGTCAATATTAACAATACCACCATGACTACAGTTTACAGTTACCAATTCTATACAATGTTCTCTGCAGAGTTCAAGCTTTCCGTCCCCCTCCGTCCCCCCCACCCCCCACAGACCCTCAACATTTAACACTTAACTATATTACACACAATATTGAAGACATTTACAAGAAAGGTGTGAAAAATATATCAGGGCTTTGTGGGTTTGTCATGGCATGATGGTCAGAGCTCAGGCTGCTTTCTTTTCTTGACTTTACCTGGTTGGGATAGGATGGACGTCCCCAACCAATTGAGAAGCAGATGGGGAAGGTAGGATAGTGAGGCACGATGGACCACACTATAGTTGTGCTCCTATGGAATTTAAGTATAGTTGCTAAATTTTTTTAGAAGTGTCATACTTTTTTCTTAAGTTGTAAGTAATTTTCTCCAGGGGAACACAACTTTGCATTTCCGTGTCCCAGCTTGCAATGCTCAGGCAGAAGTCGGATTTTCAGGTAACCGCTATGCACTTCCTGGCCACAATTGGATTTGGAAATTTGGACAGATTCATTGTAAGTCTTATGTCTTATATTTCCCAATAGGAACAACTCTGGATCCTGCGGGAATTCACTGCCTATAATGTTTCCTAGAACCTGACCTAGTACCACCCAAAAGGGCCTCACCTTAGTACATGTCCAGGTTGCATGCACAAAGGTTCCTGTCTCAATGCCGCATCTAAAGCATTGATCTGTTAATTCTGGTTTAGATCTGTTCAATTTTTGCATCGTCAGGTACAGCTGGTGCAGAAAATTATTTTGCACCAGCCTGTGCCTCGCGTTGATGACTGCAGTCATGCTGGTCTAGAACAGGTCGGACCAGCACCGCTCATCAATCATTATTACAGGTCCAACTCCCACCTTGATTTGCGAAGGTCTGTTTTGGGTCCTTCCGCTTGGAGCAAGAAATACATTACCAAGATGAACTTCCGTGTGTTCCCCTTTCGAATCATGGCCTCTGTCACTGCACTCTGGTAGGGCCATAGTTGGACCTAATCTGTCCTGCAGAAAAAGATCTTATCTAAAGGTAGCAGTGGAACCTCTTATTTGATAAATCATACTTGTGTCTGAGTTCTTCAAATGACATTAGTTGCCCTTGCTCATAACAGTCCTCTCTACGCCTGATGCCATTATGATGCTAGGTGTCTATAATCTTGTTACCTACCATCAATGGAATTAATCTATTAGGAGTCAGGGTGTTTTTGGGGACAGCCCCATTTTGATATGTAAATATTGTTTGATTTTATTCCAAATAAGAATTATCTGTTTTGGTATAGGGCTGCCTGTTTTCCCAGATAACAATTTGGCATCCCATTCATAAATAAAGTCCTCTGCTACCTTCTCGCCCACCATGTGCAGGTCAATTTGTGCCCAGGATGGTACACCTCCCCCTTCAAAGAGTGAGGCAATGTATCTCCACTGGGCTGCCCAATAGTACTTCTTGAAGTCCAGCATTTGTAATCCACCCAGACTGTAATCCCAGGTCAATTTTTCCATAGAGACCCTGGCCACCTTTCCATTTCATAGAAATGTTCTTACTCGTGAGAGCAAATTTTGGAAGAATCCCCGGGGCAATGCCACGGGCAGTGTCTGGAAGAAGTACTGAAGCCTTGGCAACACATTAATTTTAATACAGTTGATCATGCCCACTAAGGTTATGGGCATGGACATCCACCTATTTAAATCCTCCTCAATTCTTTCAAGCAAGAGGGAATAATTTAGTTTATATAAATTATTCATGTTATTATCTATTCTGACTCCCAGATATTTGATCTGTTTTGTTGCCACTTTAAATAACTGTTTTATTGGCATTGACTGTAGCCCCCCCCCCCCCCCCCCCCCCCCTAGTGAGTGGTATGATTTTGCTCTTGCTCCAATTAACCTTGTAGCTGAAGATCTCCCCATAGCCTTCCAGAGTAAAGCGCAGTTTGGACAACAAGTTTTGACAAATGTTTTGCCAATCTATTTGCCAAGTATCTTATAATTTGTGTTTAGAAATGAAATAGGTTTATAGGAAGACGGCATTAGCAGATCTTTGTCCTTTTTAAGGATCGTCATAATGATTGCTCTTGAAAAGGATTCCGGGAGGGTATGGGTCTCCATTGCCTGGTTTACCACCTCCATATAGAGAGGCATCAGTAAATCTTTAAATTCCTTATAAAACTCAGGTGGAAACACATCTTCCCCAGAGACTTTTTAGTCTAAAGTGAGTTGAATGCTTTCCCTATCTCCTCCTCCATAAAGGGAAGATCTAGGCACTCCTGTTCTTCTGGGTCTAAATTTGGTAACTCTAACCTAAACAGGAACACGCTGGCTTTATCGGACCTCCCTGTCAATTCTGATTTGTATAAACCCTCATAGAATTCTCCGAAGGTCTTGTTGATCTCTTTTGGCTTATGCATGATCCTGCCATTCCCAGTTTGTATCGCATTGATCATCTTTGAGGCCTGTTCTGTCTTCAAAGGCCAAGAGAGGATTTTATGGGCTCCCTCTTCCAGTTCATAGTATTTTTGCTGAGACTGCATTATGGCCTTTTCCATACTATACGTTTGGAGTGTATTGTATTTCAGTATTTTTTATTTGTTAGAGCCCTATAATGGTCCTCTAAACCTGACTTTTGAAAATCATTTTCTAGACAAGTAATTTCCTGCTCCAATTTATCCACCTCCCTCATATATTCTTTTTTAACTACTTTTGTATATCTGATTATTTAACCTCTCAAATATGCTTTGAAGGTGTCCCTTAGGAAGAATTTATCTGGAGTAGAGGTACAGCTGGCCTCACAGAACATGTCTAACTGTGTTCTTTTTAAACTACAAAACTCCGGCTTCTTTACCAGCAACGTATTAAGACACCATCTGTATATCGTTTCTTGCTTATCTGGCATTTCTACTGTTGATGTTAGGGGTAAATGATCTGAGAGAAATCTCACTGTGTACTCAGTCTCCATGATCCTACCCTCTACATGTGCTGAAGCCAAGAAAAAGTCTGTTCTAGAGTAGGAGTCATGTTGTTTTGAGTAAAAGGAATAATCCCTCTCCCTTGGATGTTTATGCCTCCACACATCTATCAAATTTAGCTCCGTGCAGTCAATGGTAGCCCTCGCTGCCTTTGTTTTAGTTATTTTCTTTGTTGACTTATCTAAGACAGATGCAGACAAAAATTAAAATCTCCCCCAATCAGGATGTTCTCTTTTCCCTCTGCCAATCTTTGGTAAACATCCTGTATGAACTTCTCATCATCAAAGTTGGGGGCATACGCAGGTCCAGGATTCTGAATACATCTGACAGTGCACTATTTCAAATCTTCCTGTTCTGTCTGTGGTCACATTCTGCACTATCACTGGAGCAATCTTCCCTATCAGATTTGCCACTCTCTTGCATTTGAGCAGAACAAGGAGGAGATTACCTGGCCCATCAATCCCCTATTTAGTTTTTGGTGTTCTTGCTCCATTAAATGTGTTTCTTGGAGAAAGCCAGATCAATTCCCTTTTTTGTGTGTCAAGACTTTTTTCCTCTTCACCCTCCCATTCAAGCCAATAACATTGTAACTAACATACTATACTCTTAGCCATTGCCCCAGAGACTCCCAGACCTGTGTTTCCCACCATACCTCCACCACCCTGTATTCATCATTCATCCAACCTTTTCCCTTCAGCCGTCCACTCCAGCCCATCAGTGTCTATGACAAACCCTGGGAAAACAAAACCGAAACAAGGACCACAAAACTTAAAAGGACAAGTAGAAGAAAAAAATTTACAAAAAAAGGAGAAAGGAAAATCACCCTCAGCATCGTCACCATCCCCCTCCTTACCACAGGCTGTGCATTTTGCACTCATCTACCTCTCACACCTCTCCGTCCTCACTTCCCAAGCCCCCCAGACCATTTCCCTTTTTGCAAATTCTCCCAGTAATATTTTTATACACCAAACAGTTAAACCCACAATTGCTATTCTCATATTACTTACAATATATTCTTATATTCAACAAAATGTTGGCATTACCTATTTAGCATTATCCACATATATACCATCTCTTACAAACCAGCAGCTCCTTTACAAACTCCCAGGCCTCTTTGACCTCCAACAATATTTTCTTTTGCCCCCTGGCAATACGATTTTTAGAATTGCCAGATTCTTTTTATTGGCACAAATTCTTTTCTTTGTTTTAGGAGGCCACACTTATGTCTGGGTAAAATAACACCTTGTTTCCCCTCCAGCTCCAATTCCCCCCCCTCCCCCAGCTTTCATCCCGATAGTCGCTGCCCTTAAAATTTTCTCATGGTCCTGATGATGCAGGAGCTTCACCAGCACTGAGCGTGACCTTTGATCGGGGCCCGGGTGCAGGAAGGGGGACCAATGGGTTCTCTCTACTTCCACTGCTTCCCCCAGTTTCTCCATTCCCAAGACCTCTGGCAACCAGTGTTGGGGAAAAATATGCTATGGGATCCTCCCCTTCTTTACATTCCGGCAGCCCCACAGTTTTTATGGTATTCCTCCAGCTATGGTTCTCCAGAGTGTCTATTCTCTGCCAGAGTCATCCCCTTTCTGCCTCCCACACAATGACCTCCCTTTCTAATTTACTTATTCTGTCTTCATTGTCTCTGGCCCTTTCTTCCATTTCAGACACCTTTCCTGTCAGTCCAATTAGGGTATTTTCCCACATCGATTTTATTGTACAATTCCCATGTTTTTTCCTTTAAGTCTCTGGCCAGTCTTTTTTCCATGGCCTTTAAAATGTCCTGAAGTAAGGGCTCCGTGCCCCCTCCCCCTCTTACTGATATCATCCTGCTCCTCTTGTTAGTTCTGGGTCTTCCCTGTAATTTTCTCCCAATGTTACCTCCAGCCTCCTTGTCAGTTCTAGCCTTGCTGAGATCGTTATTGGAGCCATCTTCCAATGCGGGGCTGATGTCTCCCGCGCTTTCCCATAAGTCACTCCTGTTGCTCGTCATGTTCTGCTCCCAGGTGCTCATTGTCCTCAGGAAGGGGGGGGGAGGGATGTGTCGCACTCCCCTCCCTGAGGCTTGAACCTCTCTGTAGGCCCCTTGCCCCCGGCAATCAATTGGGGACCAGTTTGCCTCTCCTCCCTGGGTCGGTCTCACCTCCTGCTGTCCTCCTAGACGAGCTTCAACCATGCTTGACAAGTCACATCTCCGTCGACAGGAGATGCCTGGACTCAGCATCGCCATCTTGGGCTCCACGAGGTGGACCATTCCTCCTACCTTGCTGGTTGTCTTTGCCTGGCTGGCACTTTTCTTACCCATTAGTTCCAGCTAGGAATCTTTATTTGTTTGTTTTCATTATTTTTATTATTTTTGACATTTATTTTTCCTTTTTAAACTGTTTTTAAATCTCCTGGTCCAGGAGGTCTAGGAGTTGATGTCCCGCTACTCACTCCTCATTGTGTGGCCTCTGATTCCCTTGAATCTTAACATTTTAGAGTGTACATGTACACAATCCTTTATCTGGAACAGTCTGTCAGTGTATTCCAAATTTCGGATTTTTCCGGATTTCAGAACAAAAGCCAGCTGCCCCAGATTTAAGCCCACTCGAATTGTGCTGCTCTATCTATACCTTGTTACAGTCACGCTGGTGCCTCTCTCCCCTTCACCCACCCGAGTCGCACTGCCATCTCTGCCCCCTGCCCACCCGAGTTGCACTGCCATCTTCCCCCCGACCACCTGAGTCGCACTGCCGTCTCTCTCCCCCACCCACCCGAGTTGCGCTGCCATCTCTCTCTCCCCCCACCCACCTGAGTTGTGCTGCTGTCTCTCTCCCCCCTGCCTGCCCGAATCATGCTGCCATCTCTCTCCTCCCCCACCTGCCCAAATCACGCTGCCATCTCTCTTCCCCCCTGCCCGAGTTGCACTGCCGTCTCTCTCCCGCACCCACCCGAGTTGTGCTGCCATCTCTCTCTCCCCCCACCCACCTGAGTTGTGCTGTTGTCTCTCTCCCCCCCGCCTGCCCGAATCGTGCTGCCATCTCTCTTCCCCCCCGCCCGAGTCGCACTACCATCTCTCTCCCCCCTGCCTGCCTGAGTCGTGCTTCTCTCTCTCTCTCTCTCTCTCTCTCTCTCCCCTCCCCACCCCCCTCCACTGTACCAGCACCAGTAAAAAAAATGCTGGATTTTAGATGTCCATATAAAGGATTGTGTACTACATTATGATTGTTATTGCCAGGATGTTCCCTTACATTTACTTTGCATATCTGCTCTGATTCATTCACCGGTGTAAATTCCGATACCAAAGCTACTCTCACTAAGCTTTTTACATATTGGGTTAGAAAGGAATTATGTGTGCACTGTTAGAGCTCCATTCCATTATCTTCTTTACCTACCATTTCCATCCGATTACTATCAGCTGGTACAAATCCCGTGGTTATTATTTCATTTTTTACTCATTAATAGTTTCCATATTTCTTCTGTCGGAAGCAGAAAGTCAAATTGAAAGGCAACCTAAGATCAAAAAAGTCAAGTTAATAAGAAAACTTAAGTACAAAGAAACATTTGAGTATGGCCATGCATTACCAACACGTTGACTATAATTTACAATATCTCACATGAAGATGTCATGGGCGCAATGTAAATGGAACTACTGCAGTACATTGTGTGGTGGTGCTGCTTACAGACTGCCAAGCATTCATAGTTTGTATTAATTATAAACATTCTATTCCGAAGTAGAATTTGTAGAATGTTCCAAGCAAACAGATAAGCAAACAATGGTAATCGTTGATAATGCTCTAATTCTTTTTTACCAATGATTATTTACTCAGAAAAAAATCTGATGTCATTGACACCATGTTAATTTGTAGATGCATTTAACATTCACTTGTGGCATGACATTTATCTTTCCTTTACAATTTCCCTCATTCTGCAATATATGTCAAGATGGTTTCACATAGATTTTAGTAAAAAAAAACTTTTCAAGCATGCTTTCTAACCAAATATTATGAATAAAGGATCCTGTGAGCTACTACTAAACAAATTCCAGAGATGTTCACGTAGGAGTAATCTATGAGGGTAAAGAAAAGAGGCATATATTAAATGCATAAACTTCACAGGATTGTATGGCAAGAGCAAATATGAGATTAGATAAGAATTAAAAACCTTCAAGGGAGTATATTTTCTCTTGTGTTTTAAGTACAATAAAATCATAAACATTCCTTATAAGCATTTATTAAGGGGATTCAGAGAAAATCTTTGACATAATAAAGAATTAAGAATGGCAGAATATGAACATGGTCTGTATGAAGTGGACAAAAACAGATGGCTTTCATGATTCAGGAAAGATTTCCAAGAATGGAAACAGCTGGAGAGAGAGTTGCCATGGACCTGAAGGTAAAGAAGATCAAGGGAATGCTTGGTGGACAATGTCCAGAGTGACTTGTTACAAAAAAGGTTCAGATGACTGAAGCAGCCTGAACCAATAAACTCATTGTTGCTGATCAGTGGACACATAGGAATTTGACACCACATGTAGTGAAAGGAAAGCAAAGTGATTGAAGGAAACTAAAGCCCTTCGAACAAAACATGTTACTCATTTGCTGTAGAGCTACTGTAGTTTATTTGGCCATATTGTTTGGCAATGTAATACTTTATGAATTTGTCTCAGTGGAAAATGGCTGTAAACATCAGCGATTCAGGTCATAAGGAGCAAAAGGACATAGGATAATTGGTCTAAAGAGAAGAAGCAGGGTAGGCTGCAAAGGAGAAGAATAAAATAAATATTATTTCTATTTCATCTTTTCACAACTTTAGGATGTCTCAAAGGACTTTAAAGTCATGTTCTGAATTTGTTATTGTGTTATCTTTTGTTATACTATGTGACCTCTGCTTAGAGATCAGTATGTAACGTTTACAAACTCCACTGTTACCGGTATCAGAATTTCCCCATATAACCACCTTAACATAACATAACAATTACAGCACGGAAACAGGCCATTAGGCCCTTCTAGTCCGCACCGAACCAAACACCCCTTTCTAATCCCACCTCCCTGCACAATGCCCATAACCCTCCATCTTCCTCTCATCCATATACCTGTCCAACCTTTTCTTAAATAATACAATTGACTCCGCCGCCACTATTTCTCCCGGAAGATCATTCCACACAGCTACCACTCTCTGAGTAAAGAAGTTCCCCCTCATGTTACCTCTAAACCTCTGCCCCTTAATTCTTAACTCATGTCCTCTTGTTTTAAACTTTCCTCCTCTTAACGGAAATAGTCTATCCACATCCATTCTGTCTATCCCTTTCATAATCTTAAATACTTCTATCAAATCCCCTCTCAACCTTCTACGCTCCAAAGAATAAAGACCCAATCTGTCCAATCTCTCCCCATACTCCAGATGCTTAAACCCAGGCAACATTCTGGTAAACCTTCTCTGCACTCTCTCCACTTTTTTTGCATTTTCCTGTATGCTTGTTACCATTGTTACCATTTTCCCATGGATTCTTCCATTGTGTCTTATTCTGTCACGCATAACAATGAAGAATGCGGGAACCAGAAGAATGATAATGACCATATAGTCTGTTTCGGTATTGTTAGTTAAGTGCTGGATATTGGTCAGCTAAGAGACCTCCTAAACTCTTCTGCCAATAGAGGGAAGGGATAATTTTATTATTTCCTGAGGTGATGGGATGCAGGTGGCACTGGCAAGGCCAGTACTCAGTGAGCATTCCCAATCTCCTTTGAGAAGGTGGTGGTGAGATATCTCCTTAAACGAATACAGCCCTTGTCATGAAATCGTGAACACTGAATAAATGGACGGGATTTAGTTTAATGACTTCTCTAGTGGTTGGCACAAATGCAGAGCTTTTCAACTTATTGACACTCATCCCTCTAGAATGAACTTTAAACCTGAAATGTTGTGTTGGTGACAACCTTCTTTAGACTTATTGCAGCATTATCTACAGAGGTAACAAATGCAGCAGATATATACTTGTCTTTTTTTTTAATGTGTCTTTCTAATGAGGTTGTGTGATATCTGAGATTTTATCCAATTTGGAATGGCTTTTTGTGATTTCACAGTAGAGCACTTATAAGGGATTCTGTTCTAAGTTCCAGCGTATCTTTCTTCTAATTTTCTACTCTGGCTACTGTTCCTCTAACCCAGGGGTGTCAAATTCAAATTCACGGAGGGCCAAAATTAAAAACTTGGACTAAGTCGAGGGCCGAACTAAATATTTATTGAAAATTTTCAACAACATCTGCATGTTTTCTCTTCTTTCAACATATGTAATGTTAAACTTTAGGATATAACTTTAGGAGGATAATGTTACAGGTGAGGAGTAGGTAGCTCAAGTTCACCCTTTGCTTGACCTGAGGGAAACATATTTGGTCCCTGTGGAGATGTAGTCAGCATTCACAGGCTGTGTCCATTTTGGCCTGCATCAGGACTCAGCATTTCCTGCTCACTCCTCAGGCTCTAGGCCTCTATTCACCCTCGACCCACCATCCCTCTACCTGACCAGTCCTTTACCCAACCTCTACTCACCCCTCACTTCACTCGCTCTGCCTCTACCCACCTCATCCTATATATGCCCCTCTACTGCCTCTCCCCTCAACCTGTTCCTCCCTCTACCCATCTCTCACCCTCTAATCACCCCTCCCCTACTCGCCCTGCCCCTCCCCTTTTACCTCTTCCCTATCCACCCCTCCTTCTACTCATCCCTCCCTCTAACTGCCCCTCGCACCACCATAACTTCCCCTGCCCATTACTCCTCACCTACACCCTCTGCCCACCCCTGCTTACCCACCCACTCAGGCCCAGCGCGCTGCCGATCAGCCTTTGTGGACAGCCACCATCTCTCTCTTCACGTGCAGGGCCGAACCAGCCATCCCTGGGGTCCGCGTGGGTGCAAGCGCTGAAGGCCGTGGCGACTGGGAGAAGTGCGCTTGCACTGTGGAAGGGCCGTCCGGTGCCAGTCGCACGGGGCTTGCGCTGCCCGGGGGCCGTGCGCAGCCTGCCATGCCCGTCGCGCCGACAGGAAATCACAGGTGCTCGCCCATCCGCCGCACCGCTCGGCAGGTGGGAGAAGTGACTGGTTGTGCGGGGAGCCTTCCAACCAGCTTGCCGGCTGATGACATCGACAGACTTCTCGTGTTACAATTTCTCGTGTTACAATGGGGAAGGATGTGCAGTGAAGGGGGAGGATGGTGGGGGTGACATTACCAAAAAACAGCATCGGCGGGCCACCTCTAATACACTTTTGAAATGATCTTGCGGGCCAAATATAATTAGGCCCGCGGGCCAGAGTTTGACATGTGTGCTCTAACCCTTGCATTTCCTTTAATCTGGAATCCACAAATTACATTCTTTACACATCTCTCACCAATCCACGTTGTTTTAAGATCATGTCAATTTTTGTCTTGTGCTGTTAACTCATTCTTTCCCAGAATTTCCAAATAGATTTCTAACCACAATCTACATGCCCTTTGAGCTTTACTTCTTCTTAGCCAGGAACAATTCCAATGCTATCTACAATTTGCAGATGACATTATAGTTGTTGACAGAATCATAAACGGCAATGAGGAAGCATACAGGAGGGAGATAGATCAGCTCGTTGAGTGGTGTCATCCCAACAATTATGCGCTCAACATTAGCAAAACCAAGGAGATGGTTGTGAACTTCAGGAGGAAGTCAGGGGGACATGACCCAGTCCTCATCGAGGGCTCAGTAGTGGAGAGGGTCAAGAACATCAAATTCCTGGGTGTCAAATCTCCGAGGATCTGCCCTGGAGCCTCCTTGTTGATGCAATCATGAAGAAGGCTCGCCAATGGCTATACTTTGTGAGGTGCTTGAGGAAATTTGGTATGTCACCGAAGACGCTGATAGGAAGCACGTACTAGGCCTAAAGGAAGTGTACTCCATGCAACTTCACTTTCATTACAATGGAACTAAACAGCCTAAAACCTATGCTTGAGCGGTGTAGGATTCTGTTAATATCTTTGCAAGCTTCTTGTTTGCAAACAGATAGCTGGTAGCCAATCAATGTCTAGTCTGCTCATGGCAATAATAAGAACCAATGGGCAATGGGCTTTTCAGGTCATAGAGATACAATGTTGCATGAAGGTGTGACTGGCCTTCATAATATGAGCTTCATTGAAAATGCATCAAAAGCCTTGGTGGTTTCATGATAAATGGTTTTGTACAATACAATAATTTATCACGCTATGTACAGGTATCATACCTTGGCCTGCTTTGATGTCCACATCTAAATGAGCTGCACAAATGTATATTTAAATAAATAATTTAATGTTCTATCTAATGAAACATGGGCTCAGGAGCACTTATCTGTCAGCCAAATTGAAACAATGTGGACGCTGCTAAGCAGAGGTGCCACATTCCAATCAGAGAATTGTTGCTTCACGGTACTAGCCTCTGCTACCCTCACCTCAATCAGATCTCTCCTTTAATCATGAACTGAAACCTGCTAAATTCCCCCGATACATCTTTAATCTATATTCAACCTACTCCCAATAGGCCCCTGCCCCAACTTTTCAGTCAGCCTGACCCAGACCAGATGTTCTCCATCAGTTCAGCCTGACCTGGGTCTTCTTCCAACATCTAATAGACATTAACCATGATCTCTGTCATCCCTCAGTCTTGTCTGACCAATGTCCTAACCTCAGCCTTGATCAACACTTTCTACCTCCTCTTGGTCCTACCTGATCAGACCTCCTGCTTTCATTGAGCCACATTGACCAGGGTCTTGTTCCTAACCTTGATTTGTACTGATCGGATCCTAATACATGTTCAATCCAAACTGACCAGGGCCACCTTGTTCCTTTCAATCTGGACAAATTAGCTCCCTGTCATAGACCCATAGAGCTGTATGGCACAGAAATTACGTTTTGACCCATCACATCCATGCTGTCCTTTTGCCATCGCCCTTCCTGAAATAGACTTTCTAGATTCTCGTCTTCACTCTGTCTTAATGGACTCTTCCCTAGGTTCCCTCCCTCCACACAAACATTCTATGGATACAGCTCTTTCTCTTAACCACCCAAATGCAGCACTGGCACCTTGCCCTCGACTGTTCTTTTACTGGGCAGACCACAGAGGCTGTGGACAGCATAGAAGAGCAGAACAGGAAGCGTACATAAAAAGGTCCCACACAGTGATAATATCTGTCCATAATGCGAAACCGCCTGTTTCCATGTCCCATGAACAAATGTGCATTAGGGAAATGGAAAGAAAAGCATTAAAAAAAAACCGCCCCCAGAGTCTTGAATTCCAGATACCATCAGATACCATCCCTCTGGTTTGAGAAGTACAAATAAACAGATTATACAAATACCAGACTAAAAGCTTTTGATTTGCATTTGTGGAAATCACAACAATACACTTGGATTCAACAGGAGGAAAACATTCGTGATGTGAGGCAAAATAAAATATACTTCTCCAAATGTCACATCTGCAAGCTGAGAGTTGTTCCTGGATTGGATTAATGAGAAACTTACAATTGGTAAGAGGGTTCCAGCTGTTCAGAGTTGGCATCAGAACAAATTTAATTGAGGGGCCTTAGGGTAACCACGGGTGACGAATTTCCCCCCCCCCCCCCATGATGATGCTGACCTTGCAGCTGTTGGAATGCCTGGGGGACTAATGGTGCAGGGTGGACACATCAGTTTTTCACGACATTGGCACAGAAGGACAAATTCCTGATACACATGGTCACAATTGGCCAGGACTTTGTGGATAATACCCTCTGCAGCCCCCAATGTCCTCACACACACAGGTGGGGAAACTTGGAGGTTGTTGATTGAGAGGGGTCGATTGACCCCCCCACCCCCCCTTCCATTAACTCTGCTTCTCAGGATGTTCTCAGGTTTCCTCCAATTAAATTCTTGAAAGGTAAAAGCCATTGACTCCAGCATTTTATTGAAAAAGGACCAGATTGTTTGAAACCGTTTGTAATTTTGGGATGGAGACAGTGATCCATGGGGATAAAGAGGCAGTGACAGATATAATTTGACTTTGAGGCCTCATGTCCACATCCTCTCTATGGCAGAGTGGCAGAGCATCACAGGCTAGTACTGCCTACATAGAGTTTGTATGTTTCTCCCTGTGATTACATAGGTTTCCCCCTGGATGCTCCAGTTTTTTCCCACAGATCGGAATCGGAATTTGTTGTCTTGAAATTCGGTGTCTTGCAACAGCATCACAGTGCAAACATTCATATTATAACCATCTTACAACATTACTATAAAAAAAATTAAAATAATAGTGCATGAAAAATAAGGCAGTGTCTTTAGATCATTGAATATTTAGGAATCTGATGGCAGGAGGAAAGAAGCTGTCCCTGTGCCATTGAGTGCTCGCCTTTAGGCTCCTGTACCATTTTCCTGACGGAGGCAGAGTGAAGGGGGCATGGCCTGGGTGGTTGGGGTCTTTGAGGATAGAGGCTGCTTTTTTAAGACACCGTCTCATGTAGGTGTTCTCGATGGAGTGAAGTCTGGTGCCTGTGATGTCGCAAGCCAAGTTAACAACCGTCTGGAGTTTATTCTTGTCCTGAGAGTTGGCACCTCCATACCAGGAAGTGATGCAACCAGCCAGAAATGCTCTCCACATTACACCTATAAAGGTTTTTGAGAGTCTAATTCAACTCAACTGCGATTGAAATCCTAGTAACTTTTCTTTTTATCTTAATTTCTAACCATTCCAAAACACTCACAGTTAATCACCTTAATTTTTCTGCTAATAAACAGAGGCCATGCAAAATTCTGTCCCTCATGTCCTAATTCAAACCGTCCCCTTGCTCTTGTGGACACCAATAACCCATTGAAGGGCAACAGGCTGATTTCTAATGTTTATCTTCTTCCATTGGATGGGGCTGTGGATGCAAAGGGCAGGAGATGTGACTAGGTGAGAGAGAAGACTGAAGAGATTAGGTGGGGACACAGTAGTTCAGTAGTGGTGGAGGATTGGTGTGGGTTAGACATTGGAGGACAAAACCATAGTGGAAGCAAGGAGGAAGGTGGGAATCAACATTGAAATCAATTCTTAAGTCAGGCCACTGCTTTGGGCTCCGTAGCCATGGACCTGGTTAATTGCACAGAAGTAGGTCTCGCACTGGCCTACTTCTTTGTGACAGCACCCTAATGATTAAAAGGTCACCAGTTAAATGCCCAATAGCGGTTTGCACAATGCTATTGCAATACCAGCAACCTGAGTTCTTAGCCGAAGGTATCTGTAAGGTGTTTTTACGTTCTCCACATGTCTGCGTGGGTTTCCCCTGGGGTGCTCTGATTTCCACCCACCCTTCTAAAGGTACATGGGTTGTAGGTGAGTTGCTGTATGTGGAGGACACAGGCTGGTAGGCCAGAAGGGCCAGTTACCACTCTGCTGGAAGCTCAATAACTTGGGGAAAGATGATCTTTGGTCTGCCAGAAACTTGTTGATCTTTCAACACAGTGAGATATCAGTGAGGGAATGCTGCTGACAGGCACGTTGCTGAGGGACTCAATAAAGCTTAGAAGAACCAAGAGTTTTATGGCTCTGTTACTGCACTGTATGTCTGAAAAAAAGATGCCCACTGGGATTTTACTGTTCATGTCAATATGCAGCAAATGTACAGAAGACCAGAAACAAATTTAGCAAACTGCATGACCTTCAAACAACATACAATCAGATAGTTCATTAAATTGCTTCCTACTGGTTGAACAGTGTGAAAGAAATTCATTGTTATTGATTTATCGATATAAATGGAGCTGAAGGTTTAATGGGGTGATTAATCATCACCAAATAACTTTTCTGGCACAGTAATTTTTATTTTATAATTGTGAAATCATAACCTCGTGGTTTCTTCCACATGCTCTGGTTTCCTCCCACATCTGGTAGTTAAATTGGCCACCATCCTCTTTAGTGTAGGTGGGTGGCAGGAGAATCAGTGGGTGGAGAGTGGTTGATGGGTACGTGAGAAAATAAATGGAGGGATAGGTTTTATGGGTATATTCCAAGAGCCAGCACAAGTGGGTAGAATGGCCTCTCCCTATGTTTCAATGAACATAAGAAATAGGTCGAACCATGAGGACAATATAGGGGGCAGTCAAACTGCTCTCCTTTTTTGAGCCCCCACAATAATGCGTCTTGATACTCTGTGCCTAACAAAACCAAAATGAATTCACCTCCCCTTGAACAAGGAGTCTCCACCACTTTTCCAGTCCAGCGGTAAGTATCACATTACCAGTGTGGGAACAATTGCCTGCATTAACCTAGAGGAGGAAAAAAGCCTTAGAGCTTCAGGCAGAGCAGGCAATGCACAAATCTATAGCTGCAGACATGTCCCCAATGTCTATCACCCTGTGGTCACCACCTCCTTGAAGAAGAAGGGATTCGATAGACATTGCTTCTTAGTCAAGTGTAATAAACATTTATGCTGCTATAGTTTCCTGGACAGAGGTTTTCTCCTCCTCCTTCTCCAACCTCATCCCCTGGGTTGTCCTCATCTGACAGTCCTTTCTTCCTGTTCCCCATCACATCCTACAGCTGTTAATGCTCCGATTTCTTCCAGCAACTGGAGATGCCTAAAGCTATAACCTGGGAACATAATCTTGATTATGCCTTAGAGAGGAAAATCAGTGTTACATTTTATATTTTCATTCAAGACAAGGTAGGATAGATCAA
Organism: Narcine bancroftii; assembly: GCF_036971445.1. Classification (NCBI taxonomy): domain Eukaryota; kingdom Metazoa; phylum Chordata; class Chondrichthyes; order Torpediniformes; family Narcinidae; genus Narcine; species Narcine bancroftii. Next base: position 169,559,384 of record NC_091472.1, on the reverse strand, counting down.
AACTGGGGCTGCAGGGGTTTCACCTATAGAATTCACTTCAAACTCAGAACTGAACAGGAGCTTATAATTTTCACTTACAATGAAAAACTTAGGAATAGATCTAGGTACATAGTTCCATGAAAGTGGCAACACAGACAAGTGATGAAGGAAGTGTTTGGCAAACCTGCCTTTGTCAGTCAGGGCACTGAGTAGAGGAGGTGGGACATCAAATTGCAACCATACAAGACATTGTTGAGGCCACACTTGCAGTATTGTGTGCAATTATGATCACCCACCTGATGGGAATGATGTCATTAAGCTGGAAAGGAGACCAAAAAGATTTACGAGAATGTTACTGGGACTGGTGGGCTTGAATTATAAGGAGAGACTGGATAGTCAGGGACTTTTCTTCCTGGAGGATCAGAGGCTGAGCTATTGTCAAGGTTTATAAAATCAAGAAAGTTAAGGTAAATAGTATTTTTCCCAGGTTAGGGGAATCTAAAATTAGAAGGCAGTGAGAGGTCAAAGATTTAAAAGGTAACTGCAAGGCACCATTTTCACAGAGAGAGAAGTATGTGGAATGAGCTGCTCAAGGAAGTGGTAGGGATCTTGCAATTGCAATGGTTAAACAAAAACATTTGGATAGGTACATGGATAGGATAGATTTAGAAGGATATGGATCAAACACATGGGAATAGCTTAGGTAGAGAAATTGGTCATTTTGAACCAGTTGGATTGAAGGACTTTTTTTCCATGATGTAAACCAATGATTCTCAACCTTTTCACATACCACTTTAAGTGTTCCCTATGCCATCGGTGCTCTGTGATTAGTAAGGGATTGCTTAAGGTGGGATGTGGGTAGAAAGAAAAAGGTTGAAAACCACTGTTTTAATTGTACCTAATTGACTCGTTATGTACATGGTTTCATAGCTCCAAAGGAAATGAGCCAATGACAATTTTTCTCAAGCAAAATATTTCAGTAAGAATTGGGTCTAGAGCAGTGATTCTCAACCTTCCCTTCCCACTCACATCCCACCTTAAGCCATCCCTTACTAATCACAGAGCACTTAAAGTGCTATGTGAGTGGAAAAAAAAGGTTGAGAACCACTGAATTGTAATCCATATGACTTTTTGGGACAAATATTGGCTATCACTGAACAATGAAAATTTTGCTTCTTGAACACTTTTGGGTGTATTTTATGGATTTTAAGCTGCTGATCATAAAAATTGGCATGACATTTTCCTATCATGTTTTTTAGGTATAACCTATTTTTGCAATTTAACTCTACCTGAACCATACAAAACCATGAAGTGCAAGATGTCATTGAAAATTCATTCACACTTAAGACTTCTTCCCTGCTGATCTAGTTAAAGCTTTCACCACAACATTGCGACCATGTAAAAGTAGAATCAGAGCAACTGGAATCCATTAATGCTGGCTGACTATTGTTGGACACTGACAAGAGAGGCATCAGATGCTGAGAGCAAATGAAAATCAGCAACAAAGCATTTTTAGGTCATTTGAACTGACCCAATGTGTCAGCATCATTATGCGATTAAACATGCAAAATTCAATAAAAGTTAATTTAATGTTTCCCCAACTTCCTACCTTATACAACAAATCTGAAATGATCTTTGTGTTCAGCTTGAAGTTGTCTATCACAATCCCCAATTTTTTTTTCTGAAAGAAAACCTTTTGAAAAAATGTGTTGTCCAGTGATCAGAGTGCTTGGACCATACCATAATCTGACGTAAGTTGTGACCTCTGTAGACATGGCTGCTGAATCCTCCGGGGCTCCATATGCCAGAACAGAATGACCTTATATATCAAACCTGGGGCCACCTCTAATTTTGTCCAGTTGAAATAACAGTTGTGCTGCCAAGACCATTCCGGTGGCTCACTGCAGTATACTCTGTAACTCCTACCACTAAGCAGTACAGCAAATCAAATGAAAACATCATGGCCTGTAGGTCATGCACCATTCTGATTTGGAACTATACCTTGGCCCTTTCAGAATCACTGGATCACATTTGAGGCAAATTAGTTAATGCCATTTAATTTTAGAAGCAGGGTACAAATGTACAGCTACTTTTACACCATCCAAATCTCGGCATTATTCTTTGATCTGAACCGTCCGTGAAATATTTTGCTGCTTGATAATCTTAGATAAATACCAAGTCCTCTGTAGAGGGCGCTGCACCGAAATGGCACCAATGACCATGAAACTGTGGCAACCCAACGTGCACCCTTGTTACTGCCTCCAAAATTCAGTTACAAAACAAAGTGCAGAACAGGTGAGTGAATGTAACAATTGCATAGGAATCGGATCACTGAGTCAATATAGCAACTAACTCAGGCGATGCAGGACAGAATGAAAACAGATGTGGAAATGATGTTGTACTGAGAACAAGCCACTTTTAGATCAGGAAGGTCCTCCTTGTGTTAAGGTCGATTTTAGAGAATGGAATATCCGTTGTTACAACAGTTTTATATATTTTAAGCAGACTCTTTACAGTCGATGGTGTGAAGGGACAGGGTATGTCTTGAGGGTGTGAAATATGCTTTAGAAAGTGTTAGACTAATAGGAAATCTCCGTAACAAGTCGCCGAGAACCATTAGAATGGGCATGAATCATCGATTAGATTAGAGCAATGGGTTTCAAACTTTTTCTTTCCACTCACATTACCAGGTTAAGTAATCCCTTACTAATCACAGTGCACCAATGGCATAGGGATCACTTAACGTGGTATGCGAGTGGAAAGCAAAAGTTTTAAACCCACTGGATTAGAGATGCCCCGGTTTATTTAACCTTGTGCTGGAGTATTGTTGAATCTTGCACTAAGTAAGGATGTCTGAGGAACTCCTTGGTGTCATTTTACCTTCCTCAGCAGCTTTCCTGAGACTAACAGTATATGGACTGGAGAACATTTAAATTACATTTAAAGTGATGTTGCTGGATAGCATCAGAAAGGTTTGCACTTCAGCACTGGAGAAGATACAGCGAAACAGGCGGGAAGGTTTGTGTCACAGTGTGGTTTCGAGTCAGCGAATGGGTACAGAGGACTTCAGTGCAGATTAATTCGCTGCATGTTGAAGAAAACGCAGAACATTGTTTGGAAAACACGAAGGCTTAAGTTTAAGATGGAACATTTATCTCCATATACTAATTCATGATCTGAGCAGAGACATGCTGTGGAATTCGGAGTTGTTTAAACAGGTGTATCTGGTGTAAGTATCTTCATGTATGTACTTGATATGCTTCATAAGGATGGGACATGACATGGGCTTGCCCGTGGATTTTAGAGGACCAACGGAAGTAAAATATTACCAGCAGCAGTGATGAATTGTCTTAGCGGAAGATTAAGAAAAAGCAGGATACAGATAAATAATGTTGACAAATTAAGGCTTGTCCAGAAGATCCCAGAGAAATAGTTAAGTTAAAGAAAGGAAACCGTTAAGTGTCAAGGCTCTGTGCACAATGGTGCATTTAGCAAGAAGCCGAGCAAGAGGGATGGTGGATAGATCATAGACCTGTTGCAGAGAGGGACCTCTCTGCAAGGCAATCTGCTTCAGGCCAAACAATTGACCCATTGCTGCTAATGGGTTGGTTGATTGCAATAAGGAAACAAAGTGTGAATGGCGGGATTCCTCTCTGCTCCACGGAGAGAATAGATCCCGGCAATCCGGCATCATTGAATTGGGTCTCTTCCTGTCAAGAGCCTTGCCTGGTGGTCTGCACAGCCCCGAGCCCCTGCAGATCAGGACTCTACCCTTGAATGCTAACGCACCCGAACCGCACGACATCTTCACATTCCCCGATAAAGATGAGCCTGGTTTCATTCGCTATCTTTGGGTCCCAGCCTCGGATTCCTTCGAGCAGATCGACTTTCTGAGTCGGAGAAATGGCCACAAGATCGAGGCGTTTTCCCATGGTTTTCGGTCGAAAATTGAAAGGAGCTCAGGACTTCTCTCTCAAACCCCCCCCAGTCCCAACATTTCAGAGCTTTGGGGTCTGCTGACCAATAACATGGTCGATTTCCACTTCTGCTTGTGCGATCCTCACCAGCATTCCCCGAGTTGCCCTTCTGGAACTACTTCATTGCCACGAAGCTAGTTGGCCGTTGAATATTAGTACTTGTTTTCTGTCGGGGGGAGGGGGGGAATGTGATCTTTATTGGGGTTTATTTCATAAGCGGGGAAACCTCGGAGCGGTGCAGGGAGAGGGATTACTGCCAGGTGCAGACCGAGCCCGGAGCTGATGGGCTTTTCAAGCAGGTTTAAAGCTCGGCTTCCTGTCACATGCTCCAGTAATAGGATCCCTCTCCCTCCCTCCCTCTCCGCAGGCTCTTCCAAGATCCAGCTGGAGTCAGGGATCAGAGGGTTGAAGAGGTGACACCAACCTGATTTCCCGGCGTTGTTGGTGCCGCTTCGACACCTGTCCGGGCCAGTCTCTCGCCTTGCCCCGCCGTTCGCTCTCTTGGATCGCCGTCTCCGCGATGGGTTCCTGGGCAGAGGCGCTCGCCCTTTACATGAGATTCGGGTGCATCGTGACCCTCGGTTGGGCAGAGCTGAACACCGGTGAGTCGCTCCACTGCGAGGAGTGCACGGTTTTCATTTAAAAGTCTACCCGGGTGCAGTGTTTTTATGGTCGTGCGTTCAGAGGAGCGGAGGGGGAATGGCTGATCCGGCGGCTCGGTGGAACAGAGGGTCCGGTCCCAGCTCGCAGACAGAAAGAGGAGCCAAGCGAACCTGGACGTTCAAAGTCAAAGCGCTCTCAATCGATCGGGTTCACACTTTCAAGATAGTTTGTTCTGTCATTTGCAACTTTGACTGTGATCTTGTTGTCCCGACAGATAAACTAAATGGGGGGGGGGGGGGGGAATGAGGACACAGTTAATCTATCGATACATGCACCAATATAATTTGTTAGTTAAGTGCAATATGGTTCTAAATGTATGCATTAAATTATAAATAATTATCTAAACAAAAGGATAGTTAGTTAAATCGAGAGTTGCGATAAACTAGGCCGGTTGAATAAATGCTAGATGAATATGCAGAAGATAACCAAGTGCACGATAGATCACACAGGCGGCCGCCCAGTGCAGGGGGAGAGGAAGTGAATCCTCGCAGAGTTACACATGTCCGAGCACAGACGGGTCGATATACCCGGCAAAGCTGACACATGCTGCATGCACAGGCCTCCAAGGTTGGGTTCGGATGCCCTGACCTGCCAGTGTCTGGCTGAGATGGAGAAATCACCTTCACTGACAACCCGAGAACGAGATAGCTTCCCATTTCTGCCCTCCGTTTTGGTTGAAAGTAAGTCTCAAATTTGTCATGAGAAATACCCCAGCGGGCGAACGAATCGGCTACGATTAAACCCCGTCCCTTGGAAACGAGACGGTCGGGAGCTACGATCGGGCGCGTCCTTCCTGCCCAGAGCTGGGGAAAGAAACTCCGTTCCACCTCTTGAAGTTCTTTTAAGGAAAATACTTCGTGCTGAAATGTTGCGCGCATGAGTTCAACGTCGCCGAGGAAATCCAATCCTTCTCTTGAATTTCCCTTCGCACTGGACAAAAGTAAAATCTGGAGACCCAAGCCTTAGCCTCATTTGATTTTAAAGAAACCTATTTATTTGGCCGCTGCTCTACCAAGATCGCGACAGACTGTCAGTCCTTGAACGCGACCAGCTGCGGACCGACACCTCACGTCTGTTCTCGCCGCTCCCCAGCCCGCTCTTCACAGCGAGTCTGTCCCGAGAAGTCCAGCAACGCTCAAAACAGTCAGCTTTTCTCTCCGCCTGCCCCGGCACCTTAAGAGTAATGCGAGGGCCAGTTTAAAGCAAAACTGCAGATGCTAGAAAGCTGGGGGGGACCCCCCCCCCCCAGAAAGTACAACAAGTACTATAAAGAAAGTCCAGCAGGCATCTGTGGAAAGAGAAACGCAATAATTTCAGGTCCAGAACGTTACTATGGAGACTGATATTCCAACAAAGAATCGAGTGGCTGTAAGATGACTTGCACTGTAATGTGGAGTGGCCCGGAGATAGTCCCACAGCGCAGAGCAAGTCCTTCGGCCCAACTTGTCTATGCCAGCCAACCAAGTACCTTCGAGTCTTGGGCGAGAGGCCACGGGAAAGGTGAAGGCTAGCCGGGAGCTTTAGTGACCCGAAGGGGACGTCCGGCGACCCTGGGTGGGCAGGGCGAATTTGGGAGCGTGGGTGAGAAGCTATCCGACCCAGCGCTCGCTCTCCGTGTCTGGGCGGTGGAATGAGGCTGCGAAAGAACTGCCTCGGCTTTGGGATCAGGGAAGCGCCAGTATCTCCGCCGACAATGTCGTTATCTCGGGATCTCAGGTGTCAATTTTAAACACCATTAGACAGAAAATGTGGAAGGTTCTAACAGTAACATGTACATCGTTAAATTCTGCCCACTAATCATGTTCCCGGACGGGAATGGCTTGGAGTTGTTCATCGGGACACGGTAATATAGTCATTTGAGAAATTAAGTGAAAATACACAATGCTGGTAAAACTCAGCAGGTCAAACAGGGTGTTTTACACAGCAAAGATAAAGATACATAACCAACATTTCGGCAATGGTGCCTTGATGAAGGGTTCAAGCCCGAAATGTTGGTAAAGTATACATCACGGTAACCGGCCATTCCGGCCCACGACTCCGAGCCATCTTTATTTTTGCCACATACAGTGTTTGACCAGTTTCTCCAACATTGTGGTTTTACTTCAATCACGGTGTCTGCAGACTTTCGTGCTTTACTTCCTTTGAGAAATGAAAATCAGTGTCGATGAGAGGAAGTTTAAAAATGGTGGGACCCTAAAGCGCCTCTGGGGAAAGAAATCTGCATTTCAGCCCTGTATCCTCTGAAGTGGCTTGGTAAGAGTCACTTGTAGCAAATTACTAGCAATCTTCAAGAAGCTTCCCAGTACCTTTTCAAAGGGTATGGAGATGAACTCTAAATACCGGTTCCAGATATCCTTTGATGTGACCAACGTACTTCTGCGGCATAATATGCAACTGTTTTTGTGGTTTTGTTTTAGTAGCCGCTGGCTGACTTTAAATACAACGTAAGTTGACTGAAAACAACTTGTCAGAGAGACGGGGGGAGTGAGAGAGAGAGACAGGGGAATGAGAGAGAGAGACGGGGGAGTGAGAGAGAGAGAGACGGGGGAGTGAGAGAGAGAGAGACGGGGGAGTGAGAGAGAGAGACGGGGGAGTGAGAGAGAGAGACGGGGGAGTGAGAGAGAGAGAGACGGGGGAGTGAGTGAGAGAGAGACGGGGGAGTGAGTGAGAGAGAGACGGGGGAGTGAGTGAGAGAGAGACGGGGGAGTGAGTGAGAGAGAGACGGGGGAGTGAGTGAGAGAGAGACGGGGGAGTGAGTGAGAGAGAGAGACGGGGGAGTGAGTGAGAGAGAGAGACGGGGGAGTGAGTGAGAGAGAGAGACGGGGGAGTGAGTGAGAGAGAGAGACGGGGGAGTGAGTGAGAGAGAGAGACGGGGGAGTGAGTGAGAGAGAGAGACGGGGGAGTGAGTGAGAGAGAGAGACGGGGGAGTGAGTGAGAGCGAGAGACGGGGGAGTGAGTGAGAGCGAGAGACGGGGGAGTGAGTGAGAGCGAGAGACGGGGGAGTGAGTGAGAGAGAGAGACGGGGGAGTGAGTGAGAGAGAGAGACGGGGGAGTGAGTGAGAGAGAGAGACGGGGGAGTGAGTGAGAGAGAGAGACGGGGGAGTGAGTGAGAGAGAGAGACGGGGGAGTGAGTGAGAGAGAGAGACGGGGGAGTGAGTGAGAGAGAGAGACGGGGGAGTGAGTGAGAGAGAGAGAGACGGGGGAGTGAGTGAGAGAGAGACGGGGGAGTGAGTGAGAGAGAGACGGGGGAGTGAGTGAGAGAGAGAGACGGGGGAGTGAGTGAGAGAGAGAGAGAGACGGGGGAGTGAGTGAGAGAGAGAGAGACGGGGGAGTGAGTGAGAGAGAGAGACGGGGGAGTGAGTGAGAGAGAGACGGGGGAGTGAGTGAGAGAGAGAGACGGGGGAGTGAGTGAGAGAGAGAGACGGGGGAGTGAGTGAGAGAGAGAGACGGGGGAGTGAGTGAGAGAGAGAGACGGGGGAGTGAGTGAGAGAGAGAGACGGGGGAGTGAGTGAGAGAGAGAGACGGGGGAGTGAGTGAGAGAGAGAGACGGGGGAGTGAGTGAGAGAGAGAGACGGGGGAGTGAGTGAGAGAGAGAGACGGGGGAGTGAGTGAGAGAGAGAGACGGGGGAGTGAGTGAGAGAGAGAGACGGGGGAGTGAGTGAGAGAGAGAGACGGGGGAGTGAGTGAGAGAGAGAGACGGGGGAGTGAGTGAGAGAGAGAGACGGGGGAGTGAGCGAGAGAGAGACGGGGGAGTGAGCGAGAGAGAGACGGGGAAGCGAGCGAGAGGGAGAGACGGGGAAGCGAGCGAGAGGGAGAGACGGGGGGGAGAGAGGGAGAGACGGGGGGGGAGAGAGGGAGAGACGGGGGGAGTGAGAGAGGGAGAGACGGGGGGAGTGAGCGAGAGGGAGAGACGGGGGGAGTGAGCGAGAGGGAGAGACGGGGGGAGTGAGCGAGAGGGAGAGACGGGGGGAGTGAGCGAGAGGGAGAGACGGGGGGAGTGAGCGAGAGGGAGAGACGGGGGGAGTGAGCGAGAGGGAGAGACGGGGGAAGTGAGCGAGAGGGAGAGACGGGGGAAGTGAGCGAGAGGGAGAGACGGGGGAAGTGAGCGAGAGGGAGAGACGGGGGAAGTGAGCGAGAGGGAGAGACGGGGGAAGTGAGCGAGAGGGAGAGACGGGGGAAGTGAGCGAGAGGGAGACGGGGGAGTGAGCGAGAGAGAGACGGGGGGGATTGAGAGAGGGACGGGGGGTGGGGGAGGGAGATGAGGGAGAGAGAGACGGGTTGGGGGGGTGGGGGGTGGTGGTAGTAAGAGAGGCATGATCACCTGCCTGGTTTCAAGGCAGTAATGCAATCTGGTAGCTTTAGAGAACAATTATAAACTGTTCAAGTTTTACTCAGGAAATATGTCATGTCATTGCAACCTTCAATTAGACAAGAGGTTGTAATTGTTGCCAGATAGCCATAATTGACTACATACCACACACATAAGTAAAAATGAGTTGCTTTTCATTTAACCCTCTCTTATCAAGTGACCTGTCTAAAACTCAGGTTCAATGGATAATTGCAGTCAATACCTGCATTTATATCACAGAACAATTTGTACTCAGGAAGAGGATTGTTGGAACATTACACAAGCAATGAAAGCATGAACCCCAACTGCAAGTAAAGCAATTATTCATCTTCATTAATACACATACAGTATAACACTGGTGTCCTTTTAAAACCAGTGATCCAAGCCAACTGTTGTTACTACACAGGGAGATATGGTGAATATTCTTTGTAAGCACACCCCACAAGAATATTGGCTAAGGGAGGAATGCTAGCTAAGGGACCAGGCAAAATGCTGTAGAATCTTCAGTGTTCTCTTGAATAGGCAATGTGTCCAATTCAACAAGTCATTCCATTGCACCACCTTAGCACTGCAGCGACTCTGTAACAGTGGTGAAGCCTGGCTGTGGAGTTCAGAACCCAAATCTCTCAACTTCAGTGAGATTTCTTGCAATAGGACTAAGCCTATAGTAATAAGCATGATTTAGGACAGGGATTGGCAAAAGTTTTAAACCATCGACCTCTTCATGGAATCCTTGATCTCTCATTGACCCCCAAGCATGTAAAAGAAATAAATAAATATGATCAATTATAAATTTCTCTATAGCCTAGACATTTATCGACTCCTTTGATAGTCCCATCGACTCCCAGGGGTCAATATAGACCACTTTGCCAACCCCTGATTTTGGAGAATATTCAAGTTTCTAACACCATGCACCTTTAGATATAATTTGCAAAGCCTAATAAAACTGTCTCAGCCACCTGCTTTTCCATATGTAGAGTGGACTTTGTTACCACATGGTATGATGACATGGATGTCATTTGGAACAGATATAATTAATATTTGCTTTCAGCACACTGATTAATATCTATGTGCTGGTTCCATTAACAGCTTACGGAAAAACTACTCTTTATCCACCCCTAAACCCAGATGAAGTGATGAGCAAAGGATTCCTCTGTCTAGCAGCTCTGTGTGCACTTTAAGTGAATGTGGAAGCTGTCCATGTCCAAAGATCATGACCTATAACAGGATTTGCATTGAATATTCTGACCATCTATTGAATAGCCATTTCTGCCTAAAAGTAAATTACTATACATTTTTTCCAAATGTTGCTAAACCAGATCTGAGAGGCTCAAATTAAACTAATAATGATTCAGTTTTCATAGTGGATAAATAATGCCAGGAGATGTTTCTTAGCCAGAGAATAATGAGGTGTATTGCTAGGTAAGAGAATATTTCAAGTACATCCTCCTCAAACAAATCACTGAATTCTTACTTCCCAAGCAATTTTTAACATTCATTCTCAGAATCAGAGCATCACCAACAAGGCCACCATCTATTGTTCTTTCTAAATGTCCATCAGAAGGTGATGGTGAGCCACCTTCTTGAACTGGCTGCAGTTCTTCTGGTGATGGAGTTTCCAAACTGCTGCTGGGGAAACAGTTCCTGGATTAGACCCAGTGATGATGAAGAAACAGCAGCAGAATTACTCAATGCTTCAAGAAGTATCCACAGGTAGTGGTATCCCCATTTATCTGACCTGCACATTGGTAGAACTCATGAGAAGCACTGTTGGAGTAGTGTAGATGAGTAACCACGGTGCATGCTGTGCCTGGTGCACACAGCACTCTCTGTCCACCTGGGTTGAAGGAACTGAATGTTTTGGATGGCTGATTGCTTGCCAATCACTGTGAACAGTTTTGCCCTTGGTGGTATCTGGCATCTTGATGGTTGTTGATGCTGCACCCACCCAGGTAAGTAAAGAGTATTCCATCGCACTCCTGTAGAATGGCTTGTAGATGGTGAAAAGAAGTGAGCTACTCATCACTGGATACCAGCCTCTGAACCATCATTCAGCCATGGTGTTTACCTGCTTGATTCAGTTGAGTTTCCAGTCAACAGTGACCCCAGGGATATTGATCGTGGATTTCTTCGCCTTCATTGTAGGTGTTTGGAAGTGATCATGGCCTAGCATTGCTGTGGCAGGAAGGTTACTTGCTACTTCTCAACCCATGCCTGAATGTTGCCCGGGGCTTTCTGCACACAGGCCGCTTCATTTGCTGAGTTCCAAATGAATTTGAACATTATGTATTTGTCATTGAACAGTACCATGGTTGACTTTATGATGGAAGGAAGGTCACTGGTGAATCAGGGGAAGATGTTAGGGTGAAGGCCTTGACTTGAGGAGCATCTGTGGTAATACTCTGGTGCTAGAATCATGGATCTCTTTGAACCATGACCATCTTCCTTTACATGAGCTAAGGCTCTTATAAAGAGCCCATTGATTTCAGACTAGAGCCCTTCATCAAGGTAGGTAGGTAAGGGGGAAGGGAGGAGAGAACTGGAAAGACAGGAAAGCGGAAGAGAAAGAGGAGAGGTCAATGTTATTGCCATCTGGCTGGAGAGTGCCCAGATGGAGGAAAAAATCTATCAACTTCAGTTTACCAATGTACCTTGATTAAATATACATTGATATTAAAGGCAATCACTCTGCAATTCTGTCCTTATTTGGATCAAAGCTGCAATAATCTTTCCAGTTTATTAGACCTGACAAGGCCAAAGTGGACTGTAGCAGTAGGTCATTAGTGAGTAGGGACTGGTTGAGAGAATTGATAATGACAGCTTCCACCCCTTATCTGATGATTGGTTTTGTTCCACCTTTTGTAGGAAGGATGTACCTGGGCAACTTTTGATACAGTTCAGTGTATTGGAATGGCTTGGCCAACCTAGAGGAGTACTTATGTGTTAAACAAAGCATGAAAGCGAACTGAGTAAAATCACAACCAATGGATTGGATCAATGCCCTGTAATCCTATCACATCTAGTTAGGTGTGGTGGAAATTAAGCTGATGGAAATGGCACAGCCTGTTCTGGAGTGCAGGTTTTCAGTATGTGGGATGCGATCTGTTCTCACGGCCTTTGCTGTACCAGGCACTATCATCTATTTCTTGACATGATGTGGAGTGGATTGGCTGAAGATTGACCTGATGACGGTGATCTCAGAAGGAAGCCAAGGTGGATCATTCATTTTAAATTTAGACATATAGCATGGTAACAGGTCCTCTCAGCCCATGAGCCCGAGGCGCGTAATAACACCTACAACCCTGGTACTAGTGCTGTAACAGCAATGCACTAACCGCTACACTAATTGTACTGCCCCCTTCTGGCTGAATGTGCCTGTGAATGATTTGGCTCTTTCTTGAGCTTTCACATGCTGTGCTCTGCTATTGTTGAAAATTCTGAGGATCTTGGAACATTTTCCTCTCATGACCTGTTTAATTTCCACCACCCTTCCTAACGAGGTGTGATGGGATTACAGGCATTGATCCAATCCATTGGTTGTGAGTTTACTGAGCTATCTTCCATGCTTTGTTTAGTATTTATTCCTGTATTGCTCCTCTAACTTTGCACCTCGACATTTTTAGTTATGGCAGACGCTGTTTTTGGCAGGATCCTTTGTACTTTTCACTGAACCAGTGTTGATGCTCTGATACAGTGATATTGGTGGTAGAGTGAGGTTTATACCAACAATTAGGTTAGAGATTGCAAAATGTACACTTCTGCTGTGTAACAGATCTGTGCTAGTTTACCATTAAACTAAAAATTATATTTCATATGTCTTAGTAAAGTTGCTTACGGTGGACAGGGTTATACACAGGTTGCATCACATTTACAGAGACCACCATTGCACTCAGAGAGAGAGAGAGAGCATTTCAGAGTTACTGAGTCTGAAAGAACCAGATCATAATAGAACTGAAATGGGTCTTGATTGATTCCAGAACAATGGATGTGTATAATCAATTAAGCAAGTTCTTCCTTGAGTGACGTGATCAGACTTTAGGAATTATCAATTAAAACCTCTTGGACACAGATGAGGTCAGATGTTTTTATGGATGTGAAGTGTTAATTTGAACGAAGGCAAAAAGGTCATCAGCATGAATGTGTTTTGGAAGAAATGAAACTGAAACGGTGGTGATGCCATGTCACATGATTTCAGAGAAACTTATAACTGAAGGCAGAGAGACATTTTGAAAACTGAAGATATGACCATCCTGTGAAAGACACAGGGGTGAAACAGTAGTCTCTGGAGGGAGAGGGAGAGAGAGATAGAGAGAGAGAGATGCTGTTCTGAATTGTATTATCCTTATAACCATATAACCGTTTACAGCACGGAAACAGGCCATGTCGGCCCTTCAAGTCCATACCGGTTCACTTGAACAACTCCACTAGCTCCTCCGCAAACTCCTGAGGAAGTAGAGGCTTTCTTCATGATGCCATTGGTGTGTTGGTAAGAAGTTTGGTGGTATTTACTGCCAACCCTTAGTGAACAGAAAGGAAATTGAAATTCCCACACACATGAAATAAAAATCCAGTTTCTGAACCAAATTTAAAATTTACTGTTTTTCCAAAGACAAATTTGATCTCTTGCTATGTTGAATATCATAGGAGATAACTCAAATAAGTGGCTTTAAAGTAAGTAAGACCACTTCGCTCTTGATTAAGAAAGAAATCATTGTGAAGATAAGAGTTCCATAACTCTAACAAGAGAGGGGGAAACTTGTGAAAACACTCATGTGAAGAATATCTCTCTGAAAGACAACTCATCAAAAGGCTTGTGAGTTTAAAGATATCAGAAGACATTATGTTTAAAAGTGCTTTGTAATTATTTCTGAACTGTGATTTAAAAAAAAATCTTCAAGCAACACAAGATGTTTGAAACTGGTTTAAAATTGACTTTTCAGATCAGCTCAAACTGTAATGGTTTTGATTTTAACACGTGCATATCTACATTTGCACATAGTGGGAATTAAGCTAGAGTTAAATTTAGAAATAAGCAGAACTGCTGTGTTATTAATAGTTTAATTAAAAAATATTATTTTGAATTTATCATTGTTTGGTGAATTCTTCCAATGCTGTTCCTTTGTTAGTTCCAAACAAAATGTGTTAGTTCGTTAGTTACAGCCGCTTGTAATGTTCCTCGCCACCTCATAAATTTCTGGTTTTGAGCCAGGTCTGTTCTCAATCTAGAATACCTTGATGAAGGACCCAAGCCTGATATGTTGGTTATATTATATATCTTTATCTTTGCTACATTAAAGTACACTGTGATCTGCTGAGATTCCCTAGCTTTGTGTTTTTACTCTTCTCAATCTATCCTGTTTAGCATATTTGAAGTACCAGATGGCACAATAGAATGTGTCTCAGTTTGAAAATACCAAGAATCAGAATTAAAAAAAGCAAATAGATGAAGTACATGATGCAAAGATTCAAGACCATAAAATGAACTTAATGACCCTGTAAGTCACTGACTCGGTGTTTGAGTTTGTCCCAGTCTGAGAGGACTCCATAGAAATGATTTTGATATGCCTTTGGCAGGGATGGCTGAAATTGGATTGGGTGCCTTTCACAATATTGCATGAATCAGGTGTGTGATCAATTTACACTAGTTATAGAGCTTCTATTAGCTTTGTGCTTTTATATATGCCGTGTTAAATTCATGCATTATGAACATTTGAATGTTTCTTGTATATTCCATATTAAATATTCTGCATTAAGGGGCCCTGATTCTCCATTCCCCATTGGATAGCCTGCATTAAATATCCTTTGTAAACTAAGTATCTGAATGACCAATGGAACTTACACTCATCACATGAGGAAAATGTCCTATTTTGTGGGCAATGGATCTACATTGCCCTTTTGATATCCTGTTAAACGTGTGCCTGACACTGTTGTCTGCTGCAATATTTTTAGACATACAGCTCCATAAGAGGCTCTTTCAGACCACAACCCCATGCTGTCTAATTACACACAATGGACCAACACACCTGGTATGTTTTTGAACAGTGGGAGAAAACCAGAGCACCTGGAGGAACCCCATGCAGACACTGGGAGAACATTTTAACTCCTTATTGACAGCGCTGGATTCAAACCCTAGTTGCTGGCACTGTAAGAGCACTGCACTAAAGCACTATGCTATCTGTGCTGCCCCTTATATATTACATATTAAGTAGACTGTCAGACTTCTATCGCCCAGAGTGCATTCTGCATTAGGTGGTTGTCCGAATGTTTTATTGTCATTACTTGGACACTTACCTATATTCCACTTGGACATCTTAATAAGCAAGTGCAGTTTTATTGTTGCAGATAACTTTCCTTTAGTTAGGGACGAAATGGTGAACCTAAGTTATGCTCTCAGATTCTAGAATCAGGGTTGACCTTCCCCCTTTGGATTTCAAAACCAGAGTAATGTTCTTTGAGTTAAACCGATGCCAATGCATTGTAAATGGTTATTATTTGTTAACCACATACCGGATCATACTTCTGCAAATCATATCTTTAAAATGGGATGTTCTCCTAATTTGATATCAAATGATAGTGCTGTGTTGGATGTGTGAAATGTTACAAATGTTCAGTAAGCCAGGCAGCTTCTGTGAAGCTAAATGTTCAAATATTCAGGGAACTGACCCAAGAATGGAACAAAACCTGTTTTTTTTTTTCTCCTAGCTTAAAAGCAAAAGTGAACACGAGCAAGTGGGGTCATTTGCTACAGTATGATAATTGACTCTGGTATGTTTCAGAGCCTGTAATTTAGGGAAATAGCTGATGGATCAATGTTGGCAAAACAATGAAATGCATTTTTTAACCCGAAATCCATTTTTTAACCCAAAATCCAGATGTATTAATCCACAAACGCACTTCATCAGGGCAATATTGTCTAGGCACTTCCTGACCATTCAAATGTTCAATTTTAAAATCTGTATTTATGTCTCCATGAAAAATAACCACAATCTCCAAACATATCAGGAACTTGTACAAAACACTTAAAGTTTCCTTTTTGGCTACTGATGCTGGAAATTTGTTCCATATGTTGCTCACCATTCTGCAGGCTTGTTTATTTACATTAGATTCCATTATATTGATGTATGCGGCTCGTTCTGAAAAGTTTCAGAACCATTGAGATCCAAGCATGCTGAACCACTTCATGACTTTAAACGAATCCAATTAAATCTTCTCATCATCTTTTCAAAAAGACAAGTCCAGGGAAATTAGAAATTGGAGAAGAATGCTTCAGTCTAAAAATCTAGGATGACATATTTCCATTCATTTGTTAATTACAGTCAAATAGACCACCGCACTAGTGGAAATGAGAATAAGGAATATTAAAGGTTCAGGATTAAGGCTTGTGCTTACGATGAGATTTTTTGGGACATCGGGGTGATTACCTTTGTGTGATCTGTCCCAAAACTGACTGAGGAGGAATGTTAATGTCACTAACTGAGAGATGTTCACTTCCTACATTAATTTCTTTCAAGTAATGTTTACTGAAATTCAGTGATTAAATAGAACGGAGGCACTGGGGGCAAGGCCAGCAGTTATTGCCCTTCCTTAACTTCCCTTCAGAAGATGATGGGGGGGGGGGGTGGTGGGGTGGTGGTGGACACTGCAATCACAGTGGACATGATGAAATAACCACGCAAGGCATTCTTAGAGTGAATCAAATGGATTTACTCTTCAAAACCCGTGCAACATTTTAAAGCCTGAATCATGTGCCCGACACGCACTGATGTCCTCACACACTGATGTCATATAGTCGGTTCGATGCCTTCTGGAAGTTGTAATGCCGCCATAGTGTTACTACATGCGCCCCCCTTCTCCCACCCCCCCTCCAAGAACAGGCAGAAAGGTTTGTCTGTCTTTTAGGTGGTTGACCTCTGAGATGAACTGTTGGCTGTTGCAGTGGGGAAGTCTTGTGCACATGAGCTGGTTTAAGCCTGTCAATAGTGAAGGACTGTGGCTTCCCTCCAATGTCCAAAATACAGGTGGACTTAGTTTGTCTGAGTATCCTATAAGGTCCTTCATAAGGTCCATCTGCAAAGGTTGACCAAATGTTCCCCTGTGGATGAAGGTATATTAACAGTTTTTGAGGTCTTTGGGCACAAAGGAAGAGTGTTTTCCATGTGAAAATGGTGGTCTAGGGGTTAATTTTCCTACGGTCTCCCTTAGCTTGGTCAATAGTTCGTTAGGATTGTCATTCGAGTTGGAATGGTAGGGGGGATGAAATCCCCTGGGACCACCAACTGTGCGCCATACACAAGCTCTGCAAATGAAGCTTGAAGATC
Source organism: Narcine bancroftii (assembly GCF_036971445.1). NCBI lineage: Eukaryota > Metazoa > Chordata > Chondrichthyes > Torpediniformes > Narcinidae > Narcine > Narcine bancroftii. The sequence goes on along the minus strand of NC_091472.1, from coordinate 169,542,099 downwards.
CTCCTTTGGAGTCGTTGTAATGCCCAGTACTACCCAGTTTGGGCCATCTAACCGAGCCATCAAGGGTGACTTGAGATGTCGATGAAATCTTTCCACCATTCCATTAGCCTAGGGATGATAGGCATTGGAATGATGGATTGTTGCACCGAGCAAACGAGACAAGGCCGTCCACAACGAGGAAGTAAATTGTGGTCCTCTATCTGAAGTAACATGTGCCAGCATATGAAAACAAGACACCCAGGATCTGAGGAATGCTCGAGCACAAGTGTCTGCAGTAGCATCTACCATAGGCATGGGCTTGGGCCATCGCATAAACCTGTCCATTATTGCAAAAAGATAACAGTATCCTTTTGAAGCAGGAAGTGGACCACATGGACATGAACAAACCGACGAGTAACTGCTGGGAAGGACTGCAGTAGTGCCTCAGTATGCTGCTGAACCTTTGCTTTCTGGCAGGCAATGCAGGACCTCGCTCTTTCTGTAATGTCTTTTGTGATCTGATGACTGTTGAAATCTGCGAGCTATGTAACATAAAAGGATAAAGTGATGCGAAGCTGCCACCAGAGTTCGTGGTTGAGATGAAGTACATACAATACACAATCTCTGCTCTCATTATTAACGATGCCATTTATTATATTGCTGCCTTGGAATTGCTCCCAGCTATCCATTACACTCTCTGAACTGAAATACTAGGCAATATTGTAATGGTGGAAGGCATAATGAGCCAAATGCTTCAAAGGGGGAACCATGCAACCAGTTGGCCACTGTTGAACTTCCATTGACTAGCACAGTAGCTGCAATTGACTGTGGCCGTTGATGTCATTAATTTTTCTCAAAAGCACTATTATCAGTCCAGTATTAATCTAGATATTTTCTCCCTCAACTTTATTGGGTTTGTTCACAGGGAGCCCCAACTCCAATCGGATTTCTTGTTGAATGTGACATGATTGTTAGCCAGTTTCATTGGGAGCATTATGGAAAAATATTGCTTCCATCTTTATTTTGAAGCAGATTTGTACCATTGAGGTAAAAATAAAGCTATTCCAATCATTAATATACAGGTTAATAAGGCAGAATAACCATGTAAGAGACTCTTACATCTTGGGCTTTTGCAAAGACACCAGACAGGAACTAATACAATTAGTCAGCTCCTTCCATTCATCTGCACAAGTACAACCCAAAGAAACAACATTCTCTGGTTCTCGGTACAAAATATGCAGACACACAACCAGACATCACACACATCTTTGGCTTGGCTTCGCGGACGAAGATTTATGGAGGGGGTAAATGTCCACGTCAGCTGCAGGCTCGTTTGTGGCTGACACGTCCGATGCGGGACAGGCAGACACGGTTGCAGCGGTTGCAGGGGAAAATTGGTGGGTTGGGGTTGGGTGTTGGGTTTTTCCTCCTTTGTCTTTTGTCAGTGAGGTGGGCTCTGCGGTCTTCTTCAAAGGAGGTTGCTGCCCGCCAAATTGTGATGCGCCAAGATGCACGGTTTGAGGTGATATCAGCCCACTGGCGGTGGTCAATGTGGCAGGCACCAAGAGATTTCTTTAGGCAGTCCTTGTACCTCTTCTTTGGTGCACCTCTGTCACGGTGGCCAGTGGAGAGTTCGCCATATAACACGATCTTGGGAAGGCGATGGTCCTCCATTCTGGAAACGTGACCCACCCAGCGCAGCTGGATCTTCAGCAGCGTGGACTTGATGATGTCGGCCTCTGCCATTTCGAGTACTTTGACTTTAGGGGTGAAGGCGCTCCAATGAATGTTGAGGATGGAGCGGAGACAACGCTGGTGGAAGCGTTCTAGGAGCCGTAGGTGATGCCGGTAGAGGACCCATGATTCGGAGCCGAACAGGAGTGTGGGTATGACAACGGCTCTGTATACGCTTATCTTTGTGAGGTTTTTCAGTTGGTTGTTTTTCCAGACTCTTTTGTGTAGTCTTCCAAAGGCGCTATTTGCCTTTGCGAGTCTGTTGTCTATCTCGTTGTCGATCCTTGCATCTGATGAAATGGTGCAGCCGAGATAGGTAAACTGGTTGACCGTTTTGAGTTTTGTGTGCCCGATGGAGATGTGGGGGGGCTGGTAGTCATGGTGAGGAGCTGGCTGATGGAGGACCTCAGTTTTCTTCAGGCTGACTTCCAGGCCAAACATTTTGGCAGTTTCCGCAAAACAGAACGTCAAGCGCTGAAGAGCTGGCTCTGAATGGGCAACTAAAGCGGCATCGTCTGCAAAGAGTAGTTCACGGACAAGTTTCTCTTGTGTCTTGGTGTGAGCTTGCAGGCGCCTCAGATTGAAGAGGCTGCCATCCGTGCGGTACCGGATGTAAACAGCGTCTTCATTGTTGAGGTCTTTCATACAGACAAACAATACCTACGCAGGACAAATATACATATATCAATAAATATTGTTCAGTAAATATGAAAGTCGTGGATGTTTAGTGTGAGCAGTTCCTTTGGCCGTTCAGTTTTCTCACTGGCCACAGGAAGAAGCTATTCCTTAGTCTTGAATTGCTGGCTCTGATACTCCTGTATCCCTTTCCTGACAGGACTATGTGTGGAGTGGTAGGGATCCTCAACAATTTTGCACCCCCTTTTCAGACAACAATCTTGGCAGATAATGCCGATAGTGGGGTGGGGGGGGGGTAGAGGGGGATCCTTCAGCAATCCTCTCTGCCTCTCTTATGGTCCTGTGGAGCAGAAAATAACTTTTACCTAAGTTTGGATCTGGGACTTGGGAGCCTTGTTGGCCAGTACAATGTTATTTCTTCTCTCAGATTTCGAGTTAAATCCAGGTCAGTGTAAATGAGTAAAGGTTGTACTTGGAGTGGGCTGAGAGTTTGAAAGGTGTAGAGGGCATTATTTCATCTGTTCAATAACATTGCTTTAAGGTTGCAGTCTTCCTATCAGAACAAATGAAAATGTTAGTAAGGTCCACTAGATACAGCATGTTTTTCATGAACAATTACAAATTGCATGACAAAGACTGTTGGCATTATTATCTTTGATACTAACACTTGGATGTAGATTTGAACTTCTGTGAGTGGAATGAGTCACACTACAGAGAAGAGGTGTGAAATCTCGTATTATAGTGTGAGGGAAAAACAACCTGAGTTTCAATGTGGACAAGACTAAGGAGATGATCATGGACTTTAGGAGGACAGGAATAACCACCCTTCACTAAACATCAATAACTCAGTAGTGGAGAGAGTGAACAGCACCAAGTCCTTGGAGTCCACTTAACTAGTGACCTATCATGGACACACAACATGTCCTTACTTGTCAGGAAGGGTTAACAGTGACTGGACTTCCTGAGAAGACTGAAGTGGGCAAGGCTACTGGTCACCACCATGCCAACCTCCTTCAGGAGCTATACTGAGAGTGTCCTGGCAGGCTGTACCTTTATGGTATGGTTGCTGTAGAGCATTGTATTGGAGGTCAATCCACAGGACCATTAGAGTAGCAGAAAGGATCACTGGAGTCTCCCTCCCCCCCATTGCAGTGATAAATTGGATCATTGTCTAAAGAGGGCATGCAAAATTGTTGAGGACCCCTCATACCCTGCACACAGAATCTTTCAGCTGCTCCTGTTGGGAAAGAGATACAGGAATATCAGAGACAACATCACCAGGCTGAAAAACAGCTTCTTCCTGCGGGCAATGAAAAGGAAGTGTTCATGCTAACCATCTAAAACTTTCATATTCATTCAACAATATTTATTTATTTAATTATAGATATGAATATTTATCCTGCATATGTATTGTTTGTCTATGTGTGTTATGTCTGGTTGTATGTCTGCGTGTTTTGCACTGAAGACCGGAGAACACTGTTTTGTTGGGTGGTACTTGTACGATTAGATGATAATAAACTTTTTTGAATATTTTATTTTAAATTTTTTTCCATACATGTAATTAATAAAAAATTATAGATTTTAAATTTAAGAGTTTCCTACATTACATGATGAGGATTGCTTTCCAACATACAGGACTCCAGCAAGGCTTTTAAGATCAATTGAGAGAATAAGATTAACCCAGGTCTCAAGAGGTTGGAAGAACACCACTACATATTTATACATAAAATTTGCATATACAGGCTCCAAATTTGCAAAAATATACCATATTTATTTCTCAAATTGCATGCAATTTTCTCCAAGCGGAATTTCTGCATTCCATCTTCCCATTCCCAAATGTGAATCTGATTTCCAGGCCACTGCAATACATTTCCTGACTCCCACTGTAAGGTAAAAACATCATGAGATGGGACTGGAGAAGGAGTCACCCAGTACTAAGGAGTAACAGAATGCAGATGTGACCTTGTACACTCAAGATAAGCTTGGCACTAACAAGCTGATGAGCAGCAGACTAACAGTGAAGGGTAGCAACAGCTTATTCATTGGACAGTGTAATGGTATGATAATTTACTAAGTGCGTGTCCTGGTGTATTAAAAAAACACCACTTGCTGATATCGTTAGAATGCGCCTTCTCCAACTAACACTGTTAGTTGTAAGTGTTACAATCCGGTAATAAAGAACCTTGATTTCGACTCAGTCTGGTGTCTGACTCACTCATTCTTGAACAAAGCAGACCTAACACCGCTCATGGTATTTTAACAAATTTCATTAGTAATATTGATGGTTTCAACTTGGATCTTGTTCCTTCCATGTTTCCCAATAGAAATAAATCTGGGTTTTGTGGAAATACAATGCCTGTAACTTGTTCAAAAAAGTTCCCTAGGTCCACCCAAAAAGGCTTTAACTTGGGATATGAGCAAGTTGAATGGAAGAAAGCTCTTGTTTCTTCACCACACGTAAAACATTGATCTGATAAATCTGATTTCATTCTTTTCAATTTTTGTGGTGTAAGGTACAACTGATGTTTAAAAAAAATTCAAACTATTCTATACCTTACATTAATAGTATTTGTCATACAATCTCTACATAGATTTGGCCATCAATTGTAATATTCATATCCAGCTCTCATCTCTTGTGTAGATTTATGGACTCCATGTTTAATAAAAGTTACACTGTAGAAGTACATTTCTTAGTATTTCCCTTCCTAATTAAAAAAATCCCTTCTCGCCACAAGTAGGTAACAGCATCACTGGCCTTAATTTATCCATTAAATATCCTCTCATTTGAAAATAACAAAAAAGATTAATATTAGATATTCCGTATTTATTCCTTAATTGTTCAAATGACATTAATTGGCCTAGTTCATAACAATTTTCAATATTTTTAATACCTTTATGAAACCAAATATTTAAAATTGTTTATCCTCTGAAAAAGGTACAAGATAGTTTTGAATCAGAGGCATCTTGGCTGATATACTTCCTTTTATTCCAATTTTCTCATTTATCTTCTTTCAAACAGTAATCAAATGTTCCAACAATGGTGTTTCTTTAACAGCAATCATTAATTTTGAATCCCATTTATATATAAATTCCTCTGCAATCTCTCTCCTATATTATCCAATTCCATTTGAACCCATTCCGGTTTTCCCTGCTCCTTCAAAAAAATGTGGGAAATCTCATTTGAGCCTCTTGATAATAATTCTTGAAGTTTGGAAGCTGCAGGCCTCTCAATTCATATTTCCGTGTTAATCTTCCTATAGAAACTCTTAACATTTGACCTTTCCAAAGAAATTTCCTTACATGTTTATTTAATTCTTGATAAAATTTTTGAGGTAATAATATAGGTAAGGTTTGAAAAAGGTATTGTACTCTTGGGGATATATTCATCTTAATACAATTAACCCTTCCTACTAATGTTATAGGTAAAATCATCCATTTAAAAAAAATCTTCAACCTTTTTGATTAATGGCAAATAATTCAATTTATATAATTTTTAAAAATTATTATCTACATGAATCCCTAGACGTTTAATCCAATATTTTGGCCATTTAAATTGAGTATTTATTTGACAATAAGTCTAGTCTCTTTCTGTAAGGGACATATTTCACTTTCATCCCCATTTATTTTGTAACCAAAAATCTTACCATATTCTTCCAATTTAAAATATAATTTTTACAAGGAAATTTCAGGGTCTGTCAAATATCATTCACAAATAAACTAATTTTATTTTCTTCTTGGCCAACCTTAAATCCCTTAATTTCCAAATCACTCCTAATCACCTCTGCTAATATAAGCAAAGCTGGAGATGAGGGGTATCCTTGTCTACTGGATCTCATCAATTGAAATGGGGTGGATATTTGTCTATTAGTCAATACTTTAGCCTTAGGATCATTATATAATGCCTTAATCCAATTTATATAAATCTGACCAAATCCAATTTATCCAAAACCTTGAACAAAATGCCCCACTCCAATCTATCAAGCACTTTTCTTGCATCTAAAGCCACTGTTACACTTAATTTTCTTTTTTTGTGCTAAGTGCATAATACTAATTAGCCACATTGTCTGCTTTTTAAAAAACCTGTTTGATCTATATTTATTAATTTAGATAATAATTTTGTGAGTCTATTCGTTAATATTTTGGCAAGAATCTTATTGTCTGCATTTAATAATGAAATAGGTCTATAAGATGAAGGTTTTCAAGAGTCTCTGCCTTTTTTGGTATCATAGTAATTATTGCTGTTGAAAAAAGATCTGTTGGTGTCAAGGGGGGTGGGGGGGCATCCCTGAGATTTATTAGTTTGTAATGAACTCATTACCGCTTTCACCTCTATCTGTGTAAAATGGGCACTCAATTCTTTGTTTGTTCTTCCATACTCAATCTAGGTAAATTTACCTGAGATAAATATCTATTATATTTTCATCTTTTAAAGACTCGGAGCTATATACAGGTACACAATCCTTTATCCAGAACCCTTGGGGGACAGTGTGTTTCCGAATTTCAGATTTTTCCAGATTTCAGAACAAAAGCCAGCTGCCCCAGTCGAATTTTGCTGCCATATCCACCCACTTCCAGTCGTGCTGCCGTCTCTCTCTCCCCGCCCGCCTGAGTCGCGCTGCCGTCTCTCTTCCCCCCGCCTGCCCAACTTGCGCTGTTGTTTCTCTCTCTCTCTCTCTCTCTCTCTCTCTCTCTCTCTCTCTCCCCCTCCCTCCCCCTCCGGTGCCAGACCAGGAAAAAAAATGCCTGTTTTTGGAAGTTTCTGGATTTTATATGTCCGAATAAAGGATAGTGTACCTGTAATTTGGAATTAAAAACTCTTAAAAGATTCATTTATTTCTTGAGGTTTATAACTAACAACATTCAAATCATTTTTAATTACATTAATCGTTCTCGAAACCTGTTCCACTTTTAATTGCCATGCAAGTACTTTGTGATCATTCACCTAACTCATAATACCTCTGTTTAGTTCTTGTAATTGCTTTTTCTATGCTAAAGGTTTGTAATGTATTGAAGGTTTTTATCTATGTTTATCAAATGATAATAAACTTGAACATTCTGACTCAGTGATGTTCCACAACCCCATCCCATCTTTCTGTCTTCTCAATAGCAGGGAATACGATATCCCCGTGAGCTCTTGTAAATGCCAGTATGACTAATCCTAACACTAACCCAAGAAGACCCACTCATCCAAAGTGGGCATCCACTCCATCACTGGTGTTTTGGAGGCTTTGTGATCAGATGAAGCACCCACCATATGGTACCTTTTAATCATGACTGATCCAGAGTCAAATCATTCTCATCAATGAAACTGCTCAGAAAACTAAGCAATTATATGAACAAAACACTGTGGCTGGTTTGAAAAGCCAGGGACAGGCATGCCAAGGGACAAACCGGTTTTCCACTCTTATTGCCTCTGTACTAGGCTCACCTTCATGCATTACCACACATTGGATGGTTAAAATTCTGCCTCTGGTATTCCAAGCCAAAAAGTGATCTGTTCTTCAGTGATTCTATCCTTTTATCTTTATACACACAAGGTACTGTCACAAAAATCAATAAAACAAGTGTTTTCTGAGTGTTTATGCTGTGCATTTCTCTCTTGACTAAATACACACTTCTAATTAATGGAACTTGGGGTGTATTGATATTATCATCTTGTGGGATCAATGCATACGACTGCATTAGCAGAATAAATTAGTTAAGGTTCTCCAAGGGTCTTCAGAGTCCTATTATACATGCAGTTGTCAATATTTTAATGATAACAAACTGTGTTTGTCAACACAGGCAGATCATTAGAATGATCATCAGGAGAATGGGAGGGTAGGGGGAAGGTGGATGAGGTAAATTAACACATTACTGATTTTGGCATGACTCTGTGCTTCAATGATTGCAGGAAAAGACAAGATTGAGGGGATTCTTAAGTGGAGCAATATTGCTGTAGGCAGTGGAAAGGAGCTCAGTCAGGATGTCAAAGGTTGCAGGAACGAGGCAGGAGAATGGGGGTTGAGAGAGAAAAATAAAACAGACTTGATGGGCTGAATGGCCTCATTCAGGTTGCATTGTGTAAAATACATGCTCTGAAGGAGTTTCCTGTTGCCCTACTGCCATCAAAAGCTCCCCTCATCCCTCTCTTCCACTTTGCAGCAAAGCTATAACTCAGCTCTCCCATTTTACTTCTCTCTCCTTCCACTCCTCTTGCGTCGATGCATTAAAGAAGTGAAGTGGAAAGATTTGTGGATGCGGAGCAGAAAGTAAAGGCCTTAAAGCTGTGAGAGTCAGGCCACTGAAGTGCTTGCTCGAGGCTTGATATCTTCACATTTCTTTCAATTTCAATGGAGAATAATTTGGAAAAGTTTTTATTTTCCCTTCATCAATTTCTCCATTTCCCCACTTGCTGAGAATTACTGATGCTGTCGCCGTCGTGTATGTAGCTTTGTCCTCCTGTGCATTGTAACAGCACTAACAATAACAACTACAACTTGCTTTTATTCATCAAAATTTTATATCAAGCCATGCAAAGAGAAAGATGGTTTATAGTAAATTAAAAATAAAAAGGAACATGGAGCTCTTAAATATAAATATAAAATCCTGAAAGTACTCAGTTTCTCTTTGTGCAAAGAGAAATGGCCAATATTTCAAGTACAGAACATTAACTCTATTTCTCAACCTTTGACACTTCAGAGTGCTTTCAAATTTTCCTGAGGATATTCAGGCAGCATCTGTGAAGAGAAAAGTAGAATTTGTGTTTCAGGATCGTGACCTTTCATCAGTTATATCAATTAGGTAAGGCAGGTAGATTTTAATGATAACTTAGAGGAGGAGGGAGATATGGGGAGCTTTTGGGAGGAATTTCCAGAGTTGAGGACTTATACAGCTGAAAGCATGCCTGTCGATGGTCAAGCAGTAGATCAGAATTGGATAAGGGTTTCAGAAGTACAGTAGGATGTTGAGAGGAAAAGCGATGAACGGAATTAAACTCGTGGATGAGAATATTAATGTCATGGTGTTCTGAGAGCCAAGTCAATAAATGGATAGAACCTGTTTAAGGTTTGGTTAGTGGGGCAAAATCTTTAATAAAGTTGTATATATTGAGGTTGTGTGATGGGAGAACTTAGGGTGACTCACACCTGTGAGCAAGAAAAACATTTTCAACATGACTCAGTTGAATTGAAAGCAGTGAACCAGGTGTTTTAATAGCTTGGTCACCTTCTGCTCCATTTCCCATAAGACAGATGCTCCTAGTGAATCCCTGTCATTGAGTAGAAGCAAGTGTTAGACCATATTAACCGCTGAGCCCAGTCATCACTCCCTGGGGTCTAACGTTGCTAATGTTGCTGGATGGATATCGGGATCTGGAATCCTTGCATTCTTCCCATCTTTCCATTACATCTTGCCTGAGTTATTACCTCTCAGCTGCTGTTTTAGCTAATTCAGTTCAGATTAGCCCAAAAAGATGCATCTTACAATTAACCTGGTGAATATTTTTCATATTTACAAATTACTGAGGGCCAACTTAAAATGCAGTTTTGCAACATTGGCCACCAATGTTGAACCTTAAATCACAGCACTGAGTAGTACTGCACTCATATTGTACTGTCAGTACTTTTATAATTGTTTGCTTGCTGAATGCTCTTGTTTTTATTTGCACATAGTAGCACTATTTTTTTGAACTTCTGGTTGGATGATAATTGTATTTAATTGGCTTTGTATTTTACTTGGCACAATGAGAATAAAGTTGAAACTAATCTAAATCTAAATTTATTCAAGCACCTGGCTGCTTTTTGCTTGTACCTTGATGAATGGCTCAGGGCACTACAATCACACCACCTGCAGACTTTCTTGTTTAGTTCCAAAAAAAGAGAAAGGCAGTGAAGAAGTGGAGAGATGGGGGTGGTCAGGGGCCAGTGAATGTCAGAGAGTGGGAAATTATAATAATGATGATAAATTTATTGTCATAACCAGGAGTGGCTAAACTTGTTTAATGCAAGAGACATGTACAATAAACTTCAGATGTTGGAGAGCTGAAAGACGTGAAAAATATTACATACACATTTTTACTCTTGTGTGCATATTTTAAACAAAAGTTTTGTACAAATATTAAGAAATACATATACTTAATAATTATTTATGTATGTAGTTATCAAACTGCTAATTTGTATTCGTTTCAATAATCAAAAAGTATACATATAAAATATTTTCAAATCCCTGACTGATTTTAGTGGAAATTTCTGCCCAAGGAAGCAGTAGAGGGTGCTTCATTAACTATATTTAAGATACAGTAAGATAGCTATTTGATTTGTAGGGAAATTAAGGATTATGGAGGTAACAGCAGAGTTAGGCCCACAGCCAGATCAGCTGCGATCTCACTGATTGTTGGAGGAGGCTCAAAGGGCCGGATGGACACTGCTGGTCCTGTTTCTGAAGTGTTCACTTCAGGAACGCTACTGCCACTGGTCTGTACATATACATATACCTGCACCATTGCAGCGAACACAGCTGAGCGCAAAGCAGGGCAAGGCCAGGGGACCCATAGCTCTGCTCCTCTCTTTCTCATCCTCCATTCCCTTCTTCCCAGTCAATGGTGGGATGGGGGAGTGACTGCTGCGGATGGAGGCTGGGTTATGGAGCAGTCTAACCTCCACACTGCCTGGTGCTAACTCTCCATCCAGTGGGAGCCAGGTCTTTCCCATGGCCATTTTGACAGGTCCTTGACTGATCTATCCTGATGGCACCTGGATGAGGTCCTCATTGGAGACTCCCTCCAACCTCTCTCCCCATCTCCGTTACCTTGCTTCCCTCCTGCCAGAATGCCTGGACAGACTCCCCGCCTCTGGGGGGAGGCCATGCCTCATTGGAATGCTCCTGGCTCAGCCCCAGCTTCCTGACTCTGCAGCTGCTCCCTGCAGAGGACCTTCAGTTTTGCCTGACTCTCCTACCGCACACCCCACATTGGTGGCACTCTGCTGTGATGTTGCTCGACCCGAGTGAGGAGAACCAAACTCTGCCATTCGCTGTTCACTCTGCTCCTCTGCAGGGGCTATTCCTCCAGGGCCCACTCCCTTTTCCCTCTCCTTGTCACACAGAATTGGCTGTGACCATTCTGGGGACCCCCCACCCCCCCCATTTTGGATGCAGCAATTTGGAATGTCCAAGGGCAGCTTCATGAGCACAGGTATCTCCTCCAGTCAACATATTTCAGTGAGATGCACATCGCACTTTAACAAGCAGCTTGTGGTTTGCAAGCTGCGGTTTGGTCATATACAATGTTCATATGTACTGAAATTCGTACATGCTGCAGTCAAAGAAAAACTACAACGATACTGTATTTTATTGTGCACTCGTCCAATAGAGTAAAACCCTAGGTATTACATATCTATGGGGATTGTTAGATGCCGGATAAGGGCATTTTCCGGTTGCTTGAGATTGCGTGTTGTGTGGTTTATGAACTAACCATTAGGAGGTGCCATTTAAACTTGTTTATTTTTACCTATTTATTTTCCTGATTTATTTTGTTTTGCTGGTTGCTTGAATACTGGGGACTAACAAGGGTTTTGGTGTAGTAGAAAATAGTGGACTAAGGTTTTAAAAGTCAGCCCAGTGTTTGATCTTCCCTTCCAGTAATGGGCTGTCAGATAGAAGGATGGTACCATGTCATGGCCAGGCCAGGTGTGAGAGGGAGTGGAGCAGTTCCACCCTTGGGGCCACAGTGTTGCCCTCTCATCCTCACCAAAGATTGGTGGCTGTTGGCTGACAGCTGGTTCTCAACAATGGCTCAGGACATTATAAGCTGGTTTAAAACTTTTGTCAAATTAAGTGGATTTTGACGTTTAAGAAACAAATATGACCTGCTGACTTTTGCAATCACCTCAAAGAATAGAAAGTCAATATTACATTTCTGCAGTTTTGTAACTTTTTGCAACTCAGCCACACGATTTTGAAGTTTATCCCACAATTGGGCAGGACGGCATGTATAATTACAATTGTATACCATGCACCAGGCTCTCTTGTTGATTGAACTGAGCATGAGCTGTAATTAGAATTTTGTTGTGGCATATGGGTGACTTGATCTCGAGAAAAAAAAATACTTTGAAAAGGAGAACAGGTCAGAAATGGTCAGATGTCATGTTGCTTGCCCATGTTATGCAAATCATTTAACTTCCAAATTGTTTCACTTGGCCTTTGCAACACAATAAATTCAGATTTATTGTCAGAGTACACACATGACATCAAATGCAACCCTGAGATTCCTTTTCTTGCTGGTGAGGCAGAATTACCACTTATGCAACTGTTGTTACATTTTTGAAACCCTCCGAGATTCTGATTTTATTAAGCCATATTTATTTATTTCATATATGTACTGCATGTTTATCATTTGTCTGTATGTGTGTTACATCTGGTTGTGTGCTTGCATGTTTTGCACTGAAGACCGGAGAACACTGTTTAGTCAGGCTGCACTTGTACAGTTGGATGAAGAATAAACTTGAACCTGGACAAAAAGTATTTGAGGAATTAATCACCTTGTCAATAATGACAAGACATGCACACTGAGTGTTTATCTATTTGGAGCAAGCCTGACTTTGTTCATAGAGTCATTGGGTTTTAAATAGCAGTCTGCGTGGTCAAATAAAACCAGAAAACGTTGCAACCACTCCAAAGGTCAGGCAGCATCTGTAGAAAGTGAAACAGAATGAATGGTCTGGATTCAAGCACATTGCTCAGCAAACAACAGAATCACCATGGCAACTCTAGCCTTGTCCCATCAGAGTATTTGCATCCCTTCCCTGCCTTCTTTCCAATAAAATTACTTTTTAATTCCCGGATCAGAAGAAGGGCCTTTGAATTGAAACATTAATTGTTTCTCTTTCGACAGTTGTTGCCTGACAATGACCATTTCCACCATTTTTTACTTTTATTGTAGACCTCCAGCACTTGTGCAACCCCTTAGTTCCACCCCCCAACTTTTTAGGAGGTAAATTTTTCCTTGTAATACATTAGCCCCTTTTCCACTGACATCCCAGTTAATTGTGCAGTGTCCCAGGATAGGAAGTCCTTTGTGCCATTTCCACTGGGCCACCCTTAACTGGGACATAACTCATCCCCGAGATCAGAGTGTTCTGCCTTCAACTGGAAACTGGTGACTTTCCGCTGCCCCTTTTCTACTGGTTTTATCAGCATGCCAGCGTCAGCAAATGCCGGGGAAATGAGTAGGGAATGAGGCGGTTAATCCACGGTGTGAAATGATGTTGTTTGACGCCAGTACTCGGAGAGTGTTCCTTTTCCACTGGACCCTGTCCTAGTAAATTCCCAGTTAATTCCTGGGTTAGGGTGTCAGTGGAAAAGGGGCTATTGATTGTGAACAGCAATGACCACTGCCTCACTTTACCCTTATAACACCATATACAAATTTGCTGGCAATACCATGGTAGTGGGTTTTATAAAGGAAGGGAATGAGTCAGCATAGAGGTTGGAGACTGGACACTTGGCTGAATGGTGTACCAACAACATTGCACTCAATGTCACCAAAACTAAGGAGCTGATTGTTGACTTCAGGAAAGGAAAGGCAGAGGTATACAATCTAGTGATCACTGGAGGATCAGAGATGGAGAGAGTGAGCAAATTTAGGTTCTTGGAAGTCACTATCTCGGAAGATCTTTTCTGGACCCAACACATCAATGGCATCGGGAAAAGGCACATCAGCACCTCTACTTCCTCAGAAGTGTGAGGAGGTTTGGTATGACACCAGAAATCCTGGCAAATTTCTACAGATGTGTGGTGGAAAGTGTGCTGATATGGTCTGGTATGGGGACACCAATACCCCTGAGCATAAAGCCCAGGTCATCACAGGTAAAACCCTCCCCACTATTGAGTACATCTACAGGGAACGCTGCTGTCAGAAGGCAGCAGAAATCATCAAAGACCCTCACCACCCAATACGCGCTCTGTTCTTGCTGCTGCCATCAGGATAGAGGTATTGGTGCCACAAGACTCACCCCACCAGGTTCAGGAACAGCTGCTATCCCTCCACCATTTATCCATCCCAGACCAAAAATTCCTCAAAGTCAAACTCAGTCAGAGACTCATTTAAGGACTCTTACATGTGCATTTTATTGATTTTCTTTTGTTCTCTCTGCATTGCTCCGTCAGTTTGTTTACATTCATTATCTGTTTACAGTTCTTTGTTTGCATGTATATGCTGTGTACAGTTTATTTTTTGCACTACCAATTAGTGGTAATTTGCTGTACCCTAAGGAAATAAAGAAAGGTAACAAATTGTGCAATATAGAGAGAAAAAAAAAATCAATAAAATGCAAAAGTAAGAGTCCTTAAATGAGTCTTGTTGAGGAGTCTGATGGTCTGGGACATGGGCTGTGTGGAGACTTAATTAAGGTGTATAACATGATGAAGAACCTAGTAAATAAATACAAAGGACACATATTCCTCAACCAAGGAAAAAAATTGAAGCAATTAGTAGGAGGATTAAAGGTAAGCTGAGGGAAACTATCCACCCAACAGTGCAAAACTAGAAGGGTGGTAAAGATAGAAGCCCTCATCCTATTAAAAGAGTACTTGGATGAGCTCTGAAAGTTGAGATCATCAGTACCCATCTGGCATAGGTAGAATGATTGCATCTTTGTTTTGTATTTTCTCTGAATCTGTGATATGTGGGACAGAACTAACACTCATTTAATCTGATAGCCGCCTATCTTTCTGCTTTAGGATTGTTAGTGTAATAATGGCAAGCTCCTCAGCCTAAGCTGGAGGCTCTAACCGGCAGGTAAAGGGAGAGCAGGTTAAACTACAGAGCACATTGATAATCCTGAGGTGGTGCCTGGTTAACCTCCGCAATGGTGAAAAACCTTCCATGGGCTCTGACACATTAAGGGCTCTGTTACAACATAGACTTTCATGCATCATGTGCTCTGATACACAAAGGGCTCCTTCATATACCATGGACTCTGGTATACCAAGGGCTCTTGTGCACCATGGGCTCTGGTGTGTCAAGGGGTTTCACACACTATGGGCTCTCTCATGCCCCCTGGGCTCTTGAATACACAATGGGCTCACGTGTATCAAGGGCTTTCATGTGCCATTAACTCTGGTGGATTTCATGGGCTCTGATTCAGATATTTTGTTTAAGGGAGTGCAGCCATCAAATATAAAACTTCAGGGTTCATTATCATTTTAGTTAGATTTGATGCTAGACCCATTGTACACCATATTTAGAACACAACCGGGTTAATTTCTAATCCCCTCCAGCTCTGGAACATCAGGTTGTGAAGGCAGGTTATTTGTTTGAAGTTCCTTGATTATATTTCAGTCTTGTAAAGCTCTTCCAGCTATTTGCTATCCTATCTGTTACAAACTCTGGAATGATCAGTGTATATTAATATATATTGTTATCTTACATATTTAGCAAAGGAAAAGATAGCTATTGGATGATTTAAGGCTGTCATCCCATCAACAAGGTTTAACAAACATTTATAAAGTACTGAAATGACTGAAAACCTTGATCAAACTGCTGTCATTCATGTCAAGCCTCCATTATTCCAGGTGCATTCCACAAAATAAGAGCTGGGGGAAGAAGTTAAACAGTGTAACCTAATCAAAGGCTCAGGATGGTGTCTATAAAGGCCTATCGCATTGGCCTCACTGTGACATCTTCAAGACCCTTTGATTGCATTACATCTTTCTAGCTGCCTCACAGCAATCTGTTACTCTATACGTTATAAATAAGACTGAGTAAGCAGTTTGTGTTTGATGACATTTTGATGCAGCTGTTTGATCTACTTGTTTCACTGAGTCCCTTTGATCCAGAAACCTGAATTTGAACCTGACTGTGGACAGATTTGCCAAATGAACAAAATAAACCAGGAGATTCTTGAGGACATCAGGCTCTCTAACCAGTTTTTAGATCTGAGGGCTGATTTTTAGCTTTGGGAGTGCAGATAGAATCAGGTTCATAGCAGCACAGAGAGGGAGAAGAAAAGACCTGGGTGGGAGTTGGGGGGGGATGCAGTGGAGAAGAGTAGAGAGACATTTCTCTGGCATGTGCTTTCAAGCTGGGATGTTACCTTCTGCTGCCAAGCTTAAGGAAATCTTTGAGGAGCTACAGGAAGTTCCAGCGGGATGGAACGCTATTGATATTGAGACCACCGGTACATCATCAGGAAAACACAGGGGATGAGTAAACTGGGGAAGGAGTATACAGCTTCAAAAAGTATTTCCACCACCGCTCATTCCCTCACTCACCTGGCACCTCCTACCCCATTTGTAAAAGGTTCTGCTGTTCTAACCGTGGCCTCATCAGTTACTTCAGAGCTTAAAAGAACTAGATGGAAGCAAGTCACCTTTGATCTTGAGGGACTAGCAAAAGACAAGAGGAAATGTAAATTAAATGAGCTTGGAGAAATGGGTGGATCAGCTGAAGGTACTGATAGCCCTTAGTTTAGCTACTGAAACATGATGGGAGTGGGAGGACAGAACCCATAATTTTCCTGGTCATAGGATTTTCAAATGAAATGGGATAAAATGGGGAATGGGATGCTGTAACAATATCCATCACAGCTATGAGAAGAGATTGGATGGTTTCTGATTGGATGAACAAGCAATAAAATAACCAACAATGCCTGACTCATTTGCTGCCAGCTCAGGCCAAATGCATAAAGGAAAAGGTGTCATTGCTTCAAAGGACAAATGCCTATCTAAATAAAGTCCAAGAAGTGTGGTAAGCATGATCCAACAATGCTAGGGTTCCTCCTGATAGCCTTTCACTGACATTGGAGACAATAAGAGTTTATACCCAGCTGTTTTGTGGTAAATATAGTGTCTCTGCTCTGCTGTGATCTGATGGTATTTCAGAGAGCAGGGGATATGCTTCTTGTTTTTCAAAGAGCTACCCCTGCATGTTGAATAACTCTGGTGGAGTGATCATTATCTGAACAATTAAATACCGGCAGTCATAACATGAAGGGATGGTAGGGTCACCTGGCTGAGTACCACAGGAGTTCTATTCATGGATGTAAAACATTACCGAAAGCTGAATATCTTCCAATCTGTGATTTGACAATGATCACCCTTCGCAAGCTTGTTTGATTTAATCTGAACAGATTTTATCTTGTGGATTAGCCTGTTTGCTTGTAATGCAGTAATACCAGAGGACTAAGAACTTTAAGCCATTTGTTATCCATTAGGAAAATGCAGGTAAAGCTACATGAAAGGATTATTATTGAGGAGCAAAATGGAATTTACTGGTTGTGATGTTCAAGTAAAATGATCATATTCTGAATTTTAGTTTGGAGGATCATTTTATTTTCTGGAACTCCTACGTGCCGAGTTAACACAAGTTAATCTCATCAGCAAAAATACAACAGAAGCCTCCAGCTCTAATGATGTGACCTCATCGAGCATATATAATTAAGCCTTTTTAATGTTCAATGAATATCTTACTTAACCTTTTACAAGAGATGATTCCATCACTTCAACAACTTCCAGTTCCCTGAACTCGATTGTCTCATGTTTACCATGGACTGAAGGCCTCAAAGCCCTTTGTTTCTTTCTGGTCAATAGACCTAACCAGTCCCTATTCACCAACACCCACCTCCGGCTGTCAGAACTTGTCCTCTCCCTCAATAATTTCTCCTTTGACTCATCACACTTTCTCCAGGTGAAAGGGCCCCTAGCCATGCTTGCCTTTTTGTTGGCTACGTTAAGCAATCCATGCTATAAGCCTACACAAGCATCATGTATCCATGATGAGTACATTGAATTCATCCACTTTGCCGCCAACTTCCACCCGGACCTCAAATTCACTTGGTCCATCTCTCACAACACTGTCCCTTTCCTCAATCTCTCTGTCTCCATCTCAGGAGATAAACTCTTGACAGACATCTTCTGCAAATCCATCAAATCCCACAGGTATCTTGACCATACTTCTTCCCACACTGTCCCCTGCAAGGAATCCAATCCATTCTCATAATTCCTTCATCTCTGTCGGGAGTGCACCCAGGCTGAGTGCTTCCATGCCAGATCAAACAACGTGGCTTTTCCATCAACTCGACACTGACCCGCATATCCTCCATTGTCCACATGTCTGCCTTGCCCCCCGCCACCCCCAAGTGCAACAAGGACAGGATTCCTCTTGTCCTCACCTACCACACCACCAGCCAACACATCCTCCTCTGCCTTTCCCACCACCTACTGTGTGATCCCACCACTAGAAATATATTTCCATGTCCTCTGCCTTCTGCAGGGACTGCTCCCTCTGTGACTTCCTTGTCCACACCTCCCTCCCACCAATCATCCCCTTGGGACCTACCCCTGTGACTGCAGGAAATGCTCCACTTGCACCCACACCTCCTCCCTCACTGCAGTCCTTCTAAGTGAAGCCACATTTCACTTGTGATTCTGCTGGAGTCATCTACAGCATCTGGTGCTCCCATTGTAGTCTCCTTTACATCAGAGAGACTAGATGCAGATTTGGAGATCACTTTGTTGAGCACCTTGGCTCTGTCCATCGCAATACGGTGGATCTCCCAGTGGTCACCCATTTCAATTCCCC
Organism: Narcine bancroftii; assembly: GCF_036971445.1. Taxonomy (NCBI): domain Eukaryota; kingdom Metazoa; phylum Chordata; class Chondrichthyes; order Torpediniformes; family Narcinidae; genus Narcine; species Narcine bancroftii. The sequence goes on along the minus strand of NC_091472.1, from coordinate 169,523,192 downwards.
ATCCCACTAACTTGCTGACATGTCTGTCCATGGTTTTATGTACCATCAGACTGTGACCATCTCATCTTCCAACTGGGCACCCTCCAATTGGTTGGTCTTAATATTGACTTCTCTAGCTTTCATTTAACCCCCCCCCCACTTCTTCCCCTGTCATCTTCCCCCAGCTTTGCTTCTCCCTTCTGTCTCCTTTTGCACAAACATGATCAGTTCTTACCTCATCCTTTATCATATCCAATTAACTTCTTTTGTTAGTTTGGTTCTCTTCCAGGGCACATCTATGCAAAATAGCACAGATGGCAGGGGTGGCCAATGCGTCAAAATAGGCGGTGACAAAGGGGTCTTTCGAGAGCTGTCTTTGGTGGAGACATGTTGCATTGGTGTTGTATAAGCTGAGACCAAATGAGGAAGAAGGACGACTGAGGTGGGGGTGGGGGGGGAGTGGGTGGTGGAGGTGCTGACAAGGTGGGTGGCGCAGTGGCACTGATGGGGTGGGTGGCACTGGCTCAGTGGTTCCCCCTTCAAGTGGTGCCCAGAGCATGTGCCATCCCTGCCATACTTTAGATGTACATCCATTCCCTCCTCCAGCCATCATTGTCAGAATTCTGAGACTTCCTGAGATTTCCTGCTTCTGGCTCATTCTACTTATTCCTTGAAGAAGGGCTCAGGCCCGAAACATCGGCAATGTATCTTTGTCTCCTATGGACGTTGAAAAGACCAGCTGAGTTTCTCCAGTTTTTTGTGGTGTTTTACCTCAATCACAGTATCTGCAAACACAGTTTCATTTAGTTGATGGTTTTCTAGGCTAGACAGCCCTCCTGGCCTGTCATAAATTCTCCAAGAACCAGAGATTAGTAACGTGGCTAGAAAGAATCGGAGAAATTTGGAGGAATGAAACCCGAACCTGCTGGAAATACTCAGCATGTCGGGCAGCATCCCTCCATCCGTCAGGAGAGGGAGGCAGAATTCATGTTGCAGGCCCAAAGATCTTTCTTTTAAGCTTTGTCAGATAGTCAGGGATGTGATGAAGACATTGTGAGACATTAACTCTTCAGCATTTTAGAACATTTTTTTTTTGTATTTACAAAACTTGAAGCATTTTTTAAGGGTTTCTATTTTAAATATCATTTTTATTTTTGTAAAATCTCTGTCGCCAACTTTGTGCCAGGCAATGCAGTGAAGGCAGGCAGGGCATGCCACAGACTTTTGCAGCTGCAATTTACTTACAAACTGGGCCATGCACAGCACTTTAAATGTGTACTTAACATTGAGGGATACTAGTGAGCACGGCTTAATAATATAAGATTAGAATGGTTGCTTGTGGGCCTGGGTAATACCCCTCCTGCGTATTTCCATCATACCTTCCACATACCCTCGCTAGCAACCTTGCATATATTCCTCTTGTGCCATATTCCCTGATCCATGGCCCTGCCAGCACCTCATCCCATTTAGTGTTCCCCTGCTGTCTCCCTTCTTGCATATTCCTCTGCCTTCATCCCTTCCAAAGACCACTCAGCAACCTCATTAAAGATGGTCCTGCTGGTACCCCAATTAAGCCACCCCTGCTGGCACTCCTCGTCCTCATGTCTTGCTGACTCTTACCATCTCCTTCCACACAAATGACCCTCCTGGAACCACCTCCACGTGCCAGGCTCCCCACTCCCCACCCCAGCCCTGTAAACAGATTCCAAAGGGAGAAAGAAACCATATTTAGAAAGAAAATACTATAACTTTTCCCAATCTGGAAAGAATATTTTTTTTTGTCAGCAAACCCAGTGAGTGGAGGATGGTGACACATGGCTAAGCATCTTTTGTTTCAACCTTCGTCACTTACATCCACACAGTTGGTGGCCAAGGCTGACTTTGGAATGAGCCCATAGCATCTGTGGTTGGATTGGAATTGTCACCATATGTCTTTGTTTTTCTTTGGCTTGGCTTCACGGACGAAGATTTATGGAGGGGGTAAAAAGTCCACGTCAGCTGCAGGCTCGTTTGTGGCTGACAAGCCCGATGCGGGACAGGCAGACACGGTTGCAGCGGTTGCAGGGGAAAATTGGTTGGTTGGGGTTGGGTGTTGGGTTTTTCCTCCTTTGCCTTTTGTCAGTGAGGTGGGCTCTGCGGTCTTCTTCAAAGGAGGTTGCTGCCCGCCAAACTGTGAGGCGCCAAGATGCACGGTTTGAGGCGTTATCAGCCCACTGGTGGTGGTCAATGTGGCAGGCACCAAGAGATTTCTTTAGGCAGTCCTTGTACCTTTTCTTTGGTGCACCTCTGTCACGGTGGCCAGTGGAGAGCTCGCCATATAACACGATCTTGGGAAGGCGATGGTCCTCCATTCTGGAGATGTGACCCATCCAGCGTAGCTGGATCTTCAGCAGCGTGGACTCGATGCTGTCGACCTCTGCCATCTCGAGTACTTCGACGTTAGGGATGAAAGCGCTCCAATGGATGTTGAGGATGGAGTGGAGACAACGCTGGTGGAAGCGTTCTAGGAGCCGTAGGTGGTGCCGGTAGAGGACCCATGATTCGGAGCCGAACAGGAGTGTGGGTATGACAACGGCTCTGTATACGCTTATCTTTGTGAGGTTTTTCAGTTGGTTGTTTTTCCAGACTCTTTTGTGTAGTCTTCCAAAGGCGCTATTTGCCTTTGCGAGTCTGTTGTCTATCTCATTGTCAATCCTTGCATCTGATGAAATGGTGCAGCCGAGATAGGTAAACTGGTTGACCGTTTTGAGTTTTGTGTGCCCGATGGAGATGTGGGGGGGCTGGTAGACACAAGAGAAACTTGTCTGTGAACTACTCTTTGCAGACGATGCCGCTTTAGTTGCCCATTCAGAGCCAGCTCTTCAGCGCTTGACGTCCTGCTTTGTGGAAACTGCCAAAATGTTTGGCCTGGAAGTCAGCCTGAAGAAAACTGAGGTCCTTCATCAGCCAGCTCCCCACCATGACTACCAGCCCCCCCATGACCATGACTACCATGTCACCATATGTAGCCTTTAATTTAATAGACATAAAAATATTGAAAAGTTGATCAAAAGATCTTTTGACTGGATGGACCAGGAATACAAAGAGAATTGACAAGACCATTGGGAAATCTTGGCAAGAGTTCAGGACCTACAATGCTGGGCACAGGTGCATCTGAAAAGGTCAAAGCAAAGGTGAAGAATGCCATGATATAGTGAATGGGAAATACAGATATGCCAAATGGAGGTCTAGAGATTGTAGGGGTGGGGAATGGTGGGAGAGCAATATATCTTCACAGCATTGCAACCCTGGGAATGGGAATGGGGGAGGGAGCTGGAGGGGTGACACATTTGGACTCGAGGAAAATCAAGTTAGGGTTGCTTTTGAGTAATTGTCGATAAATGGATAATAAACGAGTAAGCAAAACAATTCTGAATGCTTCAAACTAAGTGGTTAATGAATATCAGTGTAAATTTGAACACTGATGCACAATTTAAGTAATTTTTAAGTTCTTGGGGAGTCACCATCTTAGAAGATCTTTCCTGATCCAACACACTAACAGCATTTGTGAAGAAAGTCTGTCAGAGCATCTACTTCCTCAGGAGTTTGCGAAGGTTTGGTCTGACACCAGAAAACCTGGCCAATTCCTACGAAGGGTTGGTGGCAAGTGTGCAGATTGGCTGCATCACGGTCTGGTACGGGGACACCATTACCTCTGAGCATAAAGCCCTGAAAAAGCCCAGTACATTACAGATGAAACCTTCCCCACTATTGAGTACATCTGCAGGGGATGCTGCCGTCGGAGAGCAGCAGCAATTACCAAGGACCCACACCACTCAACACACGCTCTGTTCTCGCTGCTGCCATCAGGAAAGAGGTGGAGGCGCCACAAGACTCACACCACCCGGTTCAGGAACACCTGCTGCCCCTCCACCATCAGACTCCTCAACGACAAACTCAATCAGGGGACTCATTTAAGGACTTGGCAATTTATTGATTTTTTTCTCTCTCTGGCAGTGATGGTAGTCATGAATGGTAATTACACTGATTTCCATGGATATTAACAAATGTGTCTAATGGAAAGGCTGGTTTTTGATTATTCAATTATTAATAAGTTTGGGGCAGGTTTCCTGGGATGTGGTTATTACTTTGCTACTTCTTTTTCATGAAAACAATGTGCATTTTGTCTGACTGGTTGTGCGCCTTCTTCCCCTTGTCTGAATGAACTCTCATTTTCCTATTCTGTTCCTTTCCTCCAGCTGAGAGTGCACGGATTCCTGTCCCAAACTCCTCTGCTGCCTTTGTCCCAGTATTTACTCAGTGCTTCAGGCTGGTAGGGGGCATGTGCACCCATGCAGGAAGATGGGCAGGATGCCACGGACTGAAAAGAAAGCAAAACGTAGAGCTCATTACACAGATAATTTCAATGTGGACAATGGAAGCTTCTTTGCCTTGTTGCTGAGCAACTGTGTTCCTACATGCAACCCCACTTCATTGACCCCAAAGTCTTAGGGGCAATCTTTAAAAATCCCCTTCAATGAAGGTTTAATCTCCGTATTGGAGATCTCACTCCGAGATTGATTCTCAAAAGTCAGATGGAGAATTTACAGTACGTTTGACACTGCGGTAATTTTGTTTGTTTGGCAGACGCTCTTCGCATCCCAGGTATGGAGTTTTCAACATGCCTATTAATGAGAAATATTCAGAGGTTCCTCTGTAGATAAACATGGAAAATTGTCCATGATAAATATAGTGAATCTGGTTCTTTAATTATGTCCATCCAAACGTTCCTGGTCAGATTGATAATCAGTGCCCTCAGAGGGGTAACAATCCTAGGAATATTTTAACACTCACTATTTTAACAGTGTACTTTTGCTTTCTGAACCAGTGAGAATGCTTCTTTAAGCTCTCTGTGATTTTATTTCCAATCACCAGGCTCCCTTCCATCCTCAAGAGTGGGGCGATTGCTTTAATGCCAACTGCTCTTGCACTACAAGCAGTTTTAAGCCTCAGACTTGAACTGACGTAAGCTGAATTAAGTCTGTCTGCACTTGCTTCACAGAACATTTTAACACCCTGAAGAGAGAGGAGACTTTACTCTTAGCCATCTGTGCCAGATATGTATTGATAGCGCTCAAATATCTCATCTCTGTACTGGTGACGCTTGGTGAAACTGTTCAGAGAATTGATTCAGCAACTGAGAGATGACATGTTGCAGGTTGTGGCTGACATCAGATTAAGAGGCGATCTAGTCAAAGTATTAGAAAGGATAATACAAATGCAAGAACCTTGTAATCTCTTCCTGATCCTAGAGCCAGATGTGTGGTCAGGGTGGAGAGTTCGGGGCCGTATGCTGAGTGCCTGGTCAGACAGAAGGCGCAGAAAGGAAGAGCAGCTACTTGTTCTGGTGAAGTAACCCAAAACAAAGTGGGAACAATGTAACTATTGGAGCTAAAGGATTCAGAAATGATATCATGAAGCATTTTTTTTCAACCAGAATTCTCTCCTTCAGAACAATATGGCCATTGGGTTAACTAAAGTTTTTAAGACCAAGGTTGACTGGTTATTTTTGGGCATTTTATTGTGTGACATAAGTAGAAAGTCTTTTATTATTTTAAAGTGTTCTGAAGGAGTTTTTTTGAGAAGTGGGGCCTTCACCTATTGGGCTCCTTTTAGACAGAGAACAGAGATCCTGCTACAGCTGTACAGGGCCTTGGTGAGACCACACCTGGAGTACTGCGTGCAGTTTTGGTCTCCTTATCTGAGGAAGGACATCCTCGCCATGGAGGGGGTGCAGAGAAGGTTCACTAGGCTGATACCAGGGATGGAAGGACTTGCATATGAAGAAAGGTTGGATAGATTAGGCTTGTATTCTCTGGAATTTAGAAGATTGAGGAGGGATCTTATAGAAACGTATCAAATTCTTAAGGGATTAGACAGACTGGACGCAGGTAGGTTGTTTCCAATGCTGGGAAAAATCAGAACCGGGGTCACAGTTTAAGGATAAGGGGAAATTTTTTTTAGGACTGAGATGAGGACAAATTTCTTCCTTCAGAGGGTGGTGGATCTATGGGATTCTTTGCCACATGATGTAGTTGAGGCTGGTTCCTTGTCAATATTTAAGAGTAGGTTAGATTTGTCCCTGTGGTTAAGGGGATCAAGGGGTATGGAGAGAAGGCAGGAACTGGGTACTGATCAGCCATGATCATATTGAATGGCGGTGTAGGCTTGAAGGGCCAAATGGCCTACTCCTGCACCTATTTTTCTATGTCTCTAGACAATTTCCCTCTCTTGGACAGTCCTTTAGCACTGAAGATATCCTGCCTCCAATTTGGTACCCTCTGAGGTACCTAATGAGACCAATATTGGAACCATAACCTCTTTTATTGATGGGGCAGGTAGAGGATGAGTGGGTAGTTAGTGAGGGGGCGATTCCACTCCTTCTGCCACTTGTACAGGTCTCTGAACATTACTGATGCATACTTTGAAGGTTTTCAATGCCATCCTGAATGCTCCTTATCTGAGTGGTTGTGGATCAGAGATCCTCAGGAGTCATTGAGGATCTTGCATTTCTTCAAGGAAGCTCTGAGCACATCTTTGAATTTTTTTTCTCTCTGTCTACTTTGCAAGCTCTCACTATAGCCCCTTTCACACTTGCAAGTGATCCCAGGAATTAATGGCCAACCGGCCTTTAAAGTGACTAGTGTGAAAGCAAAATCAGCTCAATGCTGGCATCAGATGATGTCATCTCATGCTGGAGATTGACGGCCTTGACCCATAGTACAATCCCTGGCGTCTGCAGACTCCAGCGTTGCAATCAGGCAAGAGTGAAATGGGGGTGGGGGGGTTATTGCATTGTGGGATTGAAATGACCTAAGGTTTTGCATGTGCAAGAATGTGAAAGAAGAAAAGATTATAGTGAAAATATAAATTTTGCTGTGGGAAAGTTGCAGCGGGAGAGGGAGAGAAAAGAAATAAATAGCAATAGCGGACAATTTTTAAACAACATAGAAAAATTGGTAGCACTAGCGCACAATTTATAAAGACCATGGGAAAAAACAATGGTGGATCTGACTTCCAGAATGCTGTACAGCAGTGAACCCCTTCCCCCCCATGAGTGCTCCATGCATACAGCTGTGCATACAGCCCTTTCTCTGTTGCATGGAATTCTGGGATGGCAGGAGTGCCATTGCTTTTTTCCACTGTGTTTATAAATTGGTTGCATTAGTGTTATCAACTTTCCCACACTGTTTAAATCATACGCGATAGCCTTACCAACTTTCCCACCCTGTTTAAAAATTGTCCGCTATTGCTATTTATTGCTAGCACTTTCCCACGATCCCTTATAAAGGTTTATATAGGTCAGCACAAGAACAACAGGGGCTAAAAGGCTCATACGGTGCTGTACATAAAGTTTAATTATGTAATAATTGGGTATGATTAATTTTGTTGTAATATAATATCATTCATAATATATTGATCAAGATTTAGGGCAGGTCCACCATCGCTCGATGTATCATGACATCACCAGTAGAAGGTAGAACAGCCCTAACCCCAGGAATGACTCCTTGCAAGTGTGAAAGCGTTCAGTGTCCTAGTTAGGAGTGGTCAAGTGTGAAAAGCCAAACCCCCATTCCTATCCCGGGACACTGAACGGCCAATTTAGTGGGATGCAAGTTTGAGAGGGGCTTATGACTGAGGTCGGAATGGATTCTTTGGTGTTTGGAATGTGGCCAGGTGAGTGGTAGTGTGGAGAGTTGAAGATGTAGGCTAGGTGTCTGGCCAGAGAGAAGCCAAAAGGAACCCAGTTTGTAACCACAGTTAGTAACCAGGTGAGAAATGAAAAGGAAGCAGTGTGCACTAGTGAGATCAAGAGGCAGCTAGCTTTGCAAATGACCATTTTTTTAAAAAATTCCAGCCTAAATGAAGGTAACAACTGTATCCAGGACCAATTCGTGATTCTTGCCGTAATATGACAACAATGATCCATGAAGGAATGTCAATCACTTCATGAATTCCTGTCCCTTTTGTGGAAACAGAGGAGACTGGTGCATTTATTCAGGTCAAGAGGGCGTCAATTTAAAAGCGACATGCAGAAAAATTCTTTGGTCAGAAGTTCATGAGTCTTGTTGCCACAGGTGGCTGTGGAAGGGAGGTGCAGAGATCACAAGTGTTTGATTAGTCGGGGCATCAAGGGTCATAGGGAGAAGGCCAGGGTGTGGGGCTGAGTGGAAGGATGAATCAGCTCATGGTAGAATGGCGGAATGGACTCGATGAGTTGTAAATAATGCTGGAAACAATTAAACGAAAAGCTAGTCCAGCAACTATCCATGGAAAGAGAAATATTAAGGCCTGAGACCCTTCATTAGAACTGAAATGAGGGAAGATGCGTTAGTTTTGGGTGCAGGAAAGTTGAGGGAGGGCAATGGGTGGATGTATTCAGCAGATCAGGCAGCATCCATGCAGAGACAAACAGTTTCAAGTCAACAGACCTTCATCATAATGGAGTGGGGAATTATTAAGGGAGTTAATTTGCTCTGTGACGGATGCGAGATCCTGATTAACATGTTCATGTTTGGTTAACGTATGTATTTCTTGAATGCAGTTGTTATCTCCAAACATGCGACTGGCTGTGCAAAAATAGCAGGCAGGAGTCAATGTAATCTGAGCTAATCATGAGCTAACAACTGTGTTAAAACAGCGCAGACGGGAATTTAACAAAAAAGTGTTAACTGATATGATAAATATAGCATATGGAGCAAATTAAATTCCCGTGGATGGTTATTTGGAGACACAAAAACAACTGCTCCCAGTCTTTCTCTGTAATTTGACGGAATTGGCTGCATTTGAACCTCACACCTATGAAAATAAAATCACAAGTTCCTGCAATTCATTTCCTTTCCTTCAAGGATTCAACTCTGCTGCAGCTGAAGATGTATCCAGCAGGTCAAGCAGTGCCTATGGAGAGAGCCAATGACCTGACCTGCTCTACTTGGATTTCTAGCACCTGCAGTATTGACATTTTTAAACGCCACCAGATGTTAATTGTCTGTGGGGGTTTTGTGCCAGGAGATGTGCATCAATTACCTGAATCTTTCTGTGTTTGTAGCTTCTTGTTTGTTGCATGCTTACTCATGAAATTTCAGTGTCTTTAAGTTGCCAATACTGTTCCTTTAGAGTCCTATTTTGACCCCGTAGAGCATCACAACTGAATCCAGTCTTGCATTTGACCAATGGCTAAGTGCATTTATAGTAAGGGTTAATGGAGAGTGATTAGGAATGGGGAAACCTGCTCAATTCTTCATCCTCAGAGCATGAAGGTTCCTGGTCTCCAACCTCGACATTGCTTGTTCTTTGAGCTCTCTGGTTACTGACCTACTGTAGGCTAGGAGATCTCAAGATTGATCGCCAACTGGTCATCCATGCAACCCTGAGCATGGTATGGCAGTACCTGGTCTCCCACTGCAGGAGAAGGCCCTCAAAGGTGAAATAATTTAGGCTTTGCAGCTCTGAGGCAAATTACAAGCATCGGAGCCCAATCCTAATGTCAAATGGCCGCACGACTATTGATCCCATAAGTGATTGTGCAAGCCAATACACATGAATGAGTATTTATTTGCTGTTAGTTACAAAGGAAAGAAAAAGTTGGGCATTAATGTGGGTTGCTGCTGGGCAAAGCTGTGAAGTGGGAAGGTGTCTGAATTGTGAACTTCACTGATGGTGCTGCCTTTTGTTTATCCGACGTTGCCATCAAGTTAGTAAAAGACATGCATAGTTGGGGAAAAAAAAACAGGGGCACATGGAAGACAGGAGTGGGAAAATCTGATAGATTTCTCTAGGAGCTACAGGTACACTGGACTGTCTAGCATGAGACATACAACAGATGACAGCTATTCTGGGAGGTCATCTAAGCTGTGACTGCTTCCTATTGGTGGAGATGCCCAGAGTGAGGCAATATGATTCCAATACCTCATTTGATGAAATGTGCATTAATTACCTGAGCCTCACTGTGCCCATTGCTCCTCGTTTATTGCATGTTTACTCGTGAAATTTCAGGGTCAAGGTAAAGTAAATTGAAAGGAATATTCCTCATTCTTATACAGAATGTTATTTTAAACATTACACTGCAATAAAGGTAAATCAAGAATCCCATGGTCCACATATGAGAGGGTTAGCCAGCAGAGAAGACAAGCAAATACTAATTGTATCCTATTTGAAATAAGTTACGTTTGAAGAATAACTCTGTCTGTTGAATCGTAACGGATGAAAAAAATAAATTGAATTTCATCTTCTCATGCTGAAATAAATGTTGTTATTAATGTTAACAGCAGTGGAACATGTGTCTGTCAAAAGGGCTTGAGCAGTTAATTTATCAAGGTCCTTTCTATAACATTTCTAGAATGCTACACTCCTAATGGTGCTGACTATCGAGGCTGCCAGAATCGAACGTCAGACCAAGGGGGAAAACCCTGTTTGTATTGGAATGAAACTTTCCAGCATCCATACAACACCCTGAAGTACCCGAATGGGGAAGGAGGCCTTGGCAATCATAACTACTGCAGGTAACATTTCCTCTGTGGTGAAGCTCTTGTATTCTTTGAACGCCATGCTTTTTCAAAAAAAAACTGTTGTGGTTTCCTCACAGAAATAGGAAAAGAAGCAGGTCATTCTGGATCTTTCTCTCTTCTCCCTTTTATTGGGTTGCTGCAGTTCCATTTATCACATTCTGTCCATCTCTGTTCAGAACCTTCCTGTTGGCTCATGACCTGAGTAGCTTGATCGTGAAAGTACCGTCCAGACTCTGAGATGAAGTACGATCTGACGTCACTCAGGATGTGATGTTTGGTTAGCTTCAGCTTGGTGAAAGGTAAATAAAGCAGCAAAGTATTGACACATATTTGATTTTTAAAAAAACAAAGCACAAATGGAGCAGCAGATGTTAGAAAACATCTTCTAATCCTTCCTGTATGTTGCACTGATGGAGGATTATGCTGAAACGTTTATGAGAACAGAAATGCTACACACTTGCATCTACAGCTCCTTTCTGACTGTAACCATGCATGAAGCTTTTCTTTGGCCCAGAAGTGAATTTGATAGCTTCATTAATAGATTTAAATGCTCAACATAAATCTGAGGGTTGTGGGTTGGGGGGGGGGGGGGGTGGGGGGAAGGACACATAGCCTGGATGATGAATGGATTCCTTGGGACCTGGATTTGATAGGATGCAAGATCTGATATCTTTTATCCAGAAGCTTTATCAATCTGAGCTTAGTTTTCAATGGGCAGTGGCCTCCAGCATTAAGCCTCTGCATATTTGCCATTGATGAGGGAGACTGGTGGACAACTGGAAAATGCTTCAGCGGTATAACAAGAAATGCGAAACTCAATATATTGGAAAAGTAAAACATTGTACTGAAGCATATAACTCCTGATGTTGTTCAACTATCTGTACATGACAAAAACACACCACTTCCAATCCCAGAGAAAATTTACACCATTGTTCACACTGGGCTAGGGAAACTTTGCTCTTTATCTAAGTATCGATGCAGTCCCTGACCTGGGAATGCTCAATAATGTTAACGAGAGTCTGAAAATAGAGAAAATTCCATCCATCTTAAGAATACCCAAACCCCTGCATCCTGTCCCAGTTCTTCCTATCAATGGATTGATGATCATAAAATGGAGTTAATTCCTTTGTTTTGCTGTTAAGCCGGCAGTTGCTTTATTCCTTCTGACTGTGGCATGGGCTTATGAATATTAACATATTGATAATTATGAATAATAATTATAAATATTATCATAATATAAATTATGCATATAAACCAGAAATCCTGCAATCAAGGGTTAAGTTCACTTGAAGAAGAAAACATGGCAACAGAGAAACATTCCTAGCACCATAATCTTTGGGTAAATGTTCACTGTTGCTGAGATCAATTTGTCAATAATGCTGACCAAGAGAAACTGGGTCTAACTAAAAGTTAATTAACTAAGGGTGAATTTCATAATCCTGCTGCTATTTGTTTAGAATAAATAAGTTATTGTGCCTAATTTTGCTGCAGAAGTTACTCTCAAATCTTTGTATGGATAGCACTTGGTGAATTAATGCTAAGACCTCTTTGAAGTCTTCCAATATGCTGCCAAGCCAAGAAATTCCCTTGGGATTACAGTTACCAGCATTGTGTAAGCAATCAAAACGCATAAAATTGCAGATTTGTTAAGTCTGAAATGACAACAGAAAACAATGGGATACTCAGCAAGTTGGATAACATCCATGGGAGATAAGTCAGCTAAGGCCTCAGGTCAACAACCTTTCTTCAGAATCATGAACCATTAGAAATCAATGCCATTTTAACTTGCAGAGGGGCGATTGGGTGGTGACCAGTGAGATTGAAGGGCACAGATGCTTTTCTCACTGAGAGAGTGTGATTAATTACAGTTGATCTGTTAGAGGAGATGGAGAAAGGCAGTTCTCGCACGTGGCAAATGAGATAAATAAATGAGTTGACCGTGTTCTGGCAAAGAAAAAGACCAAATAGATTTGTTCTTGCCAGGCTGAATTGCCAAATGATACTTACATGTAGGTTTTATTCAAAAGGTGTCTTTGACAACAGAGTCCAAGGGACAAATGAGATGCTGAAATCCTGGAGAGGGGGTTCTGATACAGAAAGGCCAAACCTTCAGCTGCGCTGCCAAACATTGATTAATGCCACCTATGAAATGATTGTACCTGTTATTTCATTGAAATGTCAAACCATTTGTTTTACCACATTCAATAACTCTCTCAGAAAGCACATCCTGTTAAAAATACATCATGTCCTGTGACAATACATTACGGTGGCTGATATGATTAATTTTAGAAACGATGAAGGGAATGTAACAAATAAGCCTTTTTTAAGCACCTCATCGTAAAATGTAAATAGATGTTCCCTTTTCATTACAAATTACATTGTCTGGACAATCGCATACATTCAAATTCCACCCAAGTAATCACCTCCTAGAATTATTTTATCTAGTCTAATTGTGTGTGAAGCAACAATCACATTCCAGTGCAAAATACTGTAACAAGAAATGAAAACAAAACTGAACTGGATAAAAGTATCTCTGGGTGATTTGATATTTGCTCTTCATTGTTTCTCCTTTCTTCACAATTCATTTTGGATCGAAGATGACTTCTTTCCACTCTAGCTCCCCGAGTTCTGAGTTGACCCACGAACCCAGTGAGGGATTCTCAGGTTTTGCAAAGGTGGACCAGGAAATGGTTAGTGGCTGGGTGGATTGTTTGCGAGGTCACGCGTGCCTTCTGGTTGTCTGTGTGCTCATGATGGGTGGATTTGAGGCACCACACTGAATGCATCTTTTTCAGTCTGTGTGCTAATGGGCCAGGGATAGATAGAGTAG